>NC_142104.1:17771250-18095000 GCF_056152115.1 Neolamprologus brichardi
AGACGCAGAGGAGAAGAAACAAAGCTCCGTCACCTCCTGCATTGCATTGTATAGCATGGCTCTATGGCCAGGCTTAAGCTCAGTTAGCAATGTTCTCCAGCACTGGCAGTGGACAGCTTCACTGATCTCAGCCCACTGGAGGTCTCTGAGCACAGCGGGGGAGAGACCGGAGTGTAACGGCTTCAGTCGGCACAGTTTTTCCATGGTGAGCTAGCGGGAGGAGAAAAACTCAGAGGTGAGAGTGCAGCTGGACAGAATTCAGCACAAATATTTTTAAAATTTCCACTTACGTTGGCGTCCTTCGAAATCTTGGATAACATTTTAAATGCCTGCAAAGCGCATTAAAAAATAAGTCTGCCAACAAAACACCTACATTTTAAGAAAGTTCACACAGGACACATATTTCATCTCTGCTTATTCCCTGTTTTTCATTAGTTATATGCAAATTAATAGTAGACTTACATTTATGCCAAAAATCCCTGGCATTACATATTTCAGTAAAGGTTAGCATTTCATTTCTCTGAAAAGGGGGGTCCACTGCTACACGCTTCACATCACCTTATAAAAACAACTAGAAGTTGTCCTGACAAATTGGAAACTTTGTTGAAATGCAACTCAAATTTATACATTTACAGTGACACTTGGGGAGGAAGAAGATAAGCATGACAAGAGAAATAATTCCCTGCTGACCTGTGCTGGGGAATATGTGTGTAATCCTGGCTGTGACAGGACTTCCAGGAGTTGATCTGAGGGGAGTGACAGCAGAAAAGAAGCTCCCAACTGGGGAAGCAGACCACTGAGAGCAGACAGCTCCAGAGGAGCCATGCTGCTGACATTCAGGGTCTGAACTGCTGGTATTAACCAAGAAGACAGCTATTCATAAGACACAGTGAAACAGAGTTAGTCAGACATGCCATGAAAACATACTTGAGAGGAGACTGTAACCTGAAGTTGTCCCGTGCCCCTCACCCTGCCACCAGCACTGACAAAGCCCTTCGATATGCACTGAGACAGCTGCTGCCACAGAGCGGAGGCCACAGCAGAGTCCTGAAGATATGAACCCAAGTCGGATGGATCCATGTAGCACGCAAGGACTCCTAATCTGCAAAAGGCACTCATTCACTTTTCTGATCACTTGATTTAACATTAAGTATGGCATAATGCTTTTTGTAATAGACTTATATTATCTATCTATCAATATCTATCTATTATGAGATAAATCACAGCTAAATACAGAGATCCTTACAGAATGAATAAACTACAGCACAATAAAGATAACATATGTTGCATTGGGTCTGATTAAAATGAGATTCACTATTGTTATTAATCATCATCAGCTTGACTTTCTGGGGAAAAAAGAAAATTGCTGTGGACCCTCTAAGCTACAACTATGGACCACAGATTCATGTTAACTTCCTTTGCTAAAACAATACCAAACAAATATTATTGTGCAAAAGTCTTTAAACATACCTAATTTCTTTACAGTTGGCTCAGGAAATTGGAAATAGGGGCACCAGTTTATTTAAGCATGAGTAAACATAAATGAAAATACAATAAAAAAGTTTTTTAAAGTTTTCACAAGCTTGAAAGTCAGTTCTTGTCAGTCAAGTTTTATTGTAATTTCTCTAAGTAGTCTTTGGGAGTAGTTCTCCAGACTTCTTGAAGGACATTCAAAGCTCTTTTTTGGATTTTGGCTGCATTTTGTTTTGTGCTCTGTTAATACGATCCCACTCTGCTTCAGTCATGTTGAGGTCCGGGCTCTGGGGAGGCCAATCCATGACTGATAGTCATGGATTGGCCTCCCCAATTATCCATTGTGTGTTTTTTCCATTTGCTTTTACTGAACTAACAGTGTGTATGGGATCGTTGTCATTCTGAAAAAAAAAATAACAATAACATTTAAAAAGGCCAATCAGATGCTTTCTATATGCTATTTGATGGTGGATAAAAATTAGATGTTAGTTTTTATATTTCCATCAGTTTTGACAGGATCTTCATCACCACTGGCTGGAACGCAGCCCAAACCATGACAGAGCCGCCGCTGTGTTTTACAGATGGCTGTAGACTATCTCTCCTAACCTCCTCTGTACATAGTCATGAGGATTTCAACATGTTGCCACTCATTTTCAGTCCAGTCCTTGAGGCATACCTCTGCCTTTTCTCCCCTTTTCCCTTTTCTTAAGAATGGCAGTCACCCTTCCACTGAGTCTAATTCTGATGAGGCTTTAGTGAACAGCAGACGGATCAGCTGAAGGACCAGATGCATTTTTCACCTGTCAGGTCTGTGCTGTTTTTTTTTTCTTCCTGTTTCTTGAGGACCTGGTTTTGAGATCATGTTCATCTGCTATGGACAGTTTTTTAGGCCTGACACGTTTTTGTCTTCCACTTGTCCAATTTCCTCATTTTTTAAGGACTCACTACACACTATGCCAGGTTTTCAACTTTTTTTGGTGCAAAAATACTATTTTATGCTTGTCAAACTGTATTATCTTTGGTATTCTTCAAAGATTCAACTACAAAATGGGAACAAATTATATGTTTTTGCAGCACCTAAACATACAATTGAAAATTGTGGTATATCTGAGTGACTCACAGGCTGGTGTTAAGTGGTTGATCACACACAGAACTGGTCTGAAAATGAGTGAAAAAGCAGCCAATGTCCAAAGAAAAAGAAAAACTGTTGCTCTATTGGTCTAGACTACTCAGAAATTTTGAAGAAAGTCCGACTCCTTGGAAGAAAAAATTAAAGAAATGCGAGGTGGCTCAAGACTTTTGCACAATACTCCAGACGTGGATAAGCTTGGATAAGTTTAAGGTATCTGGGTCCCACCTCATTATGTTGTCACCAGTCACATTTATCTTCCTACTGAAGAGGGTCCGCAGCACATGGCGCCCCCTTACTCCATCCAGACTGCCATTGCCAAGTAACTCTACCAAAGGAGCAAGCTGACAGAGAGGATTACAAAGCATGCAGAGTGAAAAGAAAGTTTCATGGTGGTAAAGTAGGTCTTTAATAGTGGTGGTGGAGAACACTTTTCTCTAAAACCTCACATACGTGTTGGTATTGGTTGGTGTATGGAAGCATTTATTCATGTAGGTATTCATTAATGAAAAGAGATAAAGTCATGTAAGAATATGTCAATCAGAGAAATGCCCTCAAACCTGCTGTGATGTCAGCTGCTGAAAATGACTGACTGGGAGGTAAGGCAGAAGTGGGAGGATGGAGCTGAGAAAGTATGGTGGCCATGTAGGGACATCACCCACCACGCTAGACTGCAGGAGTCTTTTTACAAAGGCCTTTTTCTGCAGGGACTTCATCCCCGAGCTGTGGTCACGGATGGCTGTCAATCTGAAGAGCATTGCAGAAGCTGTTAGTGTCACATTGAGATGTTTTACATTAACTATGACCACGTTTGGCCCACAACTCACACGCTGTCATTGACGATGAGGGAGGCTGGGAAGCTCATTATGTCAGAGACAGACATAAAGGGAATGAACTGAGAAAGGTCCACAAACAGCTCTGGGGTCACTCGCGGGAACTTGTGGATGAAAGCTGCTGTCATTGTTTCCATGGCCTGCAACTCTTTTTGAGAGGCCTGACAGAGAAAACAAAACGTCGGACAGGAATGGACGTGAATTCAATTTGGCACTCTTTAACTATGCATGGACCATGACGTGAATCCAAATAAAGCAGAAGCAGCACAGTGCAACCTACTGTAATAACCACCAATCAAAAGAAATGCATATGAAAGAAAACACATTACAATTCTTCTCCATCTCCTTACTCTGTGATGAATAGTTTTACTGAGTGAAATCAACAAGGGCTCATTTATGTGTATTTATCCAGCTAATTAGCTTCTTACACAGAGGAAGCTTTAGCAATAAACATATTTAAGTACAAAAAGTTGAAGAACAAACCTGGCTGGTTTCAACCTGAAGCTGATCCCAGCTTCGATGCATGTGGGAGAGAAATCTCTTGACTGCATCCTTCTCAGCCGACATCACTAGAGTACGAATGCTGTCTCTTGGCATCTGGAGGTACTCCTGGTGGGAGATTCAGTTGAATTTAACTCTCAGTGTGTCTATGTGTGAGGTGTTATATGTGGGTAAATCTGCACACGCTCAGTACCTGCAGCAGAACCTTGAGAGCAGATGAGTTGTCATCACGCTGGATGAGGTCCCAGAGGACTGGCTGATGTAACAGGAGTAACAGGTTATTTACTTATTGTGTGTCTGTTAAACAAATATGTCTGTTAGTAACTGCATCTTACACTGAAGCAGCTCAGCAGGTCCTCCTTTAGTGTGGCATTCTGCTCTCTGCGTAGGAACACTCCCACAGTGTGGAGAACGCTCGTGGAGGCTTCTGGCTGCAGTGCGGACCAGGATGTGTTGTCGATGAGACTGGAGAGGAGAATAGCCTGACCCAGACCCTGCCTTGCCTCTCTTTCTCCCTCGTCCAGCCCCGAAGAGAGACCCACCATAAAATCTAAGACTCGCAGCACATATCCCAGCGCCACTAAAAAACCCTCACGCTCTCCCATCTCGACCTCACACACGCTCAGCTTGTGCAGGACATCCATCAGCAGTGGTGCCGGCTCCACGCACAGCTGCGATGTATCAAAGTCATAAGGTGCTGGAAGCATGTCAAAAAACCTCTGGAGGAAGCACTTCCTGTCTTCATGTTCAGCCAGCAGATCAGCACAGACATCAGCAAACTGAGGATTTGTTCTTAAAAGCCGATAGTAGAGTGTGGCATTCAGACAGATGTACTCTCTCAGTCCACGTGTCTGCACACAGAGCTCCAGGAGGGTGAAGTTAGTGAAATGTTGCACAGGCCACTCTCTGTACTGACAAGTCTTCAAAGTGGTGTCATCATGGGAGACATTGTGTATTTTGGAACAGTATGCTGCAGCCCACCTGCCCTCTGGCAAGGACTGGTGAGAGTCAGTGCCACACAGAGATGAGATCAGGACTGAGTTGTTGGGTAGAAAGCAGTGTCTGAAAGCCTGAGCACTGAGAGACCTGCTGCCCAACTGAGCCAGACAGTTCTCACTGAGTCCTGTATTCCACATTGACTCATCTGAAAGCTGCACACACAGCTCATCTATGCTCGTCTGGTTAAAAAAATGATAGTCTTTTGTCACTGCAGCCTGAAACAGCACAAAAGAAATTAGTCAACCCACCTTATATTCAGTTCTTTATTAAGAATCTTGTTTCGACTTAGCTCTGGAAACAAAAGATTTAATTGCACATTAACAACAAATATTAAATGTATTAATTAAACAAACGATATTAACAAAAGTTTGTTTGTATTCTAACTGTGAAAACCATTAGGACACCCAACCCCCTAATAGCTAGTGTTACCCCCTTTGTCAGAAATAACATCAGTGATGCTTCTTGTAGCCGTCCACCAGTCTCTGACATGGTCTGAGGAAGGTTTCCTCCAATCCAGCAGAATCCCTTCAGCTGTGAGATTTTTGAGGAATTATTTGCATGTACAGCCCATTATCCCAGAAGTCCTAGTCTTTGTTCTCTCTGGCCTCCTGGCCTCTCCCATGCAAGTTAAACATGAGCAGTCTGATTTCTGATTGTAGAGGCATGCATTTTACATCAGCAGTCGCAATAGCCTGCTGTATGTCCTGTGAAGACATTTTTTTGGAGACTTCTTTTAGCATCTTGCAC
The DNA here is from genome assembly GCF_056152115.1 of Neolamprologus brichardi. NCBI lineage: Eukaryota > Metazoa > Chordata > Actinopteri > Cichliformes > Cichlidae > Neolamprologus > Neolamprologus brichardi. The sequence goes on from NC_142104.1 coordinate 17,776,933, forward strand.
TCTGCTCTGGGGGTGAACTTGCTCAGACAGCCAGACCTGTTTTCAATGTCCTCCGCTCGTAGACTATTTTTGGGAAGGAATTGCTGACTTCAAATTCTTTTGAGATCTTTCCAAATCCCTTCCCAAACTCATAAGCTGCTGCAATCTTCTATCTGAAGACCTGAGACAGCTCTTTTGATCTCATGATAGTGTTCACTCTCACTTCAATGGTCAGGAGCACACCAAACTCAGCCTCTTAGGTTTAAACAGGGCAAGCCTCCTTTAAAATGCTGAGTAAGGATGTTTTAATCATGTGCAACTGATGTGATTCGCCTGTGAGCGAATCCTTGGCCATTTTTAATGTGAATTAATGCAGCGGTGTCCTAACTCAAGTATTGCATTTTACATTAAAATGTGTTTTCTTCAGTTATAATTGTTTAGTTTTATAATTTGAACCTCCCACCATTGTTAAAATGAATATTAAATGTCCATATGACCAAACATGCTTGCAGGCTTTCACAGCATGTCCTAATTTTTTCACATGACTGTATGTTAAGATAAAAAAAAAAAGGCAACCAAAACTCAAATTTGTATTCCTTGCTAAGCTGAATTCCAAAAAGACACTCATGCTCACTCATCTAAAAAGTAATCCATTACCTGATGTGCTCTCTGCAGCCAGAAAGATGAGTTGGCACACACTGTATTGTTAAATTCATGGGCAAAGAACTCGCTGCAGACATGGACCCAGAGGAAGTCCTCCTCTGCAGCAGACAGGTACCAGGCTGCATCAGAGCACGTAGCATGCAGGTCGAGCTCCATCTGATCCATTGCAGGGTTAACTGACCCATTCTCACCTTCAAACAGTTTACAATAGAGGAATACAGTGAAGTTAGAGACGCCGGTCAAGCCTGGGATGGATTCATTACATGCGGCCTCCAGGATTTCTGTAGAGGTGGAGTACTCCATCTCCTTCTGCTGACCGGTGCTCTCTTTAGTCTCTGTTTGTGACTGGCTGTTAGGTGCAGTTAATGGTTCAATGTGAAGCTTTTTGTTGGAGACTTTACGTGAAGCGGGAGTGGCTTTTGGGGTTGACTCAGCTGGTGATTTTGGTGATCTTGGCTCATCTCCTTCAGTGGAAGGGCAGGACAGGAATGGGAGGGAACTCGGGAGGCCCCGGGAGCTTACACCCAAAGCTTGAGTGTTCCACATCACGTTGTGTCTTATTCCCCTACAAATCCACAGACAGAACAATGTCTGTTTTGTTTTGCTAGATATTTAATGCAAAATATATCAAATTAAATCAAAAACTAAGTCATTTATATTTCTAATATCTCTTACCATAAGATGAGCTGTCGTAGGTCGCCTTCAAGAAGACCGATAAGAAAGGAAACATTATTTGGAAATCAAAGTGAATAAGTAGTGGAAAAGCAGCTGGAAGCTTCTGCAGTACACAACCATGGATGATGTAACACTGCAGCTCGGCTAACAATGCCCAACATATAAAGTTACTGACATCAATGGGAGGATTAACAGATGCCCTCACTGGCCAGGATGATTATAACGTTTTTAAAGCAGTGTCATTCACTGTCACTGTCCTCTCCCTGGGGGGTTTCTCTGGGTTAAAATTGTTTTCTGAACAAGCACTTTTTATGGAAACTACCGGAAGAGAATGTGTGACCTTATTTAATTATGAAATTATGAAAAGATTCTGATGTTAGTTTGTGTTTAAATGCAAAAAACAAAGATTTCTAACCACATCAGATAAATTTAACTCCTGTTTTTTATTTCTTCTAATTGTGAGAACAACTTTAGACCAAATCTCATATAAATACTCACCAGCGGAGCACCGGCTCCGGGTTTTGGGCTGTGGCGTATCCACCAGGCTGCTAACGTCATCAAGCAGCGCCATTGTGACTCTTGATACTTTCTCCCTCAGGTTGCCATAGACAGAACTGCCCACCCTGTGCAGGAGGCCCCTCCTCAGCCCATCCAAACTCTGCACGAGAGCTAAATTTTTCTGTGCCAAATTGCCTCCTCGCTCACCTCCACCCGAACGTGACAAAGCCTGCAGCAGCAAGCTTTGCATGGAGTTTGCCTCCTCCTCGGTGGCTACCATTTCATTCATGGATGCATTTCCGTACAACCCATTCTCTCTCATGGCCTCAGGGGGCAAGCTGAAGGGCTTTAAACGTCCGAATGCATTCGAGCCCTTGCTGTGTTCAGCAGCTTCCCCTGCTGGGTGCAAACTAACTACAGGCTTCCAGTTGCGTGTTTCTAGGAACAGCAGCAGCTGCTGAAGCCAGCTGACACTAAAGGCACAGTCAGTGCGACCCTTCAGTGCACAGATGAAGCTTTGTAGGCCTGCACTGGCCTGACCGTAGGTCCCGCTGACGAGAGCCTGAAGAGCAGCTTCCAGCACAGCACTCACTGTCCTCCAGTTTTGAGCTATGAAAGTCAAGAAGGGCCTGTGAGACTGACGCTCTGATAGAGTGATGAGGCTCTGCAGCAGGCCTAGGAGCCAGTCCCAGTGTGGGCTACCTCTGAGGGACAGAAACCAGTCCTGCACTCTAACGCTGGGCCGGGGTGGCACCCGGCCGTTCCACTGATTCTGGGCAGCGTTTCCTTCAGACTGCAGGAAATAATGCAGCACTTTCTCCCAAAGCTGCTCCTCGTCTGGCTCTGCCGGCTCCTCCTCCAACTCAGCACCCATCTCCTGAAGATACATGGAGATGTTGTAGAGGAAGCCAGAGAGACGATGTCTGTTAATTGGCTTGTTTAAAGAAGGCATATTCCTGCTGGGAAGTAGACCAAGCGTTTTTAAGCCCCCCACGATATTCCTCATCCAAGTGGGCACAGACTGATCCTTGGTGTTTGTCTCAGTGGGAGCTCTCTGTGGATTTGCACCGCCTCCTTTACTCCACTCTGAAATGATCTCCTTCAGAATGGCGTATTTCTGGTCTTCCTTGCCACCTCCTATAAAATAGCATCAGAGATAGCTTGAGCTAGCATTGTGTAATAAACAGATAGTAACCAAATACATAAAAAAGTGGATTTGGTAGCATGTTTTGGTGGCCTACTCACCTGTCCTCTCAGGTGCTCCTTGTCTGAGTAAAACAGCACAAACTATGATGCTTGTGAATTTAAGAGCAGCCATCTCCGACCCTTTCATAGCCATCTTCATCTCATGCCAGCCCACACCGCGACTCGTTGGTGTCACATGTTGCTCTATAGACTGAGTCTGCTATTGATTTCACAAAACCCTCATTGAAATGCTTTTTCATTTTAGGTGATGGGGTTGGCCTTAAGGAGTAAAGTGTCTCAGTGGAAAGGGGATATTAAACCTTAATGCCTGGCTACCACATCACCTTACCATCATGGCTGCTAAAACAAGTATCAGTAATGTGATTAAGTCTTACAAATGTTGGGGCTGAAAATTTAAAGGGTCCACATTTTACGCTGAATGGATATCTAAAGACTGTTAAACAGGATTCTTATATTCACACTTCAGTACATCCTTAGAATACCAGGATACATCTGTTTCATTAAAACTATGCTTTTGAATGATAATTATACTAAAGACAAAAAGAAGAGAACTTATTTTCTGAACTTACCCGCAGTTCCTATGCATTCATGCCTCTAAGTATCCTCTGAAGTGTTTGTCTAACACCTCCTCACACTGAGCGGTGTCAGCACGCTCTGCACTGACCTCTTCCTGAGTGCCACTCTCTATTTCACCATCGCTTGGACTTTCTCTACCTTTCACTCTCCTTCCCCACCCCTCCCCCCAGTGTCCTCTATCACTCTGTTATTTTAACTATTTGTGGCACCTTTTTCTTTGTCTCTGGGGTTCAGGCTGATGCTTGGATTAGTATTTCATGGTGTTAGTTGTGTGGATTGTTTGGGGGGTTTTTTTTGGGGGGGGGGGGGGGGTCTATCTGTCTTCATTTGACTGTGCAGATAATCGACAAGGCAAAGTGGTCACTTTGAAATAAGGCATCACATGTCTCAGTCTTGTTGGTCACTACTAGTGCATACCCATGTTTTAGGTGCTCCCAGTATATTTTGAAGCACCTCGAGGCTACAGGAAGGTCACAGCATTCAGCAAGGTGCTCAAAGAACATGAAAATCTGGATCATGTTAATCACACCCAGGATATCTATCCCCTAACTGTCCCATGTCCCCCTGCTGCTTAATTCTCCATTGAGCTGAGACTCATCTTATGACACAGGGTTTGTTGAGGGTGTAGTCTTACCAGCAGTGCCAGACCAGCAGGACTGTGCAGGCTGTCAGTGTTTGGACACATTTATCCCTCAGTAAAGCAAACTTACAATTGAGCCCTGTGCAAGGGGACGGGAGCAGGCTCCCCAGAGTCAGACCACTGTCTGCAGGCGCTGAAACCCTAGAGGGTTGAGTGAAAGGACCATCCCCTCCCTCCACTTGCTTTAGCTGTATGATACTGTGGCCTGCACCGGGACAATAACTTCCTCCTGTATTATTGATGCAGTGGGGAACAGCGATCACTCAGCGCAGCGGGGCTCGATTCACCACGGGAATAGGCAATGAGAAACTGGATCTGCCACATACGTTCCTCCTCTCTCTGCTGGAAACTCAGTCATGGCGGAGGGGAAATCATCTGATGAAAGTAGCAGTTGAGATTGGAATATTTGATTTGAGTCAACTTTTTTGACCTCATATTCCTACATGAGGCCAAAAAGCTTGCAAATAGTCAAAATATAAAAGTAATATATTTAAATTGCAGCTTGTGTGAGAGATATTGTTTTGTTTGATTGTTTTTGCTGTTTTCTGTGTCTTAAAATGGTGAGAACAAGCAGCAGCATCCAGGAAAGAGAAACAATGGACCTGTGTTGTGCCAAAAAGTGGTTTTGAGTTATTTACCAGATTTTTAAACTGTTGTAAATGGGTTGTTGGCCTATAATTAATCTAAAATATGCCAAACATATCACTCATGAATGACATCCAGTACTTTTGAACCAGAAAGAACATTTCTGTCACAAGGCAGAAGCAACAATCAGTTTTTAGCAAACTGACTGTTTTCTATACTTTATTTATCAAGGTATAGTACTTTGTACTTGTTTGATCTTGTTTGATCTAAAATATGGTTACACAAGTTCAAAAAATATGCAAAAAAACCCCAAAACATATACACATATGTTTTACACTTATCCATTTCAGGGTCATGGGGCCTATCTCAGCTGTCTTGGTGTGAGTGCAGAACAACATGGACACTATCCACTGTATCTCACACCCTCACCCTATAGATCATTTTGAAACAGCAGTTATTTAAAAAAAAAAAAAAAAAGAAGCACTGGGACAGTGGGAAAAAAACAAAAACAAGGAAGACCATGTGAACTTCATAGAGAGGCTGAGGTCAACCAGGAGGTGCAATCCCAGAAACTTCTTGCTGATGTACAAAACACTTTAATGCAGGAAGCAATGGAAAGAGTTTTAACAATTTTAATGAACAACTTCAAGATATGGTAACAACATCTGCAGCAAGTTTAGGAATTAAAGTTGAATAATGTTCAAGGGAAGGTCACTGGTCAGCAATCTAATGGTCAAGTCTACTCTTTACACAGGATAGAGTTCAGTTACTGCAGCATTCTTGAACTGCTCAGTTTTCGGCAGGGATCTCGTTCAGAAAGACTGACGTTGATTCACATAAGAATTCCCTGTTGCCCACAGGTCTAGACTTATGTGAGTATTCCTCAGTAAAGCCAGAGGGGAACAGGCAGGAAAAACCAGGAGTTAGGCAGGCTCACACACCCAATCTGGATGGAAGAGGATAAACAAGGAAAGTACCAAAACATCTACAAGAGGCCTGAGTGACACTGCCACATGATATAGCTTAGCAATCTGGCAATGTAGGGATAACAGTGGTTAAATACTGCAGGTGGGTGTTGATAAGAAACAGGTGCACCAGGGAGTCTTGGGTAACCACGCCCACTTCTGGGAGGAGTCTCGCTCCCATGACAAAGAGCATCAGACCGAGCAAACAAGGAGAGAAAGAGTGAAGCCAGGCCAACATCTGTGACCATGACACCGTCTGAGACACAACGATGAATTATGTGAATAGCGCCACCTATTGGCTGTCATTAAAAACACCTGACAAATGACCAATGAAGTATCTTCATCTTTCAGTTGCTCCCTTTAGAGACGACATACTGGACAAAGGATGTCAAATATGCAGATGACACGCAGGTCTAAAGGAGAAAGACCACAAAGAAAATTCATGGAGGTGATGAAGGAGGACATGCTGAGGGTTGGTGTGACAGAGGATGCTACAGATAGAGGCATGACATACCCTTTAGTCTAAAACAACACACAACACAACTCTTTTTTTTCTCAGGATTAAGAGATCCCATTTTAAATTTTGATTTATATTTCTTTACTACTTAAAGTCATATGAGCATTAAAGGTAGATTAAAGAAAAGATGTAAATGAAACATAAGTGTTCCAGTCTTTGCAATCTTTGCTTCTCACTTTAATCCAAGTGCTGCTCCACATTTTTACCACGAGGATTCCTCTCATTGGGAATTACAAAGGAGCTCTTCCGCAGGAACACCAAAAGCCTTTGCCTTTACCTCAGTGTGCAGCAGAAAATGCTTGCGGACCTGCAGGATACAAAGTTTCACTGCGCTTATTGTTATGAAATACATTAAAAGTAATTTCAGGAAACAAATAGACAACTAACCATGGAAATTTGATTTATTTTGTGCTGTAGGGTCTTGATGGCAGTATTTTTGCAGTCAATATGTGCCTGCAAGCAAAAACATTAAGAGCTTCTTTAATGTTCTTATAAAAACATGACACTTCCAGAAATATACTTAAAAATATACACTCACGGGCCACTTTGTTGGTAACGCCTTGCTAATACCAGAATGAACCTTTTGCCTTCAGAGCTTTTTCTCCTATTTCTTTGTGGCACAGATTCAACAAGGTGCTGAAAACACTCCTCACAGATTTTTGGTCCCACGATTGCTGTACATTCATAATGTGACTCTCCCGTTCCACCACAGCCCAAAGGTGCTTTATTGGATTGCGATCTGGTGACTGTGGAGGTTATTTGACTCCAGTGAACTCATTGCCATGTTCCAGAAACCAGTTTGAGATAATCTGAGCTTTGTGACATGGTGTGTTATTCTGCTGGGCGCAACCATCAAAAGATGGGTACACCGTGATCATAAAGGGGCGGATACAGTCAGCAACAATACTCCGGTAGGCTGCGGTGTTTAAATGATACTCAGTTGGTCCTGACGGGTCAAGAAAATCCCCCTACCACACACACACAAACACACCATTACCTCACCACCAGCACCCTAAAACAGTGGCACAAGGCAGTGTGGATCATGTTGTTTAAGCCAAATTCTGGCCCTGCTATCCAAATGTCACAGCAGAATTTGGCACTCATCAGACCGTGCGCTTCAAGGTTCAATGGTTTGTTCAGAGATGTTCTTCCAATCAGCTTGAAGCAGTCTGGCCATTCTCCTCTGACATCAACAAGGCATTTTCACCCAGAAAGTTGCTGCTTCTCTTTTCCTCATCATTCTCTGTGAACCTTCAAGATGGTTATGTGTGTGAAAATCCCAACAGATCAGCAGTTTGTGAAATCCTGACTATGTCTGCAGGCCGAATGCCTTGCTACCACGTCACTGGCTGATTAGATATTTGCGTAAATACGCAGTTGAACTAGTGTATCTAACAAAGTGGCCAGTAAGTGTATATAAAATCAGTGTAAAGGTTTAGATGACTGCTGAAGAAGAAACATGAAGTAGATGTACAACACTACCTCAGTTTTCTTTATGACCCTGGTGAGGGCTGTTTGGTCCATGTTGGAGGCTGAAAGCACCGCACTGAGCTGAGCCTCCATCTCCTCCAGGCTCTCTGTCAGAGCCTGCAGCTTCTTTTCCACCACCATGTTCTCTATGTCTCCATTATGCTGCGCCTTCTCAACAATCTCAGTGAAAGCCTTGCGAAGTTCATCCCTTTCCAGTTGGAGCTGTGCAGCAAACACACAAAAACATTCACATAAAACGTGTGCAACTACACATGAATGGAGCTGATTGTTCGTTTTTACCTCGCTGAATTTCTGTTCCAACACCTCGTGCTCTGCTTTCAGATCTTTCAGCTTTTTTCTTTTGATGTTTCCAATTACATCCTGTCAAAAGCAGTGCACAGAAATTATGCTCATACTGGGCTACAGCAATGCTGCACAACAACAAAGATGCTGGTAAAAGCAAGAGAAACTGTCCAACAGTAAACTCTGTGAAAAAAAGTGCCAAAAGAACCTTATTTCTTGAGTAGTGTCTCAGTTTCTTGGCAATTTCATCGTTTTCTTCCTTGATCTTTGAGATAAGCTCAGCAAGATGTTTGTTCTCCTTCAAAACAGTTACCACCTCCAGTTTCATGTTCTTTTGTTTCTTCTTTGCTTCATTAATTTCTCCCTGGAAAATTCAAATAAAACATTGCATGTGAAAATAAAACACATCTGGGTCAAAGCTGGTGGAAAAACTGTTCAGCAACAATAAATAATAAAATTTCAGTCACCATTTCAAATTTGGAGGCTTTTGTTTTGCATTTTACAGAATATCAAAACAATTATCAGTTCACCCGGTTTAAAGATACCCTCTAATGGTTCTGCTATTTCATAGATAAACCGTTCTAAAAATTATAAGCTGTAGTCACAAGCAGAAGACTGATCAGTAGTGAGTTATAGGTTTAAACAAAGCTTGTGTTTGTGATCGCACCTTGAGTTCAGTGAGCGTGTCTGCGTCCGTTTTCATGATAATGACAAATTCCTCAGCGCTGCGGTAGGTTTCATCGTGATCTTGTTTAAGAGCAGCGATGTGGCTGTTCCAGTGGTTTTCTCTATCGCTGATCTCACTTTTCCAGATGTTGTCCAGATCTTGTTTTAGCGCCTGCACTTTCATCTCAAACGACGCTGTAATTTCTGCTCCAGCCGTAACACAAAAGGATGGCCCGCGTTCAGTGCTCGACAACGTGAAGCGATGAATTCAACTCAGAATGCGGTTTTTATTTTTGGGTTGTGTTTTTGTTGTTTTTTACCTGCAAGCTGTTTCTCCAGGTGGTCGCTCCTTGTGGTCAGTTCTTCACCATGTTTCTGTTAAGATAACAACCAGTTAGGAGTGTTTATTCTTGCAAGCTGAAGTATATCAGGGTCAGACGTGCAGAGTTATGTAATACAGTACTGAGGTGCAACAACAGATAACAGCTATGCCCACGGTTAAACCACAGTGAGGATTTTACACTAATTCATCAGCCTTAAAAGACCCCATGAACAAATTTGTGGTCAAGTTCTTACAGCTCATGGAAGCCAGACTTTATGAATTCACATACTTGTGATTCTTTTTTGTTTGAGGATCAATTTTGACCAAATTTTGCTCTTTTGATAAACATTAGTGATTTTTCCCCTTATCTCGTCTATTTATTTACTTACAGTCTCTGTTTGTACTTTGCCTTTTAGTCCATCTTATTCTTAGGTTATGTTCTAGTTTAGTCCTTGTTCTCCCCACAACAGGAGAAAGTATACAATCAGTACTGTTTGTATGTGCTTGTAAGCAGTCTAGCATGCACAGTTTTCAAGATATCATTTTTAGATAAATGATATCTTGGATACCAATAACAGCTCAAGCTGATTTCATTTTGATGAAAACCAGGTCAAGGTCATGGCACATTTGTGAAAATTAGTAAAAACTTTATATTATCTACAGTTTTTTTGTGGATTATTAAACTTCACAACATGATAATAGGTATTGGGGGACATGAGTATGTGTTAGCACCCAAGGTCAAAGTTGACCTCGGAAAAAAAAAAAATCAAGAAACCATAATCTATCATATGAAAGGGCATGTAGAGAGGTGTACGACACGCACTTTTTTTAATACGACACCCTACAACATCACAATGACACCATAAATTTTGCAAAATCAAAATATCTGAAGTTCTTACAGCTCATAGAGCCAAAGATTTCAACTGATTCATATGGGTAAAGATCATAAAGTACACTGTTTTAGTATTTAATGGTTCAAGGTCATGGGTCAAAGCAGGCTGATGTCAGCAAGTTGTAATAAAAAGAAATTACAAAAAATTAAGGTTTCATATCCTCTCATTATTTGTCTGTATATTTATTGTGGTAGTCTCCCCTTGTCCTTTGTCACGTGCTCACTCTGGTCTATGTAACTGTCATAGGTTCCTAGTAAGTTCCTGGTTTCTACCCAGTCTGAGTTTTCTTGTATTTCATTTCCAGTGAGTTCACCAATAAAGTTCCTAACAATGTTTCACAATAAAAGCATTGTTAAAAAATGCTATGCTTTTGGACACTGGTTTAGCTCGGTGGTTGAGCAGACCACATGCCGCAAAGCCAAATGCAGTGGTGTGTGAATTAAGCCATCCATCCAGGTTCTACCCTCTTCTGTGTCCAAGTCATGGGAGTAACAGTCTAAGCAGACATGGCCACACCTTCCTCTCCACACCCACTTCCTCCAGCTCCTCTGAGGTGTTCCAAGGCCAGCCATGAGATGTGATCTCTCGAGCGAGTGCTCTCTCCGCTCAGCAGGACATGCCCCAAACACCTAACTTATGTCAGAAGCCTGAACCACCCCATCTGGTTTCTTTTGATGTAGAAGGTTAGCAGATCTACTCTGAGCACATCCTTTGGAGGATGCTCATTTACCACTGCTTGTGTCCACAGTCTTAGTGTTTCGGTCATTTCTCACAGCTTGTGGCCGTGGGTGTGGGTAGAAGCGAAAATCTACTTAAATAGAGAAATATGAAGGTTTTTTCCTCAAAAGTGGAACAGGTGGCAGACTATTATTCTAGAGCACCCCGTCAACACTACGAATATGATTAAGGTAAAGGGAAATGTATGTTTTGTACTACAAACCAGTTCAAGTTCCTTCTTGGTGTGTTTAAAGTTGATCTCTTGGATGTCCACCCGCGTAATTGTCTTACGAAGCTCTTCCTCTAGGTGCTCTTGCTCTTTCTCCATCAGTTCACTGGACGCCAAAGAATCTGCATTCAGTTCAGCGATATCATTCAGGTGTTCATGCTGGAGGTGCTTGATCTTCTGCTTGTACACCTGGTGGAAAAACAATTACATGTGAGCGTTTATATGGAAATCCAGTATTCCTAAAACACGTAGCCTTGCAGTTGGTATCATCCACCATCTTTTAGCCCTAACCCAAACCCCTGGCTTGGTACCTATTCAAGTTAGGTCAGCAGTCTCCGACCCCCGGGCCACGGACCGGCCGTGAGAGTTGAGGCTCGGGTGTGAAATGTATGGTTTTCAGGGTTTTTATCAGTTTTTATTGTTATTTTTTTTAGCGTTTCTATCGTTTTTGGTACCGGTACTGGTTTTATTTTGTTGTATTTATCCACGACACCTTAAAGGCCGGTCCGTGAAAATATTGTCGGATATAAACCAGTCCGTGGCGCAAAAAAGGTTGGCGACCACTGAGTTAGATTATAATCTCTGGCCAAACCTTATAGACAACTTAATATTAACACCACAGCCCTCTCAGTTACCCATCTTTATCTTTTATGCTAGCGGCATAGAAAATAAAGTCATCTGTACCTTAAATTTATCAGTAGCCATTAATAAGCAAATCTCCATAAACAGATTCCTACATATATCATAGAATAACCTGTAAACACTGAACCACATATCCTGGTTTCACTAAAAACCTTAAAATATTAGCATAAGAAACTTGTCCTGATTTAGGTTTCTTGAAATGTTTTACTAAATTTAAGAACACTTAACTTCAGCATCACCTGACTCCATCTGACCAGCCTTCAAAATGGAAGAGCTATCTATTTTTTAATATTCTCTCTTAAAATCAGTAAAATCTTACCTTAACGTCTAATTGGTGACGGGCCTCATTTTCTTCTACATCCTTTTCTACCTTTTGCAGCTCAGAGTCAACCTCCTTCTGTTTTCTAACTGTGATTTCCCAAAAGCTGTGGATCTTGTCCCTCTCCAACTGAAAGTAGTTTCTCTCTTCCCGCTCTCTATCCAGTTCCTCTCGAAGACGCATAATGTGCTCCTCCAGCTGAAACACAGAAAGGTGTGACTGTAGTTTTTATGTGGTCGACAAACCAAATGAACATATTGTCACTTTTTTTCACGCTTTAGGAGAGTCTGAAGAAATCACTCTCCAATTTCCATACACTCATCATGGGCATCAATATCATGGTAATTTGGTCCTTTTAATGATTTCTTTGTTGCTTTTCTCTAACCAACAAAGGATCAAAAGTTTACATACCAGCTCAAATATATACACATACAGTCACATAAGTCTTATAAGTGATCCTACATGTTCTACAATGTATCTTAACTTGATAAGGCCAAGGCCCATTAACTTGGAGGAGTGTGGATTAGAAAAAATCCTAAATTAATTCAAACTTGCACACTCCAATCTTGGTTTTGTTTTTTTGTTGTTTTTCTAATTCATTAAAGATATAGCGTGTACAATCATTCCACCCTGGAGAAACAACAGTTCAAAGAAATCTTTAAAAGCCCCAGAATGCTATAACATCCATGTCCATGACAAGTACATGTAAACTTTTACCATATCCATGTTTTGTTTTTGTTGTTTTTGCTTTTTTTTGGTACTTCGATGGATTTATGCATCTTAAAAGTCTTCAGGGAAAGCTTGGCACATTACAAAGTTAGAAAAAAATCTGAATTGCATTATCTGCATCATGACGCCTTTTTGCAGGCAGGGAGGCTCTAATTAAAATATTCCAACGGAGTGTTTACAGAGCTTGATCCGTATTAGGAGCCAAGATATGTCAATCTCACTTGCATTGAGTGTTACTTAAATGTTGTGCCTCAGCTTTATGTGCTACCCCTCTCAATGCACAGATCACTTTGAACAGGTTCCTATTTGTTTCCTCCTGACAAAAAATACACATTCAGACACATTTTATCACTCTTCAGCTCTGACCTGCTCCTTGGACATTTCATCCTTGGTGAGGCCATTTATCAGCGTGGGGGTCCTTGGATTTGCTGGTTTTTTATCTGCACTTTTCTTTTTGGGTGGCTGGGGGGAAAAGAGTCAGCACAGCTGTTTAAAGTTAAAACTGCTTTCTGGTTAGCAACCAATGACTGCATCAAAGATAAAAGTATATATGTATCGATCCATGTATCCTTTTATATTTATAAAAGAAAAAGTTTTCTATAGTCATTGGTGGTAACCTTGAGTGTGTTTTTTAATTAGCAATGAGAAGTATACAAAAGTAAGCTACATTTATACACACGCCCAGCTGCTAGCGGCATAAAAGATAAAGCTGGTTATTTACTACAGAATCAAAAATCACTTGTTTCTTAATTATTTAATGCTCACCATCTTGTACGCTGCTCAAATTACGCAAAGAAGTGTTCGGTTTGATGCGAAAAGAGCAGCACACTCAGTAAGTACTAGTGTTGTTATAGCAACATAAACACAAACCTGCTGAGGAGGCGGAATCTACAGACGGAAAACCAATCAAATAGGACAGGAAGGGTTCTTCAAGCAGGATGATTGGTTAACAATTATCAGGTAATTCTACTGAGTCTGTTGCACACAAAACAGGCACATACTCATAAGCACTAAACAAGGGGGAAAAAAAGAACATCAGCGTTTACGAGTGTGCGTATCTTTCATTAAATATTTCAGTGCTTTTAAAGCCGGTGATAGAGCTTCAGGTTTTAATGCAGTTCTTTTCATGTAACCTTCAACTTATTAGAAGTTAAGGTGGGTAACAGGAGGGGATTCACAACTGCTGCAGAGTGTTGACGTCCTACTAGAAAGATTTTAGCATGCTTTTCAGCAGAAAGGAAGAGACTATTATCACCCCTGATCCAGTCACCTATGGGAATAGAGCCGATAATACTTGAAAAAAGAAAAAAAAAAAACCCTCCAAAAGTCCTTTAAAAATATGCCATATATGAACCAAGTATTAAAGATAAGTTTATATTCTGGTCCTGCTTATTTTTTGGGGAAAGATTTATCCTTTTAGCCTGCCAGATAATTTCCTTAAAAGCAAAATGATCTGATGGGCATGAGTGCTGCCAACTGATAGTTGAGCTGGCCTTTGAAAATAGAATATTTAGAAATTTAACTGTATACCACACAATTTGTTTAGAAAGTGAAACAGTATTGACAAGAAATAGTAAACAAAGGTTAAGTGCTAAATCAACAGTGTTTTGCTAATAGCATGGGTCTACTGAGGCCACTTTGGTCCAGACTAAAATATTAAACTCTGCTTAGATTGTGATGAGAGTATGCAGATCTTTCATTGTCCCCAGTAGATTAGATGTCTCAGTGCAGGTTATCCCAGCTGCTCCCATCAAGATTCATAAAGCTTTATTACTAAACACATACAAGAGGAACAGCATTCCCATCAGTTTCAGTTGTTCTTCTAGGCTAATAGGCAAATGTTGGCATACCAGTATTTAATAAACATATATGTTTAACTTCAAAATATTAGGACACCAACATTTAGCTCAAAGCACTGCCTCGTCATGGATGTATTTAGAGAAAGTACAGTATCAGAGATGTGAGTGTAGTTGTACAGCTTTAGGCCTGTTATTCACACGTTTGGTGTGATGCAGGTATTTTAAAATCAAGCGATATCGTAAACTAATACTTTACACCTGAGTAAAATTTCATCTGAGCGACATTTCACACATATTGTAATCTGAGGCTATAGTTCATGGTGGTCTGGAGCAGTAGTTCTCCAGACTTTCTGAAGTTGGCCTTTGGCTGCTATTCCACTCATTTTCAGAATATTTGCTTTCGCTTATTTGTTAAATTACACCAGCCTATGAAAGACAATAAAGGCACCCTGTGTTAGATGCTTTTGGGGGTTTTTTCTTTAGTTGGCGCTACAATTTATTTATTTTTTTAAAGATAACAATTTCACAGACATTAAAAATTGGATTTTTGCACAGAGGTGATTCACAAAAAACTATTAGCTGAAGACTCATATCTTAGCACTATGTTCTTAAAAAATGAGTAAAAAGTGGACAAGTGGAGGTGAAAATAAATAAGAGGCATTAATAAAAAAATTTAAAAACAAACAAACACTATCTACAGCATCTGAAAGCCCTGTCATTAAGAAAAAGGAAAGAAATTCAGGATAGACCTGACAGATGCATCTAGAGCTTCAGCTGATTGACCTACTGATCTACTAATCAGGAATAGTTTTAATGACATATTAAGGAAGGGAAACGGGAAGAAAAGGCTGAGGGACGTCAAACTGTCCAAGAACTAGACCATAAATCAGCCAATCAATTAGCGAAAGGATGTAAGGAGTGATGCATCCAAAGTTGACATTTGTGGTTCAAATCAATATGTATGGCGATTAGAAAAGAAATACAATAGTGAAAGTTTTCAGTCATCGAAAACGGTGGAGGCTCCGTCATGGTTTGGGACCACATTTCATCTATTGTTGTCAGTCTTGTACTTTTACCATTTCCAATTTTTCTAGAAAATACAAAGAAACTTTTTGCATAATTTTATTGTTGTTATGTCTTAAAAGTTAAATACAAATCATTATTTAAAAAGAGAATATTCACTTTTGAACATAGGGCTGAGTTCCAGATAAAACACTGGGTACACTTACACCCATCTAAAAAGCTTATCCAAATCATGGTCACAGGTCCCAGCAAGGCGAGAGGTAGTCAATCATCAGGCCAACAGAGAGACAGGTTTTACACTCACACTTATAATAGTGGCTAATTTAGCCAGTTAATCTAGGCACCAGTCACCAGTTAACCTAGCATATCTTTGGACTGTGGGAGACATCAGCATACCCAGAAAAAACCCACGCCCCCCACAAAAGGCTGGATTCAAATTCAAACCCAGGACCTTCCTGTTGTGAGTCAACAGGGCTAACTGCTGTGACTCTAGGCCACCTGTTGTGCTTTTACATGGAGCCTAAAATTCTGGTAGTAACTGGTTTAAAAGCTGAAATGCTTGACAGTTCAATCAGAATACAAATACTTTAACTCTGAGTGTGCTTTCTGTCCACGCCCTTGGTGTTTGCTTCCAAATTCAAACTCTTGGACACTTTACATCAACAGCACTGAAAACACCATAAATATGGATCTTCAGGAAGCTCAAGAAGAATGCTGCACGTTCGCCGAGGCCCCACGGTTCTGATTAAATGCATTTCATCACAAACCAGTGTTTAAAATCCCACCCAATTAAAAACATTAGCTTATGTAACCACAGGCTTTGAGCATGGGGATGTCGAAGAGGTCGCAGATGCCTTCTCTCTCGTCCAGATCACAGGTGTAATCTTGTTTAGATGAGGGATGGAGACAAACGGAGCAGAGGAGAAAAAACGGTTATGCAGATGTAAACGTGTAATTGACACATTCAATATGCAATAATCATTAATAACTTTATAAAGATGAATAAAGTGTACTTACCTTCAGAGGACAAGAGCTTTGTGATTAGATTTGTATTTAATATTCCTACAAAAAGAAAAACAAACCAGATATCAATTTACAGTAAAATTATCTGACTTTAGTATTTTTAAGAGCGAAGACCGGCACCTCTGGGCGGCTCTGTTTGGTCCTGCCGTTGGTTCGATGGATCCGGCGCTGGAAAAAAGATTTTTTTGAACAAACTGCGAGCATGAAAATGTAGATACGTTAAATGTAAAGCCTGCGTAAGCATGAAAGAAGGAACAGCCTGTCTGTATCATTTCCTCCTTTAATATTTAACGATACCATTAGTCACACAGCTTATTTAACTAAGCATTGAATCCACTTTTTCATGTTAGAATATTATGTGCTTTTTTTTTTTAATTAACTGATTCCAGTCACATGGGGGAAAACAGTGAAAACTGTGGCACGATCGAAAGTGGTTGCTTCAAACACCAAGTCTGCCACCACGCAGGGTCAGCTATCATCATCAACATCATCCACAGCAGTTTGTTGCCTTTTAAAAGTTTAAAAGTTAAAAAACTGTTGGATGAATATTAAAAGGCGTGGAACTTATAAAATGAAGGGTTTATTAGTTTTCGTTTCTCTTTCAATGGTGTATCCAGGAAAGATAACCGACTCACTTTTGGATTCATCAGTTTTGTTACTGACTTTACTGTTTTCTTCTCGCCAGGCAGACAGAGCTAAGCTGGCGCTCTGTAAAATTTCTTCTGCTGGTGGGACTGGAAGTACAACAGGAGCAGAGCTGACGGAGCATTTGTTTAGAAGGACGACATCTATGGGACCTCTGGCGCTTTTCAGATGGATCTGGTACCTTGCCGGGCAGTTCTGGACCTGTACAAAAGAGGAGGAAGCACACATAAATCACCCCCGTCTGAATTAAGGGCAGCAGCGGGAGTATAAAGTACAGTCGCTTTCAGTGATGCAGAACTTACAGCTTTGGGAATGGGGACATCTAGCTGTGTGCCAGGTGGTGCTTGCACTGCTAAAAGTGTGTGGCCTGAGAAGAAACAAGATGCAGACAAGTCAAAATACGATTTATATGTATTTATTCCAAAGAGCAGAAAGCACCATCTCAGGCTTACTGACTCTACTTTATTTTTTTAACTATATAAAAATATACTGAAGAAAGAGTAATTGCTTGAAAAGAGGGATTATACATCACCACAAAAGCAGTTGCAGATATCTTCATGATTCACATATGTCAGAGTTGATCTGAGTTAAGGTTCAACCTAAAATATTTTGCTACTCAGAAAAGAGATGTGATGGATTGTTGCACAGCATTTTCTGTAACGGCACAAATGCAAATGCAGCGTATCTGTCACAGAAACACATTAAATCTCATCAAATCTGCTAAAAATATCCAATATCTCATTTTCAGTTAAAGCTGGAAGCATAAAACATTTAGTACAAATACACATAATTCTGTTCCTACGTTGTGGTAAACAGAAGTAAACACATACACGCCCACGGACTATACTACAACTTTGATGTTTTTATTACAACATGCTGACATCAGCTTGTCTTTTGGAAATCCTCAGTAATGACATCGGTATTGTTTTCATAGATCATTTGCACTGCTGTCAGGATTGTTATTATGGAACTCTAATGTAGTATATTAATCATATTTGTGTCATTGTGAAGTCATATAGTGGTTTACTGAAAAAATAATGTTTTAAAGAGCTCAAAAAACAAAGTGCTTACACCCCACAATGACTAATATATTGCCCCTAAAGTTTGGAGATGATTCAATGGAACCTAAAACTTTTTCCTAATTCGAGTGACCCTGACCTTTGACCTTGAAGCATTAAATACTTAAATTATGTATTTTATTGTCTTTACCCAAATGATTGGAGCAGAATTGGCTGAAATCTTTGGCTTCTGCGAGCTGTGAGAACTTCCATCCTTTCATGACTTGTTACTTGATATGGTTTCACAAAACGTTTTAACCCATTTTCACGTTTGGTGTGTCCTTCACCTCAACCCTGTTTTTACCTAAATGAAATCAGCATTTAAAAAAGATACCTTGAAAACTAAAGGCTAGGCTGTAAACAAACAAACAGAAGCAATTACATACTCCCTACCTTCTAGGGGGAGAATAATGACTCAGCAATATATTCAACAGTTATTAGAGAAAAGGATATTTTCTGCAGTCTTCTGTTATATTCTTGATGCTCTGTTCGACCCAGCGTTTCTGCTGGTCCAAAACACATTCCATTTGCTCCAAGCCCTTCACCTCAGACTTTAACTCCACCAGCCTGTTGGCTAATAGCTGTGTATTCTCTCCCAACGTGTGGCCTCTTATTCGTGGGGAAAATAAAAGAGAACATGTTAACTTTTACTATTATTTATGTTTTGCTTCATATTCTTGACATATGTGCATGCACACAAGAGAAGAGTTAAAAACTCACATCCACTTTACGGTGCTCTTGGATATTTTCATAATCAGGCCGATGCCCTCCAGTACATTTGTGATGTCGTAGATTCGCCTCTTCTGTCCAACAGCCAGAGCCCTGACCGCCTGAAACAACAGGGGAAAAAAAGATGCTTTTTCTACCCCAGCCTCCGTGTCTGACACACACACACACACACAGCAGTTCTTCAAAGACAATGCATCAGGCCTACACTAACACCCCAGATGTGCTCTAGTTCTGTACTGTCAGCTGGTCTCCTTAGGGGTCAACAAAGTTGATCATCTGCCTCTGTCTCTTCACACCAGTCTGCATGTACTCCTTAGTTTTTACACTCACAATGTTAACAAAATCAAGCTGCTGTTCTTGTGGGGTTTAATGCACTTATTTATTTCCTGAAGCAAAAGCTTTTGCTTAACAAATAAAGTGTAATTTTTAAATGTATGCCAAAATGTAGCCAGAACAATCCATGGACTTTAAATCAGAGAAAACATCTTAAAGAACTTTAAAGAAATCGAACCCTAAACCCACACATGGGGAAAGGACAGCCCGGGGCCCCACAGATCATGCCAAATAAGGGCTGCCGCATGCTAAAACACAAACTAAACAAAGCCCAAAAATGAAAAATAAATAAATACGTGTAAAACTCGTGCTTAGGAATCTCAAGATGCAGTGTTTTTATTGCTATTTAACTTGGCTTCAATCCAGTTTGCTTCATTAGTGACAGATCTAGTGGTGCATATCAAAAAAATGGCAACATACAGACTAATTTAAATGTTTATTTAGCATGTTAGATGAATGATGTAATGTTTTCATTCTAACCTGTAACAATGTGTCAATTCAGTTATGCAGTGTGTGGTCCTTCACTTACTTTAGCAGAGCTAGTATGGCTCTCTTAATTTAATATATATGAAGCAGAAGATCTGCATGTACAGTAACCAGATGATGATAGTATGTAGTAAAGTGTGACCGGTCGCCCCCTTGTGAGCCTTGAAGGTACTGCAATTTATTTACAATATGTCTGTGAAGGTTCTCAGTCATCTTTTTCTTTAGGTTGCATGAAGATGTTTCACCTCTCATCCGAGAAGTTTCTTCAGTTCTAGGGTAAAATGGTGGAGAGTCCCAGATTTAAACCCTGTGGGAGTTTCCCCCCAAAGAGGGACAAAAGGACCCCCTGATGATCCTCTACCTAATCACATGAGCCAAGGTGTGAAAGCGAGTGTAGGTCACAATCAGCCACGGTTTCTGGTGGGCTCATTGTGAAACCTAGCCCCACCCTATCATGTGATTTCCTGAGGTCAGATGGCCCAGGGTGTGAGTGGCCGTTAAGACGTCTGGGACAGGATCTCAAAACTGGATTATTGATGGCAGACAGTTGGTATCGTAAGCCACTGCCTCTGTTCAAAGATAGTCGCTCACAGTGGACATCAAGTATTTATTTATAATAAATACTTTCTTCTTTTTTTTAAATCAGTTAACTGAAATTATTCTTATAAGATTTTAAAAATATAATGATATATTAATCTAAAATTTTAAAAGTCTATAACCTACAGGACAAGAGTCATTCTATCCCAAATCATCACATGTAAAGTAAAACATGTAGAACATCTTTAACTTCAAATTTTCCGTCACAAATGGAGAAAATGCTGTTTTCATGCTAAATTCATTCTGGATTGAAAAAATATCAAGTTCTACCACAAAAAGAAAGATAGCATAATCGGAATAAAACAAAATCAAAAGTATCCAGATGACTTAGAGAATAATTTTATTAAATATGCACATTTTTCGATTTTGAGACCCACTGTGTTTACATTTAAAAAGTAAACTGAAGTATTTACTGTGCTCCCTTCATTTAAGTACTCTGTGTTCCTAAACCTCTTGATGAATAATCAGGTCAACCAGTAAATCCTCTGAGGACCAAAATGAAGTAATGAAAACACAAAGGAAAACTAGGCCACGGAGGCCTGAAGTTTAAAAATGGCAGGCATACAGTATAAAGTAGCACAAATCTAAAGTTTCAAAGCTATAAAATACTGTACAACACACACGTATAATTTGATGCAACATGCTGGCCTAGGTGTTTACTGTACTGTGTGGGCTCACTTACGTCTCTCAGGTCCAGCTCGCCGCTTTTAGACTCTTGCAGTAACTGGACAAACTTCGTGGTGAGCACATGAAGACTCCTCTGAC
This sequence comes from Neolamprologus brichardi, assembly GCF_056152115.1. NCBI lineage: Eukaryota > Metazoa > Chordata > Actinopteri > Cichliformes > Cichlidae > Neolamprologus > Neolamprologus brichardi. The sequence continues at coordinate 17,797,985 of NC_142104.1, forward strand.
TCCTCTTGTATTTGGGGGTTTGTTCTGGCATGCTGGTGTCTTCGTCCGGGCTGTGTGGGCTATCTTCAGGATCCATAGCTACTGCTGGGTAGGAACACAAAACAAATGAACCCGAGATGGGGCCTCTCCGATCTTTGAATGAGCCCGCCTCACACAGCTGCAGAGTTCCCTTCGAAATAAAATATTCTCAGTGTTTTCCGTGTATGCTCTCTGCCGTTGCTTTGTCGGGTTTTCGGGTATATCTTGTGTAAATAAGCGCTTTGGCTAATCAATAATGTCGAGCTCTTTAGATTTACATTCACCTTCACCATAAGTGCTACCTGGGGCTGATTTATTATGAAAAGACTGTGTCGGAAATGCAAAAAAATGTTTAGCTTTTCACTCGAAAGTAGCTGTTTTGGGAGGTGTAGTTTATCCTGCAAACTGGTAAAACCCTTTAGTTTTTCTAAAGATCACTTCCACACGAATACAAAAAGCGACGAGCGTAAGACAAAACAACTGTGTTTACCTTGATGGCTGGAGGAAGTAGCAGCGCAGAGTTGCTAACGTTAGCAAGCCCAACAACGACAGCCGATTTCAGTGTTTAAACTGAGACAAAGGTTTTGGCGGACAAGTAAATATATCCGTTCTTAACCTCTAATGTAAACACAGTATTTACATGGTAAACAGCACCGCGCTAACTCTAGTAACAGTCCACTCCCAACTGTTTAGGCGCGGAGCTTTCCGGTAGCTGCATTTACCTGCCTTCACAATAAAACCTAACCATTCGACCAACCAAAATAAAATCAGTCTGGTCGGACATCCAAAACCTGTGAATCACTGACAAAAATAGATTTTCTGCGACTTTATCCTCGTATGAAAAAGAGTGTAAAAATTTGATTGTTTTTGTTTTCAAAAACGTGTTTTCATTTAGCAAATTTCTTTATTTTCACATAAAGATAAAATTTACAAGCAACGCAGCAACAATGTGGACATTATGCTAGCATAATGGAAAAGATGTCTGCAAACATTTCATGGAAAATAAGCACATAATAAGTAATAATAAGTGAACGCTTGCTGAATATCAATTTATTTAAATATTGATATGAAAGGTGAATATGAAAATCATCTATGCATATTAATGTGCTATATACATGCTGCACACAATTCATCACAAGCCTGTAAATGATTTAGCTTTAAATCTGCAGCAAAATCATATATAAAGGTTATAGATAATTATTAAGTACTGTAAAGTAATGTTTATACTTGCTGTTGCTTTATTAAAGGTATGTTGACAAGAAGAAAAATTATTGTAGTCAAGCGATCTTTATACATATGTGCTGTAAGTAATATGATCATATGATAAAAATATATTCTCAGTAATTTAAAGACTTATTTTAAAAAAAAAAACGGTGACAAAGATTCTGAATGGTTGTTTAAAGTGGCTGCAGACGGGTGCAAACCCATTCCTTGTCACACTCCAGTCTGATAAAAAGAAAAAAAATTAGTATTAACATTTTTAATATTTATTTTTTAATAAAATCTGAAAAGCATCTGGTATTTAAAATTGGTATTAGTGGAAATGCAAATGTGTTGTATGTATTTGCATTTTTATGTTAAAAACAGCAATTTATATTCAGTGATTGGAACCTGACCTTGACTTTGTAACTACAGCCAGCTTCATATCATCAACACCGGTCCATATAAATGTATATAAATGTATATTATTTACATTTTTATGAGTAAATAAGTCATTATATCCAGGAAATAATTATTTACAATTATTTACTGGATAATAATATTGTGTTACATAGATAAACCCAGATTTGCAATTTGAGAATGATAAAAACTTTTTGAACAGAGTCATGGAAGATATAGTAGTGCTAAAATCCAGAAACCTGGTCATGCTCCTTATCATTAGAGGGATCAGATGTCCCACTAGGACTGTTTTTGGATTAGGGACTGTTATCAGGAACTGCACAGAATTCCCTTGTACCCCTTTAGTACTACGGCCATGTTCTACATTTTGATCAGCTCTAATTTGCAGAAACCCGCACAGCAGCTTTTACGCCTTGGGAGTAAATTTCAATTTGGTCACCCAAAATGTCTCTGCTTTGAATCCTTTGGCAGAGAGTTGTCATTTAACTCATCTACTCTATTTCTACCATCCTGAAATGGCCCCAGGCACTTATCTGAGTAGTTATTTTTGAAGCATTTATTTAATACAACAAAAATAAAAACTGCATGTGCAAAAGTCACCACTCTAAACTGGTCACACTGTGTCCCATACTCTGGGTTTAAAAGCTTTAACTTAATTGAACTTCCACTTTTACCAGCATCTTTCCTCTTCTTCTTTCAGCTGCTTCCTTTTGGGGTCACCACAGATGATCATCTGCCTCCTCTGCCATCCTCTTCTGTCACACCAACCCTCTGCATGTCCTCCTTTACGATATCCACAAGTCTTCTCTGAGGTGTTCCCGTTTTCCTCCTGCCTGGCAGCTTTATATTCAACATCCCTCTGATGTACTCATTTTTTTCTAATCTTGTTCATCTTGGCCACTCCCAATGAACATCTAAGCATCATCAACACTGCCAGCTCCAGTTCAGCCTCCTGTCTTTATGGCAGTACAAAACCACACCATACATCACTGCAGACCTCACCAATATCCCATAAACCTCCCCTCTCACTCTTCTGTCCTCACAAAGCACCCCTGACACTCGTCTTCACCAGCTCCTCCACTGTCTTTTGTTGTCACCGTTGTTGCTTTGGATATTGAGTACTATCGACCCGATTCTTTTGTCCTCAGGCTTGATAGAGAAGACGCAAACTCAGTGTATTCAAAATATATACTTTATTCAACAAAACCTTCGGGGAGGGAGATGTGCACAGCGCGAAGCCTCCTACAAAATCTAATGCATTACCAACAGGATGAGTGTAATATACTCTACACCCCCGCTCCCCACGTCTGGTACTCACCCGAAGGTCGTCTCCTGTTGTTATCATCTATCAGCACAAACATGAGTGAGACTCTCTGGAAAGTCTGCACTAAAGATCCTGTTTATCACAATTTCATGTCGCCAAGCAGTCTAATGACCTAAAACACAGTGTATAAACCCTCAAAGCTGGCCTTTAATATTACACTTTAATATTGCTTTAATATATACTTAGCAAATAGGCACTTGGATTATATTTTATAACAGTGCTACTAAAAGTAAATATAACAAAATTAAGGTAACAAGGAATCGTTTCAGCCCTTGTCAGATTTGTCATACTTAGGCGTATTTGGGATGTCTACTGCATTCAAAAAGCTACATTTTTATTATTATAACTACTCTGAAAAATAGAGAATGTCCTTTATTTACAAAAAATTAACAAAGAAAAAGCTAACAGTGAAACTACTAAAAACTAAAAGTTAGTTTAGTTTTTCAACAATAAAAAGTAAAACTGAAAACGAAACAAAAAACTTAAAAAACAACAACCAACAACTGTCATTTAAATTATTCACACCTGTTTCTAAACTTCAACATTTGTGTTCGACAGCGCCATGTGAGTCATGTGACCCACCCCGCCGGTCATATGACGTTCAGTTTCACGCGGAGCTGTAATTGAGGAAGTTGAAGTGAACGCTTCTTCTTCCTCTTTCCTCGCTGAGCGCAGGGATTTATTTTCGGGGTTCGTTTTGTGTTTGAGACATGACCCGGGCTTCAGCCATGCTCGGTGGAGGTCTGCTGCTGTGTTTGCTGGCCGTGTTTCCGCTCGGCTCGCGGGCTGAGTACCATCCGGACGAAGTGACTCACTTGCCCGGAATGACGTTCAAACCGAACTACCGACAGTGGTCAGGATACCTGCAGGCACGGCCTGGAAAGTTTCTCCATTACTGGTAAGAACCGGTGGTAAATGCGCCAGAAACGTCGTCAGAGCATGACAGGTTGCCCACACCGCGGTGGTTTCTGTGAGCAAATGCAGTATATATACACTTCTATTTCTTTATGATGAGACACGCAAAGCTTTCTTTTTAATCCCGCACACAGAATATAAACAACTTTAGCAAACTTTTACCTCTTATACAAATTATCTGCAACGGGAGCCAGATTAAGTTTTCAGTTTAGAGCCCAAATGTAAAAAAAGGGAAAATAATCGGCTCATAATCAGCTTTTATAATAATATTAATTACAACTAAGTACATCCTTCACGTTCTTCCCACTAATACAGAGTCTATTAATTACCCCTGAGTGTATATGGACAAAAGTACTGGGCCACCTACATAATAATATATACTTTCCCCCTAAACCCATCTGCAGGTATGTTACAGCTTTCAGTTTTCCTGCAGGATTTTGGAGTGTGTCTGTGGGGAATTTTTGCCCATTCATCTAGAAGAGCTTTTGTAAGGTCAGACACTGTTGTCGGAGGAGATGACCTGGCTCACTGTCTCAGTTCTAGTTCATCCCTAAGGTGCTCTGTGGGTTTGAGGTCAGGGCTCTGTGCAGGCCTTACCTTTATGGACTTTGGTCCATCCTGGAACAGAAAAGGGCCTTCACCAAACTGTGCCTACAAAGTTGTCTAAAATGTCTTGGAATGCTGAAGCATTACAATTTTCCTTCTCTGGAACTAAAGGGCCCCACAACAATCCCATAAAACAATCCCATTAAATTATTGGATTCAATAACTAAGCGGTACACCTAAATGCTTCTGTTGCTTTTGTCCACTTGAGGCATTTCCTTACGTAGTTCATGTAAGCCTGGTAAACATGACTTCATGTTTTCAGCAGCACCTTGTGTTATCCTGAATCAGAAAGACAAACCAGTTGAGCAGGTTTCTTGAACTTAAACACCAAATCACTGAGGAACTTCAAGAAAAGCTCTAGATCACGGGTTTTGATGCAGACAAACAAAACTGTTCTTGTGGTTCTAGCTTGGGTCTTATTTGGTGTGTGAGTGGTGTCAAAGGTTTTCTGAGCTCAATTATTGTATTGGCTCTCAGGTTAAAGTGCATTGGAGCAATTGGTCCTTATTATACTCGTTCTTGCCTGCAGATCTGCTTTCACTATTCACAAGAGATTATCTAGTTAGTTGGAAAGAGTAACTTTGAGTTTGTGATAGCTTGTGTCCTGATTTCCTGCAGGTTTGTAACTTCTCAGAGGGACCCAGTCAAAGACCCTCTGGTGCTCTGGTTGAACGGAGGCCCTGGCTGCAGCTCGCTGGATGGGTTCCTCTCAGAGAATGGACCATTTCATGTGAGTTTGCTCACTGTGTGCATAACTATACTCGTGCACTGAGTAAAGTGGATTTCAATAGAAAAGTCTTGAATCTGATTTTCAGGTAAATGATGATGGGGCTACGCTGTACGAGAACGAATTCAGCTGGAACAAGATTGCCAATGTGCTGTATGTCGAGTCTCCTGCAGGTGTGGGATATTCCTACTCTGATGATGAGAAATATGCAACTGATGATGACCAGGTGAGTTCAGTGTGTTAAATAACCAATGCAGATTTTTACAAAGGAAGAAAAAGTGATTGTGAAATGTGAAAACATGTGAAATGTTTATCATAGGTTGCCCAAGATAATTACAAAGCCCTGCAGAATTTCTTCTCCAAGTTCCCAAACTTCAGTCAGAACAAGTTCTTCATCTTCGGGGAGAGCTACGGTGGAATTTATGCACCAACACTCAGCCTCCTTGTGGCCACGGGAAAAGCCAAAATAAACTTTAAGGTGAGATGCTTCATCTGCCTCATTTCCTTAATGTAGTTTCATGATGAAGGAGAAGTTGTTCCTCTATATTGTGCCCACTGACGTGGTTTAAAGTGACGCATTTGCTTGTTTCCAGGGCTTTGCAGTGGGAAATGGCCTCAGCAGCTTTAATCTCAATGACCAGTCATTGATCTACTTTGGTTACTACCACGGCCTCTTTGGAGAAGAGTAAGTTTTGCCAAGGTTTCTTGTTTTATTATGAAGCAATGGTGTTTATTGTTTGCATGCTCCATTACACACGAGATAAATTATCTTGAGTTGCTACATAAAAAAAAAAAATCTGATCACTTAGATTATTTTTCCTATTAAAGTCAGGAGCTGGGAAGCATATTTAAAATTTTTACATTTTAATATCATTCTTCATATAAAAATATGACAGAAGTAATCTGCCTTCAAGTTAAGAGATCATTTGCACAGAGCTGATGCAGAGCTGTTTCTTGTGCAGTTTGTGGCGTGACCTGAACATAAATTGCTGTAAGGATGGGACCTGCAATTTCTACAACTCCAGTTCTGAGACATGCACGATACTGGTAACGTGTTCACTGTTGCCTTAATCAACTGGGAATTTCTCATGTTGACTTCAGAGTCTTTCAGACATATACTTCTTTGTCTCCTTTACAGGTAAACGTGGCCTTTGGTCTCATCTATAATAGTGGACTTAATGAGTACGCCCTTTACTTGGACTGTGAAGGTCAGAGAAGATCCAGTAGAGTCTATGAGAGGACCATGAGTCTTCTGTTTAGGAACTACAGGAATCACCCACATACACACAAGGTAACCCTCCAAAAACAAGTTTTCGTGAACTCCATGTCTGTCCTTCACTTGTCCTGGGTTTTAATGATAATGTTTATTGAAGTTTTCAGCACAGAGAAGTTCCTCCACCACTCTGGGTGAAGTCCCACCCTGCATCAACAGCACAGCCCAGATGAACTGGCTGAACAGAGGTGACGTGAGGAAAGCGTTGCACATTCCAGCTATCCTGCCTCCCTGGGATATCTGCAGGTACGGCAAATAATGAAATCTTCTGGTTATTGCAAAATTGGTGATAAATAATGCTATGTGTGCACCTCAAGTCCTCTTTGTTGCAGTTTTACTGAATACAGTGGGATGCGAAAGTTTGGGCAACCTTGTTAATAGTCATTATTTTCCTGTATAAATCGTTGGTTGTTACAATAAAAAATGTCAGTTAAATATATCATATAGGACACACACAGTGATATTTGAGAAGTGAAGTTTATTGGATTTCCAGAAAGTGTGTAAACACATGACTGTGGCTCTCTAATGGTGGGTTGTTCCTCATCATCATAATAATAATAATAATAATAACAATAAACTCAGACACTGAGGCTTCTATATGTATACATCCTCACATATATCAGCATTTCTGCCAATAACAGCAAGTTCAAATAAATCCTGGTGTGGACGATGGTGTTGATGGAAGGCGAAATGAAGATTAAGTTTCACTTTTTAAGAAATCTACACCTTTCTCAAAGGCAGTATAACTTTCCAGGGCCCTCGCATTTAAAGCATTATCTTAGTTCAGTTCACTTCAGTTCAGTTATATTTATATAGCACCAAATCAGGCAACGGCCTCCTGTTGTTGTACTTTCTTTTGTAAGGTAAAGACCCTAAAATAATAGAAAAACCCAAACAATGAGACAACCCCCTGTTAGCAAGGACTTGGTGACAGTGGGAAGAAAAAACTCCCTTTTAACAGGAATAAACCTTCAGCAGAAACGGGCTCGGGGAGGGGCGGCCAGCTGACGCTACCGATGGGGGTGAGGGGAGGAAGACAGGACAGAAAAAGCACAAATGAATAACTAATGACTGAATGCAGAGTATGATTGTAATTAGCATGGTGTGATTTCCGTGACGATAAGTATGTATTTGTTGCAGTGATAAAGTTGGAGCGCAGTACAAAGTGCTGTATGCAACAATGAAGGACGTGTACCTGAAGCTGCTCTCTCTGGGCCTCCGTGCGCTCGTCTATAACGGAGACACCGACATGGCCTGCAACTTTCTGGGTGACCAGTGGTTCGTGGAGGATCTCGGCTTGAAGGTAGCTTTAATTCTACATTCATAAATTATACTTTTTCACACCAATTACAGGCACTACTTAATTGTACTAAAATGTTCTTAGGCAACCACTAAATACCAAACCTGGATTCATGAGGACCAAATTGCTGGCTTTTATCAGATGTTTGGAAACATCACTTTTCTGACTGTTAAGGTAAGCATTAATGCTTTTGCATTGTCGGTTTGTTTTATGTGAAGATGTCGCAGTTACTCAAAATACTGCTTTGATCTGTTTCAGGGTGCAGGTCACATGGTTCCTCAGTGGGCTCCGGGTCCAGCTCTCCACATGTTTCAGTCTTTCATAACAAATTCCCCTTACTGAGTCGGAGAATGTACTTTTTCTTTATTTGTTATTGTTGTTCTCAGGGAAATAAATTTGAGATGTAAAAATGACTCTTTGGTACTGCACTTGTTCATTTTCAGTTACCTCCACTTTTAATAGGTCAAGGCTGTCAGCCTGGCTCTTGACAGAACAAATGGAGAACACTTTCTTTGTTTTTGTTTTTTGTGGGGAGGGGCGTGCCCAAAAGTTTAATTCATCAAATTAACAAAGAAATGAATAACCCATAGTTATTAAATGGTTATAACTGTTTTGCCCTCAATCTGTTTTTATGGGTGAAACTTGTGTTCGTTTAGATTGAAGTTAACAACTGATTTGGTCACAAACCCGCTCCAAAGCTGCTGGTTCGTGTGTATTTTTACCATTTTTGTCAGTAAATTCGGGAGCTACTTGTGTATAAAAGAACCATCTGCATCCTGTGGTTTCTGCAAAGCTTCTTCTCATTGACTCAGACAGATCTGAGTCCAGTTACTTGATGCTGAACTTTAATAAAAGTATATAAAGTACTGTCTGTGGCACTTATGTAAATGTTTTTTTTTTTTCATCCTTATGGTTGACGTGTTAATAAAATAACAATGTAAAAGGATTTTTTTTTTTTTAAACGTGTTGTCTGATGATGCCTTAACTCCGATCAAAAACTGTAAGTCGAAGTAAATTCAATGTCTTTTATTACATTTTTTGTTCAACTCATGAGATTTGAGCAGTCTACATTTATTCACATGCTTTAACTGCACCTCATTAATTGAAGTAGCATTAAATGTTCACTAAAATATTTCTACCAAATCTTCCCATTAACATATTTTCAAGTCACTTTTATGAGACAACAGGGACATGATTGTGATTAGCAAATGCTTTGTTAATCAGTGGCGTAAATGCAGCTGATCATCGATAAATTAAGTTTGACACACAAGTTAAAGCACCAAACCATAAAAACACAATGATCATAACAATGATTGTCTAAAAAAAAAAAGTATCCCAGCACTTAGTATTTTAAGAAATTTTCATTTTGTAGTTTTTCTTCACAATTATGATAAATGTGTCCGTCCAGCAGTCTCATGTAGCATACCCGTGTTTCTGACAGTCCCTTTTTTCTATTTTGTCAGTTGTGTTCACAAAAATACTTGCTGGGTTTCATTAAACGGGAAAAATATAACTACATAAACATGAAATCACCAGAGTCACAAAAAAAAAAAAAACATGTACTGCAAAAATGGTTATTAAAGTTACAGTTGGTACAAAGATGAGGGGTAAAGTCATTTGATGTAGTTTAACCATGTCAGTGATCTGTGCTCTGTACGTCTTTAGTGTTGGAGTTTTGGGATATTTGAGGAAAAAAAAGAAAGCTCCCACTTTGGTTTGAGGCAAACAAAAAGTAAAATTATTTCTATCATCACATTAACTTAAAATGTCACATGTGCAGTTTGTTCACTTAGTTTCCTTCCTGCCGTGTCTTAAAACCCTTTTGTGTAAATAAAGTGCAAAGTGAATGCTTTGAAGGTTACATCCTTCCCTCTCTTTACAAACCTGTGGAGGTGGTGCTCATTTGTGCAGACACCGAGCTGCACTTTTCACCCTGTTTTACACACTGGCTTCAATGAGCATATCTTTGTAGGCTTTTGCTCATTTGTACAAATAATCTAATACAATCTAATCTAAAATTCACTTGTAAAACTACCTTGTACTATAGCACAATAAATTACACAAACCAATAAACAAAAAAAAAAAAAAGTAACTCATTTCTAAATCAGTTTTAAAGTGTAGTATGTTTGGTTGTTTTGTCCCTATAATTGAAAACCTCATAATCAAACTGCCCTGGCTCTGCATTAATGCCACTCTACGCCTTTACATACATTTAATATGCTTTGTCCTACTGTGGTAACCTATCACGTAATTCAGTTTTTGTTTTTTACACTGGTGAGTAGACAAACTATTAGCAGCGACATAATTAGTACTGAACATGAATTACATTATGACATGCTAATTAAATTACACAAAGTGGTACAATTCTTTTGTTATAATCAATCTGATTAAGTCCTCCAGCTCTTGTAAACAGGAACGTGTCATTGTTACATCCGCAGAGGGGAGTAAGGAGTGTGTGTCCCCTCTGGAAATAATGACACAGTAAAACACATGAAACATGCTGTTAGAAGCGTCTGAATTCCCTCGGCATGACGGGGTGACCCCCCGATTGAGCAAAACTCTCTAGACCTTCATGTCAGTACGGAGAAGGTGATGTTTGTCTTTGTTGTTGTTGTTTTTTTTTTGGTCACGAGATGCTTTGTATCATCCAGAGGCCTGAGAGCAGCACTGGCTCATGAAAAACATTCCCTTCAGTTGACGACGTCCTGGTAGATGGAGTTCGTCGTGGTGAGGCCGAATATGAACGCTCCAAGTGTAACCATGGCGACACTGAAGATCACCAGCCCGTGCCAGCTGTGAAAGAGAGCAAATACATTCGTTTGAGCATGGATAACCTTTTTTGCAATAATGACAGTGAATCATGTGGCTCCAATGTCAAAAGATTAAAGAATCTTTAAAAAGTGTTCAACTGGAAAGTTTTTCTTCAACTTTGATTCGTCACAGATCAAACAGATGCAGAATCACAGTGGCATAAAAGACGGGCTTATCCAGTTTTACAGCTTTTGCTACTAATAAAGACGTCCCCCATGGCCATTCATACCGCACTAAATTAATAGATAAACAATGAAGTTATAGAATAGGTTTTTTTTCAATATTTACTCTATAAATTTCAGTTCCACAGTAATTAATAAACTAATTAATAAAAAATTGCCCATTTTCTGTAAATTAACAAAAACCTTCTGCTTTATAATTAAGGGGTAGTCTGATCAATAGCTCTCAGAACAGCCTCTGCAATGTTAAACATTTACACCCAAACAGTTGTGCTGACGCTTTTCTGTCATCACAGCAGGATTTCTTTGATATGTAGAAAAAGGCAGGTACTATTGAAACTGCACTTATTTTTCTTATATTGGGGGGATTAGGGATATCCGGGATTAAATACGTAGTTAAACCTTTTTACAACGGCAAAAACGGGAGCTTCACTGGTCTGGCCCACTTAAGATCAAGGTATGCTGTATGTAATCTGTTGTAGTCATTTAATTGTGAAGGGTAACTATAATGTAGCATCCAGTATTAATGCAGTTTTAAAAAGAGTGCAAATATGCCCACAAGCTCAATGACAGCCTCACATGCAGAGGGCCTTTTGAGGTTTTGAATGTGTAGTCAGCTGATGAGAAAAGAGCGTCATGCAAAATAACCACTGCATGATTCAAAAATAAATAAATTTAAAAAAAAAAAAATTCTATACACAAGCAGAAACAAGACCAGAAATCAGCAGTGCCTCACCTTGCAGATCGGACGTCTGTCTCTGAGAGTTTGGCTTGCATCAAACACAAACCTGTAAATTTAAAGAAACACTTGGTTGGCTTTACAGCGTGTCAATAAAAGCTGCACAGAAAACCTGAACAGATGGCGTGCAGTGTACCTGGGAAGACAAAGATGAAGCAGGCTGCCAGTCCTCCGATCAGAGAGATCACTCGACCAATGTCTGGGATGAAGAGGGCAAGGACGAGGGTGATGATAAACCACACCAGCGTCTGCAGGATCCTCCTCCTCCTCTCACGGCGTACACACACCTCTACCTGTTCACCTTGGAAACGCAGCCAAAGTCCCTCTATAACTGCCCTAGAACAACACATGACCACAGCAGAGTACTGAGAAGAAAAGATCCATAAAAACTAAACAAGGACTTCAGTACACACAAACACACCGAGGACATACCACCAATCCCTTTGACTTTTTCTGGCTTGTATTTTTAAATCATCTGATACAGATTTTAAAAACTACACATGGGGTACCACCTGAAACAAATCCCACATCAATGCTCCTTTTCTATTTCTAAATATTGGAAAATTTAGCAACCCTAGAATCACTAATAAACATTATTTAATGAGGACAGATTATATTTAGCCAACAACAAATACATAAATATGGTCAGTTTCTTCTGCTGGCAATAATTTGAATGCATCTCAGTGCATGGAAAAAAAAGAAAAATCACAGGAGACAAAAAGGCCAAAACAGAAAAGATGTAAATTATCTGATGCCAGTAACAGGCTGCAGTGAGAAATCTCACAGATATCGCTTCATAAGTTTCTCACTAGTAAGAACTGACAGCTGGAAAATGCAAGCTCGGTGCATGTGTTGATAAAATTATCTAAATGGGAGCCTTACCAAAAAAATAATAAAAATCAGTTTATATATTTTAGACACTTGAAATGCAACCACTAAAGGAAATAGGTAATAAATATAGGAAAGAAATAAAGTAAAGGAAACAGAGCAGAGCAAAAAAAAAAGAAGAAGAAGAAGAAGAAGAAATGCTCACATGGTAAAATACACTGGATGATGCAATAAAATGCTACAGTAAGCCAACAGATGTTGAACCCATAATCATCATCACGTGTGTTTCAACCCGTATGTGTGTCTAATTTGACAAATACACACTTGAAGAGAGAGAGAGCAGCAAATTAGCAGTAAAGACTCACCGTGGGCACATAAAATAGGAATGTTTATGGTTTTACATCAGGATTTTTTTCCTTACATTTGCAACTTTGTAAACTTAAACTATGCTGTCATTATTTTTAGAGAGAAGAGGCTTTCCTCTAGTAAATCGTGCTGTCATTAACTTTAATATTTAACATGCGCATTGAGCCCTATAGAGTCTGAGATGTAGCTTTGGGGGTTTCTGCAGTTTCTCCAAGTATTGGGGGTCTAGTCTCAGGGTCCACTTACTGGGACGTCCACTCCTGTGAAGATTATGGAATCCAGGGCTCGCAAAATCGCTAGCCCGACGTCCCGGGGCTAGCGATTTTTCCAGTCGGGCTACCAAAATCTAACTCAGCCCTGCCCGTCGGGCTATCGTAGGAAGGAAAATATATGCCTATGCTTTTGCATTCTTTCGCCAATGTAGCTGAGTAATTATGTCATTGGCATCGATGAGCCACTGTCAATATGTGACATATTGAAATCGCGTTTGAATTTGCGCTTGTTTTTTGCTTTCACTTTCATTTTGCGATCGCGCGAACGGTGTGTAGGGAGCAGCAGTACTGATTGGTGAGTGACGATTAATTGCGCACCAATTCCTCTGACATCGTCTTATCACTCATTAGCTTACTATTCAAACGCGACAAGTGAAATCTCTTGCAGCAGGCTTAAACATGTGAGAGGTTGAGTGCGCAAAGAATCGCTGACCATTATGTAAGTACGTGTGTAAAAGCAGCAGGATTTACGCTGGTATTTTAGTTCTGCTCAGCCAAATAAGACAGGTCAGGGTGAAGAAGGGGCAGCCAAAGAAAAGCTTACCACAAAACGGAAAAGTTATAACAAATCAGACTATGAGGCAAAAAGAAAGCGCAGGTTTTTTGGTTTCATGGACAAAAGAATTTCTGTGGCTGGAATATGACGAGCTAAATAACATGATGTTCTGCCAGGTGTGTTGTGAGTTTCATTTGATTTCTGAGTCGACAAGCACCTTTGTTACTGGGACCAGTAATTTTAAGAAAGACCCCATCAGAACCCATGAGAAATGCAAGAAATGCATTATTGCCCAGTCTGCAGTATCGTTCCCAGAACAAACAGCAATTGCAAAAAAACATACTAAAAATAAACCAAGCACAACAAGAACTCCTGAAAAAGCTGTTTAGAACAGCGTGCTATAAGAGTGAACTATATTGGCAAAATTTAGCACTCTTTGCAAACTTCAAAAAGCAAATGGCCTAGATCTTGGTTCCACTTACCTCTTACCCGTGACTTCAGTGGAAATTTCAGATTTAGGATCTGACACAGACTGATTCTGTCCTACACAGTTCTTTCAGTTCATAGAAATTTCTGTTCAATTTGAACCAAGTATTTGAGTTGATGGTTGTAATTTTTATACAGTTGTTGTGATTTGTATTTTAACAATTTTTTTTGATTAATTTTTGTTTCCGTTACAATATTATACTTTAATGTATAATATTGTAAAGGAAACAAAACATTAAGAAATAGCTTTCTTTTTTATTCGGGCTACTTAAATTTATTTTGGGCTACCAAAAACTGAAGAATGCCTGCCCGAAGGGCTACCAGAGATTTTGAAATTTTGCGAGCCTTGTGGAATGTTTTGACACACTCTCCACCTCTAAAGCTTCTGCCTTTATAGGGGTGATCACGCTTGATTACACTCGATTAATCAGCTGCCTTCAATCAGCACCACTTAGCTGCTGCTTATCCTAAGAGTGTTCTTCGCTTTTATTTTTCACAAGGGATACAAATAAAATACTTTATTTTGATTATGCCATCTCACTTTAAGCTTTTCTCAAGATGAAGGGGAGGAAATACAGTTAGAAATGGAGGAAACAATATGCACTCAGACACATGTGCAGCTGAAGCAGCCACAAGAAAAACTGAGACGCTCAGATTACAACAGAAACAGACAGACACAGTGAGTATTACTCTATTCTCTGCTGAGGAAACCTTTAGTCCACTGTATCTTTACACTGCATATGGTTTTCTGCTGTATTGTCTTGACCCATTAATATATCCAGATATCAACTACAGCTTCATCATTAGTATCACACGTTTTAGTTTTGTTGTGTCTTACCTGCCACAGAAGTGTAAAATAGGGTAGGAGGTGACCACACAGACGATGATGAAAGCTCTCGCAATGGCTACGGCGATATCATCGGGGGGGTACGACATCAACACATCCTGACTGACGCTGGAGCCAAATGTCAGGAAGCCGCAGACACCTGAACAAATCAAAAATCACACCAAGGATCGTTTCACTGTAAAAAAGCAAACCTGCAGGCTGACTACATTTCTGGAATATATTTCCATGCTATAAAAATACCTTCAAGTACCTTTTACATGTAGTTTCTCAAATGTATTTAAAAGTCAATTATAAACATGCATCTTATTCAGTATATATGTACAATACCTGTTCCAGTGTAAACAAAAAGGCAGATTAACATGCTGAAGGTCACAACAAGCCCCCAGGGTCTGATCTCTTTCCTCCTCATGCTGTTGAACACTGGCACGGAGCTGACATGGCACTGTGACCGGAGATCAGGACGGAGAAGGCAGGAGATACAGTTTATTAATATTAAAGTCCAATCATAAAGGCACATAACTTAAAATCTCATCAAATGATACCAAATGAGGAGATACCTGGAAGCCAAAGCATATGGTGGGCATTGCATTAAAAACTGCAGTCCAGGAAGCAGAACTGTAACAAACACAATGATTTAGCAACTCAAACAAAGCCAGATGAGGATGCAGATGTTTAGAAAGTGTTGTGAAATGTGTCCACACCTGGTAGGAACATAGCCCGGAGTCACCTCTTTGTCCGGCCAGAAGTACTTAATGATGACCACTATGGTAACATACCAGGTTCCCATCACACTCAGAGTACTACCAGAGAAAAAACGAACAACTCAAATAATCAGTGTAAATTTTAAAAAAAAACAACATAATAATAATAATAACAAGAAGAAGAAATCAATTCTCAGAATGAAAATAAGCTGCAGGTTAACAGGGGCAAAGTTCTGTACCTGGCATACTTCTGGAAGCCAATCTCTTTGGGGATGGAGAGAGGAAGAATGACCAGTATCGCAGTCAGAGAGATGGTAAATTTGCGGTTAGTGTACCAGAAGTGATCGGCTTCACCCTCTGCATTATGACCCGCTGCAGCAATCACTGTAACAAAAAAATAAGGATTTCAAAAACACTTGAGAAGGCCCCAAAGAGAAAGAGCCAGAGTACAATCTGCTGTTTGCTGGAGAAGGGTACAGAGCAGGAGATTAGCTAAACTGCTGTACACACAGGAGGGATGTAGAAATGCAGACGATCTAAGTCACAAACACTTCATTCATTTCTAAATAGCAAAAGGCCAGAGTTGAATTCTTTTAAACGCTGTCAGCATCTCTGGGTTGAGTTAATCACATGAGAGACACGTTTACGGAGCGAAAAAGCTGAGTAGTGTCATCTCTGATGTTCTTTGCCCTCATCATTGATGACACTGCCTTTTTTATACTGCTCTATGACAGAAAGACTTCCCCTATTTAATACATCACAGCTAAATGCAAAAGGAAAGCAGAAATGTCATTTAAATGTAGGAGATGATCGGAACATCTCATGAATTAGGCCGTGTAAAGATAAATAAAATAAATCAAAACCTTATATGATTTAAATTTGGCTGATCTTCCTTTTAAAGATCATACTCTTGTCCACCCCAGACCACTTTAAGTGTCACTAATATTTTTGATGGCTTCCTGGAAGTCCTGTCCTGTCCCTGCCTCTGCAGCGTGCGCTGGATCTTGTCCTTTACATGAAATTAAATCCTTCACCTCAGATTTCATTTTATGGAAGTGGTCAAAGTCACACAGAGTCAAACCCAGGAAACAGAGCTTGTGGTCAATAACGACTGTGTAGCCAGAATTTTATTTTTTTTTAAAGATGGTTTTGAAGAGATGAACAGCTAAATTTAATTCAGGTGCATCTTTTGACTTTTACATTCCAGTTTTAGAGGTTTTGGTTTTCTAGAGACGAAACAAAAGAGCTAACCAGTCTGATAAAGTACACTTACAGCGATCGAGCTGGTCTCCGATGACAATGAAGAAAGCAATGCATGTGCCAAATGTGTAGATGGCAATGGCTACTTCACATACAACTCCTGTGACTTTCCCGCAAGTGGCTCGAACAACTTCCTGGTAAGTAGCTTCATTACTGACCTGAATAAAAAAGACAGATAATTAAAAAAAGGACGTTGATCAAACAGTAGGTAGGTACACGGTAGTGATACTAAGGTTTCTCGTGTGACTTCATTATCCGAGAGTTGCCTGCCATATTGGAGGTGATGCAATCTATTGACTGTTGAGGGTGTACATGTTTTTTAACTCACAATTGTGACAGGTTATCTCATTTATGCTTAATGTTTAATAAGTTTATCGCTCACTTAGACCCCAGTCAAACAGACCTAGAGACCAGTCAGTGACTGCACCTGGCAACCTTTGGTTCCTAGGGAAAAATGTATATTCCCCAACTGGCTGGCGGGTGGTTGGAGACAGTCACTAGGTAAAATCTGTAGCACAGAGGGTGGTGACCCAAACACCTTATTGTGGTTGGTTTGCAGATCATCACAGTCGCCCACTTCAAATGCTCACCAACTACTCTCCAATGGTAACCAAAGCAACCAAAAACAGGTGTTTGAGTCAGCACCATATAGCTCTTCACCATCAATTTCGACAAGCAAGCTCCAGCAATCACTCACCAACCAGTCAAGAAACACACACACACACATTTTTCCCCTAGAAACCAATGGTTGCTAAATGGCCTGCAATCGGTCTCTAGGCCTATGTGATTTGGGTTTTATTCAATTAACACAAAAAATTTACAAAGTTGCACAAGTTAAATTCACAAGGTTAGCAATCACATCTGTAGCCTGTATTTATTTACCTAAATTTTCATTTGCCACCATTAAAATCATCATCATTAAAATGTTACACTTAAATTAGCCGTTGAGTTTCAATGCCACTGAAACAAAGGTTAACTGTCCAAATTAGGTTTTTCAACACAAGCCTGTGATATTTCCCGCAAGCCTAAACTGATGTATCCATGCACTCACTGAGAACATGGAGTCCTCCTGCAGTGTGCGGCATTTAAAACAGGTTTTTCTACATAACTCCACAAACAACCGAGCAGCAGGAGCATCGCTGTTTACTACTTGAGTAATTCAAGTCACTCTTAATTGGATTCTGCCAGCACGCAGGTTAAAGACACAGAAAAACACTTTATCTTGGCTACCACAGCTTGATTTACCGATGTCTGCATAGTTATTGGCAAAATTAAGGTTGGAGTCTCACACATTTACACAGCCAGCAACCATCCAACAGCTGAATGTAAATGATTTTCTTCAGCGGATATTGTTGCATCACTTAAAATTTACTTAATTCAGCTGACTCAGTCTTAGCTTTACTCTTTTATTCCAGTGTTTTGCGAGACGTAAGCACAAATCTTAGCTAGTGAGGAAGTGAAAGTCCAAACCTATCCATATGATCAGGATTACAACCACAGAATAAAGAAGTTGTTACTTAAGAAGCCTGCGCAGTTTGTTTCACTACGAATGAAGGAAGAAGACAAAAGAGAGACAAAACTGTTCGGAGTTCGAGGTCCAGAACATGGCAGAGAAAATATAAGAAAAACAAGTGAAATGTGAAGAAAGTTTGGGGGCGGGGGCAACACAAACCAGGGAGCAGTATCCGAGGATCACCAGCCCGGTGATTATGAAGATCAGCATAAACTGAAACACAAGGAAACACAAAGCAGCACTATATGAATATGCTGTCACATGAATACAGAGAAAGCAGCTGCTCTGATTGTCAGTGCTTATATTCTGGGAATGAACAAGCTCATGCTATATTCAGTCTGACTCACTTTCCAGCTAACCTAATAATAACTGTGGGTAGTGACATAAAATAACTTTTTTTTTTCCTTTCAGCTTCTCTTAGTGCCAAAAAATATTTCACCCTCAGTATAATGAGGGTATACATTGATCAGCCACAACATTAAACATCAGAGTTATATTCTGGAGGTCCTTCTTGACCCTCCAAAACTGGTCTGGGGACTGGGCAATGAACACGAGACATCCCTTGGTGTCTGATACTCTAACACTGCCAGTGGATCTCGTAGATTAAAGGGTGTGACTTGTGTGGTTCACATTCTTCTGGCACATCCCGCTGATGCTCTGTCAGACTGGGATGTCAGGAGATTGGAGACCAAACGTGGTTGTGTTTCTAAAGCTGTTTCCAAGCATTTTCTCAAGTATGATGGAACGCATTGTTCTGCTATAGGATGCTTCCATTTCTATCCAATGATGTGCTTGGCCTCTAGCAATGTTAAGGTGTGTGGTATGTCTCAAAGTAACATGGGACCAGGACCATGCCAGGACCCAAGACCTTTTAGGACAAAAACAGGATCCATTCATCTCAACACTCAGTGGTTTTAATATTATAGATGATCAATGCATGTAGTTCATAAAAACTGAGCAGACCAAATTATAACTGAATCCTAATTTAACTGTACTTCATGACATACATGCTTCGTGCAAGACAAAAGAGGTGTAGCAGAAGCGCATAATCTCCTCACCATCTGAAGCACGAATCCTGCAGTTACACCTCCTGCCATATTGAAGGCCGCAGGAAAATTGAGTAGACCTGCTCCCAGCGCTGCATTCACCACGATGAAAACAGCGCCTATTGGTGACACCCCCGAGCTCCTCCTGTCAGACTCGGGTTGCCGAACAGAATCCACGCTGGGGCTCTGCAAGAGCCACGCCCTTTCTCCAGAGTCACTGCTGCCAGCACCACCCCAGTCCTCAACATCATTTTTAATTGCCATGAGTCACCAGGGTGCAGCTCAGTCTGGGATGCGTTAAGCACCTCAGAAAATCAGGTGAGGAAATTTGAAAGAAAGCTACGAGATATAACCCAGCTGCAGATGAATATTTATGTCCAGTCAGGAGCCAGCTGAGGTTTCTCAACGGTGATGGTTTGATGGTGAAGCCATTTGGAGATTGAGCTGTAATACAATATTGCCTGCATTTAGAAGCATTTGGGAGAAGTGTGGTATCAAAATAACATACTGAGTACATTAGATGGGGAAGTTAAAAAAAAAAAAAAAAAGTGGTTTGAATCACGAGTCATGTTTGGTAAAACAGTTTCTGCTCACTGATTCCTAGAAGTCCATAATATACTGTATGTAGAAATTACCCAGTTTAAGGCAGTGAAGGGGTACTATTCATTTTAGAAAGATGACATGATTCTTATAATCACCATGTTTAAAAAAAAATCTAAATCAGTGAGCTCAAGAACAAACATACGTTTTAGAGAACAGTCGTTTTACAAGTGGATCTCTTATAAAGTAGCTAATAAGCGTACGGCAGGAAGTGTAGGAGAACACGCAAAGCTGCCAGGAATAAAGCATGGAGGTGATTTATTAATGTTGTGTCCAGCTGATCTCCAACACAGTCACTGTCACACACACACACGGGTATCTACAGGAGACACTGGTCAAGTAATCCACCTTTTATCGTAGCCAGATTCAGGCTTTTGTTTTCACTAAGGCATTTATCAATACACCCATACACCATTGTGCCTACATTAGCTAGCTAGCAAACAGCACACCGAGCTAAAGAGATCTCGTTTTTAACAACAAGTCCACACATTTAAACGCCTCCGCGTTACTCACAATAAGGATTAAAAAGTCGTCTCTGTTTCGTGTAAGACTAAAGTGCTCGTATCCTACCTTATGCCGCCACCGCTGGAAATGAGAGACCTCAGTGTTTTGACCGTAACCGTGACGAGCAAGTCACATGCGGTACAATAGAATTGTGGGTAATGTAGTTCCCCCTGTCGTTTTCTTAAACCCTGTGGGATTACCTGAGGCCTTCACTCTTGACATAATCAGGAAATTGTTTCTACCCTTCCTTAAATGCCGCTGTTTCTTAAACTTATGGCGAACATATAACGTACTCTTTTGCACAGCCTGTCTTTTTTCAATCCAATTTTTTAACTTAACCTTTGTTTTTGCTATAAATATACTACTGTACATTTTATGCTTTTAATTAAAAGTATTGGTAAAGACCGGTTTTTGTGTTTCTATAATATATGTGTATGCTCTGTTGTTCATTTCTGACTTCTCAGAGGAATCCAGTGTGCTGGTTCAAACTGGTTATAAGAACATGAATTCAGTTTTGCCTAAAATAATTTTTAGTTTAAAGGTGTTTGTATCATGTTTATGACAGGTGGTCTTTTAAATTTGTTTATTGCTGTTATCTGTCAATAAAACAGAACAAAGGGCGCATGTAACCATTTCTTACATGGGTAAACTATTATCCAAGAACATATCAGAAACTTAAAGACCAATGAAAATGCAGCCACATCCATTTAAGCAAATGGATAAGTCAGAGCACTCTGTACTTTTGTTTGTGCTTATGCAAGTCAAGATCATTATATACAAGTTTAGCCTATCATAGCTAACAAAGAGTGAGGAAACTGCCCTGGACCTCAGTGCAATAATCCATCACTTGGGATAAGATGTAGGTTGTCTGAGCATGATGTGGTGGGTAAATGTGAAGTAAACAGACAAAATTGACTGGTTTCACATCTTTACTCTATAATGATTTATTATTTGTTCAATGATGTACAAGACCGACGATCCATAAGAGAGAATGCAAAAACATGGAGGCAGAGTACCAGAAGTATGAGCAGACTCGGGCAAACCCCACATTTTGTATTGCCATCTGTGTCTCCCAGTCCAGATTCACACACTAAAAACATGATGTTCATCTGAATGAACAGCGTGTGTGCATCATGAACTGTTGTGTTCCCCCGAAGAAAGTACCCCACACAACTTTACCATAGAGTACAGAGTTTTCATTTGGGGAGATGAACAAGTTAAGTTTTGTGTAATAAAAAAATTCCTCGCAGTGAGATCGACAGATTTATTGTCTCCATTCTCAACGCTGAACCATGTGCTTGTTTGTATCTGGGCTTACAAGAGGACCAGCAGAGAGAGACCGCTGCCCTGTAATCACTAAAACAGAAATCAAACAGATTCAAATTCTACTGAAACAGAACAGATAAAGAGTAAACTGCTGAATCATTGTTAGGGCAGATCCACAGAGTAAAGAGATTACATGATTGGCAGATGCCCATTAGTACAGTAAAGCCCAGTGAAGTGCCAGTGATGTCTTGAGACTCAAACAGTGCCTCACAGGTTAAAGTGCTACAACTCCACAATTAAAAGGAAAACCTCAGATCAACTACAAGCTTTCACAAAGAACAAGAGATCTCATCTCCGCCTAGCATCGCCTGGGTAATTTTTCCTCAACGTTTTAGAGTGTGGGCCCACAGCAGATAGAGTATACATGTAGGAGGACACGAATGTACAGCCAACAGTTCATTTCTGATAATAAATAAGCAAAGATGATTCAGTCATGGGAAGAAATCTCTCAATTTGGCAGGGGAAGCCTTTAGTGAAATGTAGAGGAAAGAAAGTGCCTGTAACAAGAGCAAGCGTTCCAAATTTAACTCATGATGAAAGCCAGTCAGGAAACAAAAAGGCTACAACTTAGAAAAAAAAGAAAAGAAAAAAAGGAAGTTTTCTAAAGGTGGAATGAAGGAGACAGAATAAATGACGCTTGAAGCTCCTCTTTAGTGCTGCTCCTTCTGATTTTTGCTGCTCTCCCAGCACGATCCACTCTACTTGGTGACTGCGTGGATCGCGTCTGCAAGGTAGCCCACGTTTCCAGAGGTCACACCTGCCATGGAAATTCTGCCATCCTTGGTCATGTACACTGAGAACTCTTTTGTCAAGCGCTCGACCTGCAGGGAAAGAAAACACAGCACAAATGAGGCAGAGGAAAAAGGCACTTTTTATTGTTTGTTTTAAATAAACATTCATCTACAGGATCAAGACTCATAATGTCAAACAAATAAGACTGAAGAATGCATGTTTTTAAATGAGACAGCAGGCGTTTAAGACCACATTCTTAATGCAACCTGCACAATACAAATCGCCACTAAACTTTGGAACAACTAAAAAGTTAAATAGCAGTAAACCATTACCCCCTGGCGGTGAAACCTTAGTCAGTACAGAAAGCAGCTTTACACAACAGATATGACTGTAAGAGTGGGCCTGCCAAAAGGCAAGTCCCTTTCCTAAGAGATAAACTCTCCTCTGATATGACCTGTGAGGTTTATTGCTGAATGACATTATTCATTACACTTTGTTTAAATATGAAAACTTATCAATTTCTCTGCCTGCTCTGCCATTAATCGTCTCAGTACCTGTTCTGGCTTGAGTCCTGTGAAGCAAAACATCCCGATCTGGTCGATGACGTGCTGCCAGTTGTGGGAGGAGCCATTCTTTTTCAAACCGGCCACTAGCTGCTCTCTCATCTTGATGATGCGGTTAGCCATACCATGGACCTCCTCCAGCCTGGACACAAAAAAATAAAAAATAAAATAAAAAATAAAAAAAATACACATAACTAAGCATCAACCTTTTTGGGGCACGCTGAAGATTTGAAGCGTTCCCAAAGTATTCAGACTACATTAGTTTGATGTGTCAGAGTTTAAGTTGCTAGTTGGCAGCAGCGCATAGAGCACTGACCAGGATCCATCCCTGAAGGTCCTGGAACTGTGTCTCTAAAACCTGACTTTACTCCTGGAACATGCTCAACTGAGGTAGTCGTGTCACTCCCAGCTCTGATTTCTGTGGCCAAAGGAACGCAGCATAAGTGCAGTGTTGTGATAACCTAAGGAGCTTGAAGAGAAAGCAACTGGGCTTCATTTGGTTTTAAAACTGAAGAAGCCTCTTGGATGAGAAGTGAAACCTCTGCATGAAGCTTAAAGGAGGAAAGAGCCCAGTATTTAAACCCTAGTGGGGTCGTCTGTGGATATGTCCATGTTTAAAAGGTCATACCACAGTGAGTGCAGCTCTGGCGTGTTGAGAATAGTTGCTGCAATTCTGGCACCATTCACTGGTGGGTTGGAGTAGATGGGCCTGATGAGGATCTTGAGTTGAGACTCCACCCTCTTTGCCTCCTCTGCATCTTTGCACACGACAGTGAAGCCTCCAACACGTTCACCTGTCAACATGCACAGCAAGTAAAAAATATAAACACTGATGACAAAAAAAACTCAGGGTTTAATACAAGATAAACCACCAACTCTACTGAACAACCAATTTTAAGAAAATTGAACAGGTTAAAAATAAGCAAGGATGACAGAAACACACGCACGTGTGTAATTAAATATCTTGCGATTCTTATGTTAGTCACATTTTCCCAGACTCATGTAGGTTTTAATGTGGCACTAGTGTCAGAAGGTGGCAGTAATGCACCTACAGACTGTTTGCAAGACACCACTAAACAGAAATAAAAGACTACGTAGAAGGAAACTATTCTAACCATATGTGGACAGTGAGGATAAGTGTTGCCATACAAGTGTGACAACATTCAAAACTCAAAAGGACTACTGCTGTACCCAAATAAATATATTTTAGTATCAGTGGGTCTTGTTAAGGGATCAAGATAGATCTGCTCAAATGTTTCATTTCAGAACAGAAAACACCCATCGTGTTGCATTTAAGAGCCTGCACTGAATCTGACTGACCATAGAGTCCCATGTTCTTGGCAAAGGATTGCGACAGCACAATGTTGTGACCGTTTTCAATGAAGTGGCGGACAGCCCAGGCATCGCGATTAATGTCTCCACTTGCAAAGCCCTGGTAGGCCATGTCGAAGAACACGAGCAGGTTCCTTTTCTATAAGAGTGGTGGTGGATGAACAAAGACAGACAGCAGTTAATTATGCAGAGCTCATCCATTTTGCTGTCTTAACTGTCAGAGACCTCATGAGATAAAAGCAAAGCAACCGTTTCATCATTAGCATTTTCAGAACCTCTGATAACGTCTCACCTTCACAATGTCAGCAATCTCCTTCCACTGCTCGGGCCTTGGATCCACACCAGTGGGGTTGTGGGCACATGCATGCAGCAGGATGATGCTCTGCTCTGGGATTTTCTGCAACATAAACGAGGGTTTCAGTTAGTCAGCCTACAAAAACCCACACACTACAGACCTGACAGTGTTCTCACAGCAGCAGTACTCTTACACTGCTCATGCACTAGATATGACTAACATGAAGTGGTTCCTCACCACGAGATAAAGCAGCGTTTTCCCAACCTTTTGGAGCCATGGCACATATTTCACATTAGGAAAGTCAAACAAAAATGTCACAAAAAGCATATTAATAATAGCTTTGTCTTTGACCATTACTCATGCTAGGGCCTTCATCTGGGTTGGAATTTACTCCAGGACCCAGGTCAGATACACTACATTTTCTTTTCAAATACTTATCTATTGCTATTACGCGCTGTGTTGTCTCACTCGCATGACTATTATGCAATTTCTCCTGTTTTCTGTTTTACTGGCAGTAGGCAACTGATTTAATTAGAGCAGGTAGTTGAACTGCCCTCTAGTGGAAGAGAATGTAATTGTTCTGTTTGTTACTCAAGCCACTTGCTTGGATTACCAGATGTGGAACCAGATAATTTTTCCACAGCACACCTGATCATTTCTCACGGTACACCTATGTGCTGTAGCACAGTGGTTGGGAAATACTAAGATAAGGGGATGAGAATTACATGAACATTTCAGCAAATCTTTATTAGAGCCTCATACACTGATGCAACAACAATTCACACTATGCCCAGTGAAACTTCCCTGATATCTGTGTGTAAACAGAAAGTGGGGCAAGACCAAAGTCCTCTTGGATGGCTCTTAGTATAAATACACCGTTTGCACTACACACCACAAAAGTAAAAAAGCAGAGTCCCATGTCCTGCGTTCCTTTCCCAATAAAAGGAAAATTTCTTAAATCTGATCACTACTCTCGAACTTATTCTTCAAAATCATAGATATCATTTGGACAACTCAAAAAGGATAAAATAATCAACAATAATCAAATTGTTGGGAAAAATGCTGAACATGTTTCATTTTCTTTTGATGCATGTATTTTACACATTTCTTACAGAGATGTCATCCAGCGCTCCTTTGAAGTCAAAGCCACAGGTGGAAGGTTCATAGTAGCGGTAAGCTTTGAGCTGCATGCCAGCATCTCTGAAGATGGGTGTGTGGTTCCCCCAGGAGGGTTTGGGCAGGTACACATCATGTGGCCCAGGGTGGAATCGAGCCTGTGACACAGGAAAAGCTGATGAGCTATAGCACACCAAGAAACCTCATTTTTAAAAACAGGTTTTAAATGTCAGGTGATCAATACAAGAAGACCCCACCAAGAAATTGGCTCCAATACGCAGAGATCCAGTTCCTGAGATGGTCTGGACGGTGACGCTCTGTCAGGAGAAGAAAACTGCTGTACTGATATGGATTTCTTTTAAAAGACAAAAACTATCCATCGTCAACTGAACTTTAAGTTGAACTTACTCTGCTACTTTTCAAAACTTCATTTTCAGGACCAAGAGCCAGCTGAGCACAGGCTTTACTGAATTCAGCCAAACCACCAATGGGAAGGTACTCCTTATCCAGCTGCTTAGCTGCAATGATAGCCTCTGCCTAGAAGAAGGCAAAGAAAATGAGGCATAAAACATCCTCCTTTTCATCAGCTGACAATGGTGTGTGTATGTGGGCAACACAGATACATATCTATGCATGTATGTAACACACACACACTTTGCATCTGATAATTTAATCAGGAGGTGGATCTACCTTGCGAACACAGCTGAGGACAAAAGGCTTTCCTTGATCATCCCTGTAGGCTCCCACTCCCAAGTTCATCTTCTTGGGGTTTGTGTCCTTCTTGAAGGCTTCAGTCACCCCCAGGATGGGATCAGGGGGACCCATCTGCACTCCACCCCACCAGGAGCTGCACCAAAGCAGATGAGTATAGTACTTAGATTGTGGTCACAAACAAATACTAGTGCATCTTTGAAGAGGGGCAAACTGCTTTTAAGGTGCCATTACCTTGTACAGTTTAATGCATGTAGCCTGCCAACAGACTGCAGATGCAAATTAGCAGTAAGCTAAAACTGATACAATGCATCAAATGGCAACATTTATGTTAATATTGTAGATGGTCCCCTTTCCAGAAAAGGCCAATAAAAGAAAAAAGAAACATGCTGCAGAGCCTAATGCCAGCTTAACACCTCATGTGACCTGGAGATAACACACTGACTTAGAGACGCATGAATGACACATGCTTGGCTGGTACAAGCATCATGAAACATAATCCCATCAGGAAGTCCAGAGTCCAACAACAAGTGTGACAGTTAATCAGGATCAAAAATGCCATAATTACCCAGTTCCCACGACAACAAACACTCAGTGGAGTATTATATTCCACTGAGCGAGTATTACCGTTTCCTTTATATGCTCTTCCAGCTTTCAGCATCATCTTGTTGAATATCATTCTTTTCTTTTTAAGCTTATTGATCTTTTGCTGTTTCAAAATACTTGATGCTAATTAAAATATTTGTTTAAGTGGCTGATTAAGGTAAAGAAACTAAACAGTCCTTGAATTTCTTATTAACAGTACTTATTAGTAATTATTTAAAAAAAAAAAAAAAAAAAACCCACACAAACACACTACAGAAAGCAAGACAGATACCTAAAGTTCTTCCTTGGGACAAATGGCTTAGAAAGGCTTATTTTTCAATCTCACATTTTACAACACAGACTAAAGACTGAAGTCTGATTTAAGCATAGACGGGGATATATGGGTTTTGGAAAAAAGAAAGAAGAAGAGAAAAAAGTCAATCAGTTCATTGGGCGTTTTTCTGCTTTCACATCGTCAACTGATATTAATACAATACATCTCAGTTTGTACATAGATTTAGAAAACCCACACCCACTATCACGTTTTTGTAACGTGGCATGATTTTACTTTTGCTGCACTCTTGCCCTCACAGACATGTTATTGTATCAGGTTTCTTCTACTTTCTAAACTTGAGTCTAAATTTAGGACAGGACACTTTGCAAAGGGCAAGTGTCTCTAAAGTGACATTAAAATATTTTTCCTATCATTTGGCACAAACTTTTTTTCACCTAATTAACATCTATACAAACAGTATTAGTTTTACTGTGTGTAACATACTACTGTTGACATTAACAGCAGGAACGTAGCAACTAAAGTGTTATTTGCGTTCATTTGTCTCATCACACTTGCAGTGTGCATGCAAGCAGAACCTTTGAACAGACAAACTTCAGCGTTCATTTAAATATTTACTGAGAAGTTATCAGCGATCAGCAGAGCAGAGGCCTTTGTGGCACGGTAAAGGGCAATATTGTTGTTCACCCCTATCAACTTCTGACATTACCCTCTAAAATTACACAATGACGGCTGGCTGCGTGCTTGAACATAAGACACCGAATCACGAAAGCAGAAGCTAGAAAAACGAAACCTAGAGTTACTGCAGTGAAGGAGTAAGCTAAATACAGTTTCCCACGTTCACAAATCTCAGCATTTACGAAAGCTTGAAGTTAAATATTTTAATCGCACAAACGAGTAACTGAGGACGAGTTTGTCCTCCAAGCACACCCTGAAAGGACACACCAGTGTCTCAATTTCCACCTAGAAATTAGCCAATCGGCGCTCAAAGGTGGGAAGCGACAGCCAATCAGCTCGCACGACTTTACAAACTACGACAAGTCGCTTAGCTCAAACTGTGCAACTGAAATTATCGCGATGGTTTAAGTCACTCAAAATGTTTTCAGGAGCAAAAGGCGAAACCGTTTATTAACAATAAAGTTAACTGTTTAATACTGTAAACTTAAGCTGCTCTTGATAACGTAACAAATCCGGCTGGGCTTCAGTCTCCACCATGCTCCGGTGCTAACACACCAGCGTGACTTTCATCAGTACCGTTAACCTCATTAACAGCAACTCAAAGTTGTGGTAACTCAAAGTTACTGTTTTGAGGTCAGGTTAGAGGTAAGCAAAGAGAAAGTTTGTCTTAAACAATGGCTGTTGACCTTTCAGGCCATCAAGTCACAAGAGGACATCGCTAACCTACATATTAGCTGCTACCTGGGAGCAGATGCTAAACCCCGGACAACAGCAGGCCGTTTAAAAATCCTTTGACCTCAGTCTGAGGTTAGCTGACCGGCTATTGGGGCTACACTAACCGCAGAGCAACCAAGCTCCACCATAAAACATAAGGTAACGTCAACCTTCAAATAACGTTTGTTCATTGAGCTAGTTGCAAAACGTGACAGTTCATGCGACCACGTAGGTGGCGCTTAACGAACTGAACGTCCACGTTACTGCCGTTTACCTGTTGCGGGTGGACAGGACTCCCAGGGACGGGGAGATGTTCCCCAGGCAGTAGACCATTTTGCTGGACTTGAGCAGAGCCATCGTTGCTGCGTTTGGGAGGCGAGCCTAGAAGGATGTGGACGGATGTGAAGGACAGGCGAGACCACGCTCCTACGCTCTGAATACGCGCTGACGTCAGAGCAGTCGCCAGTGATCGTACGGTGTCGTTTGGTCTGTATTTATAGAGGAGAAAAGGGAGAAGAAGCGTGAGTAATTTGTTATAGATACACACAGAAACCAGATAGTAAAACTCAGTAGCGGTTTTTGATACGGGCGACACGGGCGGTTACCCGTGGTGGGAGGCGGCATCACAGACATCGGCAAAAAAAAAAAATGCTCGTACTCATGCTGCCCCGACATCAACCAGCTAGTGATGGGATTTCCGGCTCTTTCGGTTCGGCTCACTAAAAAGAGCCGGCTCTTTCGGCTCCGAACCGGCTCTTCAGGTTGTTTTGTTGCTTTAATTAATTTATTATTAACAATAATATAAAATTATGCACAAAAGGAATTACTAACGTAAAAAAAGTGGTTTTATTTATATATGTTTATATATAAATATATGCAGTGGCCCCTAGAGACAAAACATGTACAAACTCCAAAACACATTTCTAGCATGAACTGAACTTCCAAAGCAGAGCTACTAGATCACTTAAATTATACAATTGAAAGCATGTGTGTATTGTTTGTGTATTTATACACAGGCACTCATATATATTCAAATAATTTAAAAAAAATGTTCATTTACCTGTTATTACCACACACCAAATCTGGTCGTTGGTACTTGCTGGCTTGTGTAGCCACTAGGTAACAAAAACTCAACAGTGCGCCCTAGCATCCTGGAGCACTTCTGTTGTCTTTTGTACGTGTTTTGAGTTTTTATGTGCTTCTGAGTTTTTACGTGTTTTTACGTGTTTTGGAGTTTGTACGTGCTTCAGGGTTTGTACGTGATTTGAAGTTTGTATGTGCTTTGTCTCTAGGGGCCACCGTAAATATACTTTTATTTATTCACTCCACATAAAATGTAATAAATAAATCATATAATACAAAAATCAACTATTCACATTTCAACTTTTAACTATTTAAATTTTCAGCTTTTTCCTTTTACAAATTTAACGTGAAACAACACAAAACACTGCAAACCACAACACAATTAAATATAAAAATAAAATATGAAAACGAAAAGAACATACATATTCTCTGTCATATGGGCCTGCATGAATAAACTTTCTGAATCCTTTATCATCTGCAACTGAAAATAGTTGTGGATGATTACTATACCTTTCTAATGTGAAGTTGTTGTCCCTGGCTCTCTTTCTCTGTCTCTCCCTCTGGTTCTGTTCCTGTGCTACTACTGAGTGTAACTACCGCCCCTCCCCCCTCTGCCCAGCATAAAGCACAAGGCTCGTGTGCTGAGTGAAGCAGAAAAAAAAGTGCGAGAGAGAGGCTGAGAGAAAGAAAAAAAACCCCACGTGACGGATCGCATCGTTCACGTCAAAGAACCGGCTCTAAGAGCCATTTCGTTCGCGAACGACCCATCACTACAACCAGCGCATTTTAGGGATGGCATAGGCACCGATCGGTTTTCTATCGCCCCTTCGCTGGGAGTAAGGGCGTCCTCGTTTGCGAGGTGCGCCTGCTGCTTGCGGCACAGGGAGGAGAGGGCAGGGCGGCGGGGGATTCTCTGGCTGGCTAGAGCTCGCATAATAAAAGAAAATAAAAACAAAACAACAAACACGAAAACAGCAGACATCATGATACAGACTTATAATTTGCACCGATGTTTTTTCGAAATTCTATACACGAAAAGTGAGCGCGAGAGCCCTCGGTGCACCTGCTTGCTGCTGAAGTCAAAGTAAACTTTATTGTCATCTCCGCTACATACAGTCCAGTATATAGAGAGACGAGGCTCCAGTTACAGCAGTGCAAGTAAACAAACAATAAATATAAGAAGAGTAAGAAAATAAATATACACTTTAGGACTAGTGGTAAAGGGATCAATAACAATTTAAAATTTACAGTTTGATGATTTAAAGTCTCACACAGAACCCGTCGAAAGAGGATGGGGGCCCTGCTGCTTCCAAATAGAGCACATTTCATTTATAATGTTGTAAATCCAAGCCCATTATGTATTCATGATTTCAATCCTGGGTTGTGTGAAATCTCAGAAATACACCCTAGACAAAGTGAATCTGTGAACTAAGGTGTAGGTGTGTTAGATCATGTTGTGGTGATCCTTGGGTTGAGGGAATAAAGAATACTTTATTAATCCCTAAGGAAATTATGTGGGTTACAGTTGCTCCAAGAAGAAATGGTAAAAATAGTAACAGTAACAGACTAAGCTCCAAACAATACATTATGTTACTGATTTTACACATTTAAGAAATAGCACTAATATATACAGATCATTATCATTAAATATCAAGGATTAACAGAGGTGAATATAAATAACTATCAAGAAAATTGACAAGAATATTAGAGAGTAGAAAAGAGCGTGTGTAAAAAGGGTGTAACTATTGCAGTGTTCACAGTGTGTTAGAGGATAGCACTGACCACAACAGAAATACAACAAGATAGCATTTATTAGTAGGGATAGTGAAGTGTCACTTGGCTATGATATTAAAAAGTAGACACTGATGTAGCTTACTGAATTTTTGACTGTGTTCAGCACAATATTAATTAGTCATTGTCAATAGTTGATTTGTCCTATTCTCATTGTATGACGAATTGGAATGGCTGTTTGGTAGCCATTTGCATACTATGCATACTCTCTCTCTCTTCATATATGTGTGTGTCTGTGTGTATGTTTCTCTGGTGAAATTCAGCAACAACAGTATTATGTTAATGTACAATCCTTAGTATGTTTTATTTGTGTGTGTGTGTGTGTGTGTGTGTGTGTGTGTGTGTGTGTGTGTGTGTGTGTGTGTGTGTGTGTGTGTGTGTGCGTGGGAGGGGGGTGCACCAAGGGAGTGTTCGCCCAGGGCACCAAAGAGGCTAGGACCGCCACTGGTAAAACTTTCATCTCGCTGTGGATCTTAATTATAAATTTCTGTGTGCTAGAAAAAGACATATTTGCCAGATTTCTTAAAAAGAAAACAAATTAAATGAAGGTGAATGTTGAAATAAATGTGTATCAATAATTTTGAAAACAACAACATGAGAGATGGATAGATGGAACTTTAGTGAATCAGGAAGTGTGGATGATTAGTAAGGAGGAGGTGAGGACATCTATGAAGAAGATGAAGAACTGAAAGTGGTTGGTGCAGATAAAACATCTTTGGAGGTATGGAGATATCCAGGAGAGAGAGAACACAATCTTGGAGAGTACTGAATGAAAGTCAGTGGAAGCAAAATTTCTGATGAGAGTGGGACAGGTGGAGAGGTGAAGCTGCAAGGAGTAGAGGTAGTGAAGATAGATGAGTTTAAATACCTGGGCTCAGCCATGCAAAGCAACAGATAGTGCTTAAGAGAGGTGTAGAAGAAGGTACAGGCAGGGTGAAGTGGGTGGAAATCAGTGGGGTTTTTTGGAAATTTTTAGTCTTTTACCAGCTTGTTAAGTACATTGTCCATCATTTTGAACACCGCGTGGCTGTCACTTCAAATGACAGAAGCAAAATGACTGTGTTTGCTTGCATATTTATTTGCCTATGGAGAGCCAACAAACATTTTTATTTGCTTCCCTCAGTTACAATAACTTCAAGTGTCCACACTGTAAAAGGAGGCCATAACACAGTTTGGCTGTACGGGGTCAGCTCAGTTGATACAAGATTAAGATTCGATATTATTATATGGAACGTCAGGGGATTCCCCAGGAGCGTCTTCCTTGGAGAGCTCAACCCGGGGTTGCGGTCATGGCCTGTTAAGGGCTCTGTTTTGCTCTTAGGTGATGGTTTCCTCGTGGCTGCGTGCAGCGGGGCTAGGGGAGGGTCTGTGCTGACGGAGGTGGGTTACTGACCTGGTAGCCTAGCTGCCCCTGGGTGGATCCGGGGAGGGCGTGGGGTTCTGGGGGTGCTGCGTCGCCGGGCTGGGGACCTGGCTGGGCTTGGGGGCTTGGGTCCTGGTTGGTGTGTCCCCGGGATTATTGGCGGGTGGGTGTATGAGGGCTCAGCCCTGGTGCGGGGTGCCGCCAGTGCATCGAGCCACCTGGGGGGCTCTTCAACTGGTGGGGGAGGCTGTTACATCTTGCAGGAGGTCCCCTCTCTCCAGGAACTCACTCTGCAGGTGGGGGAGATATAGGAGAGCTGGAGGAAGAACTCAGACTGGGTGTCTATTGTCTTGTGTAGTCTGGAAGATGAGTGGATGACGGGGTGGGTGCAGTTTTCCGCTGCTGTACTGGGTCCCGGCCCGGATGGGCCTGGGCCCCCTTGCCCTGGCGGGTTACAGAGTATGGGGGTGCCTACTGGGGTCAGCGGGGGAGCTGGCCCCAGGGAGGGGCGAGGGAGGAGGAGGAGGAGTTGGTCATCCGATTGGGGTCTGGAGTGTGGGGCCTCCCTGCTGCTGCGGAGTCGGGGCAGTCTGCTTCTCTCCACCCCAGGGAAGAGGGTAACACTACCTGGGTCTGGGTGCAGTTTCCCCCTCCAGGGGCAAGGGTACCTAGACCTGGGGCTTAGAGTACGCTTGGGGAGTGTGATTGTGTGTACAATGTCTCTTTATGTCTGTCTCCACGTTGGGTGAGTGTTGAGTAATTGCTTATGAAAGCATGAGGGTGGGAATGGAAGTTCGTATTTGTGTGCCTGTTTGTCTGTGTCTATATGTCAGGTTGGGTATCAGATGCCACCTCTCTGGGGACATCTCAGGCCCTCCAAGGTATGGAGGCCTATCTCCCCCACCACTCCCCCTGCCAGTGGCAGACGCCCTCAGACATCGGTGCATTGGTGGTTCTTTGTGTCCGGGGGTGGGCGTCCAAGTACGCACCGGCTCACTCCTGGTAGCTGCTGGTCGGGGCCTGGAGCCTGGGGCTCGCTCAGGCCCCTTCGGGGGTGGGGTGCCCTCGGCCTCTCGGCCTCTCGGCCTGGGGCTCTGTCACTCTGGCACAGCTGGCTGCCGGCAGAGCTCATGGGCACGTCACTGCAACCCCCCCTGGCTTCTGCTCCACGGCTGCTGAGTGACCCCTCATCTGGGGCTCTCCTCAGCTCTCTCAGGGAGAGTGGCACAGCTGCCCCTCCGTTGGTCTTCTTTGGTCTCTTGTGCTCTGAGGGCCTCTGGATGTCTGGAGCCTGGATCTCCTCCATACCTGCTTCATGCCCTGGAGGACGGGGCTGTGGATCCCCACACCATCTAGCAGATCATTACATGAAGGAACCTTTTAAATACAAGCGCGCTCATGCTCACAGGTGTACACACGGGTGCTCACACACACAAACTACACCCTTTTTGGCTCCTACCTCAAAGCACACTGTGCGCTGTCAATCCTACGTGCTGCACAATAATATTCAATATTTAGTAGTTACTGTTATATTCACATAGATTATCGCAATGATGTTGTTTATTATATTGCTCTCTTTTTTTGCTTGTTTTCTCTTTTTTCTTTCTCAACAGGTGATCCAGGTGATTGATATATGTATTTTTTGTCTGTTTGTTTTGTTGGTTTTTGCCCTTTATCACCGTTCCTCTTCCCCGCTGTTTTTCTTTCCCTACCTCTCTTTCTTTCTCCCTTTTCTTTCCCCCAGTCATGTCTGTCCCGTGTGTAGCAAGTGAAAATAAAATAAAATTTTTAAAAAAAAATTGGATATTATAATCTGACTCTTAATTCCTAGAGTAGTGTGGCATGGAGAGGGCAGTGAAGGAGGGAGGGGGACACTATACATACATAAATCCACACAAGAGCAGTGCAATCTTATTTTAATTTACATAACGTCTCCTGGATAAAAGCCATCTGACTCAAATAGAGGAGCTTTACGTCTTTTTAGTCACTAAATTTTCAGGGGAATTGATTTATTTGACACGGGCATAATAACACTGCATTGAAACACCCAGTTATGCACAAGCACCACATGCACTGCAGCTAATTTACAACACCTGTCCTGAGGTGAGACAAAGGGAGCCATATATAAAAATATGAAACAGATATAAAAATAAAGCTCAAGTTGAATACAGAGTTATAGTGTGGGTGTGCTTTTATTTCAGCCATAGTTTATTGCTTCTGTTGAAAACACTGAAACTGGTTTGCATTTTTATATCACAACCTTTGCTCTTTTAATGATGGTGGGACAAGATTTTGTGCATTGTGATGTGACAGTTACTGTTTATTGAGGCCTGTGTGCTGTTTGTACTGCAGTGCTGATGTCTGGACACTAAAATATCTCTGAGTACTGAGGAAGCATGGCGTTGTATGTATTTTAAAATAATCCTTAGGTTGGCTTTTAAAGCTAAACATACTTTGTTTTCCTAAAAAATGAAAAGAAAAAAAACCAATGTATTTGTTCATTTTTAAATAAATTTATTACCTGACCTTACAGTCATGTGATTGGTAGTTTTAGGTTATAGCAGGATTTTTCTGCACACATTATTCACGTCTTTCAAATCTTAGATGTGAGTCTAAGATGATTCCTAGTTCCCTGATAACTTAATTTCTTTTTTTTTCTTCCTTTTTTTCTTTTTTTTTTTTTTTTTTACCATGAATGCTAATTTTTGGCATTGTTTACTTGTAGAAAAAGTAATTGAGAATATATATATATATATATATATTACATCTTTTGTTAAATGAGAGAGAATTTAAATTAGAGTAAAATGTCAGTCATATATATATCTGTAATATTCTGGATATTTATAAATGAGCAATTTGTATATTTTATTGCTATTACTTTTACTATTACTTTGTAACTTTGTAATATATTTTTTAATCAAGTTCAGTCTGTTACTGTTCTTATTGTCTTGGAGCAACTGTAACTACATAATTTCCTTAGGGATTAATAAAGTATTCTGATTCTGGATTTAATGATTAACAGACCATAATGGATATGCACAAATAAATACAAACTTTAAAAAATAATAATTAAGGGAACACTGAGTCATCACAGTATAAGTCAGTTAAAGCTTCCTGGAGGTCATTTTGTAGGGCTCTGGCAGTCATCTTCCTCATCCTCCTCATACAAAGGAGCAAATTCGGGTCATGCTGCTGTCTCTGCTGGGAGACAAAGCTAACCTTCTTGCAACAGCATGTTTAGATGTCATCCTGGAGGAGCTGGACTACCTTTACAAGCTGAATGGGCAGCAGGAGCCCATGCTACCACAAATGACTAAACACTAGAAAAAAGTAGACGTGATAAGGAAGGATAAGGACAGATTAATGATCTGTAGCCACCGCCTGCTAATCAGGTATTTTACTTAATATAAATAAGAAATAAAATGATTGCAGGAACGATGCCGCCACATATTAACAGCATTCTGCAATTACTTGATTTTCCACTTGAGGGCAATATAACACAATAGGCAGTGTCTGTCTGTGAAGGTTCTCAGTCATCCGAGAAGCTTCTTCAGTTCTGATGACTGTAAGGTCAGAACTGAAGAAGCTTCTCGGATGAGAGGTGAAACGTCCTCAAGCATTTTAAAGAAGTCCAGATGCTTTACTTTCCAAGCTCCTTAGACAATAGGCAGTGTCTCATACTATGGCTGTCTTTTTTAAAGCTTTATACATCCTTACCATAGTAATCTTGATGATCACTGTGAAAAATATTAGAAGATGGGGTTTATTCACACTTTAGTGTTTAACATAAAAAATCAAGCACACGATTGTACCTGAAACACTGCAGAAGATTGTGCTGTTTCTTTCAAGGAAGTAAAATTAAGAATTGCCATTTCCTGTGTCCGTGTACAGGTTCTTCCCACTAGATGGAGACCTACATATGTCAAATGTCACTATATGTGTACCAGCCAACGATCCAAATGAGCTATTTATCCAACCTTTTATCCAGACAGTTTTATCCAGGGGAAGAGGCAGAGTACAAATTGCCGGTCCACAACCATTTATATTCGTATCCACACTCCTAGCAAATAGATAATCATCAATTAAGCTAACATGCATGCATATGGTCTGTGGGAGTAAGTCAGCATCCAGAGAAAGCAGGAGCATGGCTGTGTGTAAACTGTACACAGAAAAGCCCAACACAGCCGCCCAGAACTGCCAGCACCCCACAAATGTGACCTGGGAGCTAAACAGCTCCACTAACATAACAAATGACAGGAAGACTGAGAGTTTACATTGGGATCCAACCTTTACAAACGCATTGCAATAGTCTTTGCTTCCATATTAACATCCAGTCGCCCAACTCCTTTTCTGTTAAACACCCTTATTCTTTGTGTCCCTCTAATCATTCAGTGTGCACGAATGAGCTGTGGTTTGATGTTAAGGGGCTTCTGCAGTCAGTGCTGCTCTACATGAAGATGTCAGTCATGCTTATTTTCTTCCAGAAGCAAACAAGTTTGCAAGAACAACGACCCCGCTTTCACTCAGTCTGTGTGGAAGGAAAGAGCAATCTGGAAGAGCATCACACAGCAGAGCCTGGAAGTCCATAAAACGTTCTTCTGCAACTTGACAGAAAACAGCAGCTTCCACTGGCACACCAACACAGTGACAGAACAGGACGTATACTTGGCTTATGTGGGACTGCCAGTGTGCAAAGGAGATATGGATATTTCCAGCAAACCCACATCAGAGAGAGGGACAGACATGAGGAGGAGCGCAATGCAGATTTTAGCTTTTTCTTTTTGTTTAGTCACAAGTAACATGCAAGGGTTTGACTTGGAATAGATTGGAGCTGAAGGTTCATCATTAGTGACTGCACCATATGTTTGTCTGAGTATGATTCAAGTAATATAAATATGTAATAAATAGTAATATAAAATGTTAAAGCTACTAAATCGTACCCCAAAGCAGAATTGAAGTCATCCTACATTTTTGCTAAAACCACTGAGCTGAAAGAAGTTTAAGTGATGAGGAGAAGAAGGAGGCTGAAGAACTGTGATGTAAACAGATCAGAGTGGAAAGAAGTATTAAAATGGAAAAGCACCAGCAAAAGAATAGAGGAAGGAGTGTTGAGAGAAGCCTGTTATTCACTGTAATGCTGAGTGATGTTTCACTGCTTAGCTGAGATTTTTTGAACAGGCCCTTTAGGAAAATATTACGTAGGATACATGTGATATGTTTCTGTTGCTATGGCTTATGAAAATTCCTCATTATTTACTTCTCTTTATTCTCTGTGAGGTTCTGAGCTCATAGATTGAGAGGGACAGATATGAGGAAGCAGAGCTTTGTGATTATAAAAGGACACAAAGCAGTGCAGAGAACCAACAAACATTACATTTAGTCCATTTATCACATTTAGTAATCGGCACAATGTAAAATAGTGTCTTAAATAGTGTCTATTTATTTTTATTATTTGGAAAAAAACTAACGCAAAGAATTCTGACGGCAAATTTAATCTGACAATAGAAATACTGACAGAAATATACAGGAACAAAACAAGTGAAGCTCATTTCTGCCACTGAAAACACATTTTTCAGTCTATAAGTCAAAAAATTGTGTTATTATATTCAGGGTTTAGTTATTTTCTCAGAAGTTTGAGGTAATAAGTCAAAAATTTGAGATAATAACCTGAAATTCTGATTTATAGATGGCAAAAAAATCCTCTTTCCAGTGGTGAAAACAAAGTTTCATAATAGGAAGATATCAGTACACAATTGTTTTATTCTTCTTGCAATCATGTTGGTGATGCACAGGGTTCCTAACAAGATAGAGCTTGTTTGGTGCAGTCTGCTGTGGTGCACAGTCCCAGGAAATAAAGAGACTTTTTTTTAAAAATCTAAGACCTGTAAGGTTTATTATCTTTCTCAGTGATCGGAGGAATATATGAGTATGTGAAGCCGTGCATACATAAACAACTACTTTGCTCCATACTGGTCTTTTTTTCATAGCAATCATTTGGAGGAGGTTTATTTTATTTGGGAATAAACATGCAGGAAAAATGATGGCTTTGTTCTATTAAAGAGCCCCAGTAAGTCATAACACTGTGAGTCCGGATGCACAAACCAGGACCCTGAAACTAAAGTGGATAATAGTTTTATTACTCTTACTGGGATCAAAACTTGGTTCCCAGCTTTTTCCAGTCATTGTTAATCTGAGGTCTCATAAAGCAGAATAAATGAAACACCTGTGAGGGAGTGCAGGGCCCTTAACAATATTTCCTTGAATTTTAATGTGTAAAAAAGCTTGGATGGTCGTTATTATGCACATTGTGGCTATCCAGCTGCAAAGAACACTATATATTGTACCTATGAGTGCATTCATCATTATTGCTTTTTAATTGTCCTGTAATAGTACTGTGACTTCAGCTGTGTAGATTTAAAACAGGGTACTCAAATAAAAAATATTCGTGTTTCACTTCAGTGTGCGTTTCGGTTCTTGGTGTGGTTTAGGTAGAGGGCAAGAGACAGACAATAAGAAGGAAAAAACGTTTGTACAGATTTTTACAGGCAGCATGAAATCTGCAAAAATCAAACTAATATACATCTCAACAAGTCTTGCTGCACCAGTGGAAAGACGTAAAACAAAAATTGCCACACATCAGGTTTGTGTCTCTAAGCTGAGTCAGAGTGGTGGGTGCAGCAGTCTAAGCAGGGACCTCTGTCTCCCCAGTGACTCGCAGCTCTTCTAGGAAGACAGTGAGGAGTTCCAAAACCATCTGAGAGACATAATCTCTTTAGTGTGTCCCAGTCTAGCCCAGGGTCTCCTCCCGGTTGGGCCTGAAACACATGATCCAGGAGGTAGATGCTCGAATCAACTTGAAAAAAATAATTTGTAAAGTATCTGCGAGTCCTCCTGAAACCCTGTGTCCCCATACTGGGATGTTACATTTTGGTTTCTTTGCACCTTATGCTTCATTTTACTCAATAAAGTTGTTCTTGAACTTGTTAAACAATTGTGTTGTACTGTAGAAACAGCCAATGACCCATATGAGCGCATAGTTTAAAAAAAAAAGAAAAAACAATGTTCTCTTCAAAGACAATGGTTAGTCCAACTAATCCCAAATAACTCATAATTCATAACTCATAAAATAACTAATAATTAAAAATGCATCCCAAACCAAAAGCTTGACTCTCTGGAGCTTAAAGAATGCAATGTATGATGTAAAACATACATTGCATTCAAATACTTATCAAGTCCAACTAATTCCAAATAACTCAGGGGAATTAAAAATGCATCCCAAACCAAAAGCTTGACTCTCTGGAGGTTAAAGAATGCAATGTATGATGTAAAACAGGAGATAAAGAGGATAAAGATGGAATAAGTCACGTAAAAACGAAATGCCAGGCTGTATGGGTTCTGCACAGACAGAACTACAGGAAAATATTTTACAGCAGCCTCTAATATTAACATAATTTGCTCATAACATAAAGATAAATATATATGAGATTTTAAAAAAGCTCCATAGCAAATGCTTTTAAACTCAAAACCTGTGTGAGTGTGTGTATAATATAAACACTCTCACGGCTCTCATCTGCTTGTCTCATTCCTCTCGCCGAGTGGGACTGATGAGTGTGAGGGAATCAGAGCGGATATAACTCTCGTTTCCTTGTTGTCAGCAGTTAACAGCTCGATCTGCAGCCCAGTTTTTCACTCTGTGCTCTGCTGTGGAAGTTACGTGTGTGTGTGCATGCCCACATGTATGTGACAGTTAAGATTTGCTGCACTTTTTGAGAGTGTGTGCAGTGGCAGCGATGGTGTACATGGAGGGGTGTGCTTTAAAGATAGTGAGTTTAATTAAAGATGAAAGAGCTGATGATTAATTGATGAAAGGTAGACTGTTCCATTGCGCTGAAGTACGGGGGGGTGTTGACCCTCTTCTCATATAGAAAGCAACTGAAAATTGCCAGTATGTAAATACCAGTGATGTGTAATCTCACAGCCTTCTTACTCATGTTATTCCAGTTTTGGTGAACTATTCCACACATAATCTATAGAAAATATCTGGAAGATCACTTTTGTGGTGGAGACTATGTTCCAGTTAACTAACATCACCAATCATTTCTTATATTTTGCTGCATTATACCAGGTTTTTGCTATATCTGTTTCAGAAAGAGCGAGGCAATCATCCTACTGCTGTTTTGTTGTTTGTATTCTGGCTCGTCTTCCTCTGCTGACTTCATCTCAAAGACTAGTGCCTCTGAGGCTCTCCTCTATAAAAAATGGAGTAGCACAAGCTCTTTTTACATCACACTTTCTGGTACCAGGAGATTAGAAAGTGAAGGTGGAGTGCTCTGGAGAAAACACTCTTGCTCTGGGCATCTGTCCTGCAGTTGTACTTGCCACGAGACACTAGGAGTGAGAACAGACTACATCAACGTCTTACTGCGGCAGCTGTGGCACAGTGGAAACAATCCCCCTGATAGTTGACGTGTAACAAAACAGTATTTATGCGCTGGTGGGACTTCTTTTGATGCGAATGAATAACTGGGACAAGAGCTGTCATGTTATATTTATTCATTCTTTCGGTAATATCTTTAGTAAACAGTACAAGCCTCATCAAATAAAACAAGCTCATCATAATAAATGGTGAATGAGTTTGAAATAAATAAACAAATTCAACAGAAGCATTCAACTTGAATTCAACAGGAGGGGAACATATGTCGACAGAAATTAATTAAAAAATAGAAACGCATATCAAAAATGGGACATCAAATGAATAAATACTCAATATATTACTTTAGTCATTGCTAGCTGTCTCACTATTGAACTGCATGTTTAAAAAAGAAGAAGAAGAAACTCTGATGGTACAAAGACTAAACAGCAGGGCTGCAGTACACTGTGCTTTCAGGAGCGTTTTTGTCTTCACTCTAAGTGGTGTAGCGAGGCTGGGGGTCATACATGCAGCAGGTTACATCAGGAGGTAGGAAGGAGGAGGCCGTGGGGGGAGGATGGAGTCCAGGCAGAGGAGTCACAGCATGGAGTCCCGGCAGAGGACGATCTCCATCTCAGTGCGGTACAGTTTCCCTCCATCTGATAGAGCCATGATGCTCTTCTTGTAATCCTCCAGTCCGGTTGAGTCCACGTCCTGCCATAAATGACACGGGCACACCGAGTCAGCGGATAAGCATACTCTACACTACAGCAATCTCCTCTCTCCTCTATATTTAGCAAGTAGACAAGTAACCTGAACTGATTAATCAATAGGTTGACTATTCATTACCATTTTGTTCTTGTCACAGAGGTCCTTCAGCAGAGCATCGAGCTCCTGCTCATCAATACATCCGTTACCATCCTGGTGGATGAGACAAGAGAGGAGGTTTGAATTATACAGACAAGGAAAATTTCTCCTAAAAGCAGGGATCAAAGCAGGTGAGGGAACCGGATCAGGTGTAGAGGTGCAGCATAGGGGAAAACACTGCTTAGAAATAAGTCACATAACAACTTGTTTTGTGAGTTTCTTAGTGTGCACGTTGTGAATAATCCCACTGAATTAAACAAGATATACGCAGATGTTTCATGAGCTATTCGGCTGATTTTCCACCATTTGTCACTGTAAAGCAAAAATTTGAATTCAGTGAGTGAATCTAATCATGACCTTAAATATAAACTGATGTCTGCTGCCCTTGATGTACATCCAAACATTGACCATGTAAGCTACAGCCTGCTGTAATCTTCCCCAAAATACTGCACAAAATATGCCAAACTAGCTGATATTCTCATGAAACCTTTAAACAATACAAAAAACAGTACACTTCAATTACTTTTGCAAGATTTTTCACAAAAACATAATTAGGACATCCAATGTATTAAATTTCTCTTGTGTTTGAAAACATTCTCTCATCTTTCTCTCCCGTCCTGTGTTGCTCTTCCTTCAGTATCGCACATTTACAACAACTGAGCACTTAGCTAGCAGACAAATCCTGTGACAAACTGCACAAGAAACGTTTCGTGTGTACAAATCTGTACATATTTGTCATATTTGTTCAGTTTAAAAATGACCTTAAAATAATTACTCTGATTATACTGCGACCAAAACTGTATTTGCAGCTGCAGCATTAACGGTTCACCAAGAAACCGTTAATAAAAGAAAAATTGTCTTTCTTGAAGGTGTGGGACGCCATGATTTTCTTATCAACGAGCTACTTCTGCCATGCCCTCAGTCAACACATCAAGAGTGAAAAATCAATTCAATTTTTTTCATTCATGATCAGATACTATCATGGTCCAGGCTAAAGGGTTTTGTTTTCCTTCTTCTGTCATCGATTGTGCTTTCTTTAGTTTCTTTTTCTGTGCAGGTGGTGAAGTAAGCTGACGTTTTCCTCAGTCTCCCTTCGGTCATGGCCTCCACTGGGAGCCATCTACACCTGTGTTCAATCACATTATCCTGAATACTTAGTGGCTAGAAGGACAGCAGAACTCCGTCAAATTGTTCGTCTCCCTCATTTGTATGAGGCACTTTGACTGCATGTCTTCCTCTTTTTCCTGGGTCCTGGCTCTGCTGTGCTTACCTGTTATCCAGACTTACCGGTATTGCCAAGGAGTTGCAACCTCCTCCATCCATCTACACCTGCCAGTACACCCTTCATCAACACTCACAGCAATTCTTTGAGGCTAAGACTGAGACACTAAGACCTTACCTCTTTGTTAATTAGGACAGATGCTTTTTACATTACACTATTAATTTGTTTTTTAAGTAATTCATTCTGTACTAAAGCAGAACAAAAGACTGAAATTCCCATGATGATAGCAGAACTAAAACTATCCACTTTCTACCGCTGATCTGGGCCCGGGTCACAGGAACAGCAGCCTAAGCAGGGATGCCCAGACCCTTTTATCGCTGGTCACAGCCTCCAGCTCTTCCAGGGCAACACAGATACGCTCCTGAGCCAGCTGAGAGGCATAATCTCCCCAGCGTGTCCATGTCTGACCCAGTGTGTTTGTTTAGAAAGTATTTCACAGATACTTTGTATGATAATCAAATCAAAATGATTTTATTAATCCCTGCAGTGACATGTGGATCAGTCACTAGTGTTTCTATCCCCAAATCCATGACATTATATAGACTGCCAAGACATTTCCCCGTGATGATGATCCAGAATTATTTGATCCTCAGTTTTCCACCAATCCCCATGAGGGTGACAT
This sequence comes from Neolamprologus brichardi, assembly GCF_056152115.1. Lineage (NCBI taxonomy): Eukaryota > Metazoa > Chordata > Actinopteri > Cichliformes > Cichlidae > Neolamprologus > Neolamprologus brichardi. The sequence goes on from NC_142104.1 coordinate 17,842,178, forward strand.
TTATAGTAGAGAGCAAAACAAAATCATCAAGCACTTGACAATGTAAGATATTCAGAGTTATCTGTAAGGGTGTTAGCATTCTGATCTGAGCAACTAGCTCCAGTACAGCTTTACAAAGCTGCTAGCACAGCTGCACACATCTGTTTAGGTACCACACACCATGCATAATACACAGGAAGGGAATATAAACTATGACAGAAGAAGCTGAGGAAGATGCTGTTTTCACCTCATCGTAGAAAGTGAAGATGGAGTCAAACTCCTTAACCGTGAGTCTGATACCCTGTGTGTAAGAGAAAAACAGAGAGGAGTGAAATTTGTTAGAAACTGATGGGTATTTCTAGAAAGCGGTAAAAGCCCCATCAGATCCAGAACCGATATTAATCCATGCAGATTATGATAACTGGGACTAGAGTTCAGTTAATCCTCAGCAGACAGACTAATCCTCTGTCCGAAAGAAATTGCGGATCTGCCCTCACAAGTCAGCTGTACATATCATGACATGGTACACATGGGATGTATATGTGGAAAGAAAGGTGAAACCTATACACACAGAGGTCATGTTTTCTTTTTTTAATAATAATCTTCTACAGTGCTGTTTACAAGTATTTCACCTCTCCCTGATGTCTTATTTATTTTGCATATTTGTCACACTTACATGATCCAGATCATCAAAAAAAATAAACATTAGACAAAAATAACCTGAGTAAATACTAAAGGGAAAAATCTATCCAATCCGCTGTGTGAGAAAGTGTTCCCCCGCTTGTTAAATAATGAGTTAACTGTGATTAACCACATTTTTTTGGGAAGCTGGGTTCAGTTTCATTCACCACACCTGAGCCAGACCTGTATAGTCAAGACGTGACTTAAATAGACCCTGAAGCAGGCTAGAAGAGCCCAAGAAGAGCTGAGAAACAAAGCCTGGAAAGGGTTATAAAGCCATTTCTAAGGCTTTGAGACTCTACTGAACCACAATGAGGGCCATTATCAACAAATGGAGAAAACCTGGAACAGTGGTGCATGTTCCCAGGAGTGACTAGGAGTTAAAGGTTCACACAGACACCTGCTGATAAGTGCTACGTAACAGACTTCTTCAGCTTTTCAAGCAGGTCAGAGTCTCAGCTTTAACTGGGTCACTGTAACACGTTGATTTTTTTCCTTTTTCAGCCCTTCTGTTGTAGATTTGCTGCTGTGTTTGGGATCATTGTCCTCTTGCATAACTCACTTTGGGCCAAGCTTTAGCTGTCAGACAGATGGCTTCACATCCGACTCTAGATCACTTTGGTATATAGATGCGTTCATAGTCTACTCATTGACTCCAAGGTGCCTAGGTCCTGTGGCAGCAAAACAAACCAAAATCATCAATCCTCAACCACCACTGCACTGACAGGTGGTATGAGGTGTTTGTGCTGACATGCAAGTGTCCAAAAGACATAGTTCTGAAAGTCTAGTGGTTCGTTCAGATGTAACGTTGAAGACATAAAATGTGCTGCCATTTTTTTTCTTTTTTTTAGAGAGAGAAGCTTTTTGCTGGAAACCCTGCCAAACAGGCCACACTTGTTCTTTTTTCTCATTTTACTGTCACAAACTTTAACACTTAGCGTGCTAACTGAAGTCTGTAGAATCTGGGATGTGGGTTTTGGGTTTTTATGTGAGTTTGTGGAGATGTATTAACACACATCTGAGTGCTACAGATGTGCTACAGACCAGTGAACTGCCAAAACCTCTGTTTTTTTGTATAACGTTGCTAACACTTCCCGATGATCAATTAATCAAGCAGATTTGATTAGCAGCACCTAGCTGCTACTAAGCCTCTTCCTGTGAAACCTTTCTTTCTTACATGACTGTACCTGACCAACGTTGTTGTCCTGCCAGATAGGTTTTATCTGCCTGGCTGGACTGCCTCAGTGGTTTACAAAATCCCAGCTCAATCAGGCATTCACAGAGAAAGATGTTGAACCTAGAAATCCCATCCCAATACACCAAGAAACATGGAGCCCATCTGGCCGCAGAAGGGGAACTTAGACTATCATATATTTAGCTATCATATATAATTTTGTTCTGAATCTCTGGAGAGCTCTTCAGTTTCTGACTTTTTCACATCAAAAGGAACTGACGGGATCTGAAGGAACAGGCTTTTGTCGCTTATAAGTATAATCTTACCTGGAACTTCAGCAGGAAATTTTCCTGGACCGGCAAGAGCCTGTGGTGAAACACAGACATGTGAACGGTGTCCTTAAAGAAAAGTTTTAAAAATGTTCCTAGCATACAAATAACACAAAGACGACACTCACCTGGCCATCTCAGAGAGGCCCAGCTTCCCATCGCCATTAAGATCAAACATATTTAGCTACACAGAAAGAAAATTAACAGGGAAATTATTGAAGTAATGTATCACATATTAACTACTCAAGGGAGCTTAAATGCGGCAGTTAAGTGTTTAGCCCACAGAAATACAGGGTTATTCTGTGCTAATGGGCTGCAATCTTTGCAATCTTTGCCTCGTGGCACTCACAATCGTCTGCGTGTATTCATTAAGCTTCTTGTCTTCATAGTTTCTGTTCGCCTTCTTCAGCAGGTCTGACAGGAAACCCTGAAGTGAGAACAAAATAACCACCTCAGCCACTGATTAGATGAGCAAGCTGAGTGTTTGTTTTCAAGTTGAAAACAAACTGTGAGAACCTTCACAGACATTTTCAAGTTGACGTTTTGTTTTTCACATGGCAGAATTTTTAATGGAGCGTGTCATGTCCATGTGCAGTTTCAGAGTAGTTCAATCAGTAGCACCGATTGTTCCAACAGCGTAACACACAGAAATGAATCATCTCAACCAAGGACAGATTAGTTTAGTGTATTCGCTGCACAGCCAGTCACACTCCACATTTTATCTACTTACTGCTGCCTTTTGGTTGTGAAAGGAAAATGACATGTATAACTAGTCAAAATATTTTCTAAATATGTCTTAAATACTGGTGTGTCTATGTAAATTGCCCCTACGTGTGATATTAATTAGTTATTATCACATGTAGGGGCAATACTGCAGCCCTAGTGATCAATTTGAATTTACTGCACAGATCACTGCCCCATGCAGCAATCTGCTGTATAGTAGCACACATAGAGACTACTGAAGTCATATTTTGCTGTTTCAGTGTTGTGTAGGCCTGAATAATGAGGAAAAGACCTAAAGTTTGAATTAATGCTTTTATGTGGATGCAGCAAAGCGTGTCTGCATGCAGAGATGGAGCCACTCAATCTGTTTAGGATTACATACATGGATAGTCCATGAAGAAGACTACATACGAGGGTCACACACTGGGTCACATTTACCTAGAGTCTGAAGAAAATGGTTTGCAGAGAAGATTTCTAAAATGCATGAACAAAACCAACAAAACTGTCCATCTGCATAATGATACTACATTTATTTTTGCTTTATTTGTGATTTACCTTCAGCTCATTCGATTCAATGTATCCACTGCGGTCAGTGTCATACTTCCGCCAGGCCTGCCGGACAAGAGTAATGTTTTCAGAAAACACCATATCATCTTTAACCACTTTGACAGTAAAATAATAAAACTAAATCCTTACACACTCATAAAAACTCCAGTAAAAACAAACACTGTGTTAATGTTGACTCTGTCAAAGACCTCATCAAAGATGGATACCTAAAAGTCCTCCAGCGCTCTCTGCGTTTCCCCTGCACAAAGCTGTGCTCCATTCATAATGTATGGCTATCTGAGAATAGCTTTAACACACAGAACAGCCTGAACATCACACCACTAAAAACCTTCTAAAGTAGTGCACATCAAGTGTGTGTTTGTACAGTTTATTTACAATTTAAGCTCACCAGATGTTTTCTCTCAAACAGGAAATCTCTGCTTTATTATGTACAAGTTGTTAAAATATCTTTGGAAAAACTCCTTCAATGTAATTAATCCATTATAGGTGATATAAAGATGCTTCTCAGGCTCAGAGTCATCAAATAACTATTTACTCTATTTTCTATTTGCTTCTAATTTTAGGTTATTTCAACTATTCATCAAAATGGCCAAAGAGAATTTATGCACATCAGTGATGTCATTCTGCTGCCAGGCGTGAGTGTGACCTAGATCTCAAACACAGCAGTTTTCAGGACAATATCGAATATTTTATGAGTATCCAGGGTTCTAATTAACAATTCACACCTTTAGTGGATTGTCTCTGTATGAAACAGGTGTCCTAACTTGGCAGGAAAATTAAAGGAAATGTGAGTCAGTTGAACGGGCGTCCCACAGGACGGGCTGTAATGGCACACGGACTAGAGGCGATTGTGAGCAAATTTCATAGCTCACTAAGATTTATTAGTCACTGAGCAACTTTCCCTCCAAAATATGGGACTTCAAAAGAAGCACAGAAGGAAGGAGGCTAATTCTTTACATTCAACTGAATGGCTTTGGATAAGAATATGAGCTTGGCTGACCAAATGTGTAGGGTTATGTAAGAGTGCTCGCTGCATATCAACAGTTAAAGCCCGGGACACAGATGTGCATATATGCCAACTTACTGCCATGAATTCAGAACTGGATCCAACAAACTCTCTGAAACAGATCAGGAAGTTTTCTTCTGTGGGCAGAATCTGAGCCAACTGCAGAGTGATACATGAAGAAATGGGACGATTATTAACCAACGTCACATATGTTATGTTATTGGTTTGTAGTTAGAGAGTGTGAAGCATTTGAAATGTAGGCTTCATATAAACAATTGCCGTTCACAGTGAAGACAAACAGGGAACAAAAGAGGATGAATGAGGCTGGATAAAAAGTTTCTAAGAAAATAAATTGTTCTCACCTCTGACATCTCAATTCTCCCATCAGAATTCTTGTCAAAGCTGGCCATGAACTCTTTCATCTTTTCTTTGAATGTGGCATGTGAGGGATCCTGCAAACACATCGAATTACACTTATCAAGATATATGAAATATAAGAAAGGTTACTCTTATAGAGTAAGGTTTAGTAATGGGCATAACTCTTGAAAACAGAACAAAACACCACAATCTGAAAATAGACAGCTCTCTTCCTCCAGCTCTCAACCTCTTTATTCTAAGCCCCGCACATCATGGGCTAAAAATAAATACATGATTTTGGGGCTTTCAGTGGAATACTTTTAGGTTTACACGCTCTGCCTTTGCAGAGGGGCAGAAGAAGCATAAAAAGTGGCTTTTCGCGGCCATATGACTCTTGATCTGCACAAAATGATCCCTATGAGTGCCATCCACTCCAATCTGAGACATTATCAGATGATGATGATAATGATGAATAAAATGGTGGTAAAAAATATAATGCAACATTTTTATAAATAAGCCATTAGATAAATGTTGGAGAGAATCATTTATCTTGGGATTTAGTGCATAAAGTGCTAAGACAAAGATTTTAATTCAATTATAATTGAATGCACTCTTAATGGTGGTGTTTATTTCTGAGGTGGCAGCAGAACATTAGAGCTCTGAAACCTTAAACTGGATACATTTAAACTTTAAAATGTTACCGTACCGCAGTCTTGTGCTGAAGGAAATGTGAGAATCACTTTAGTTTGTTTAGTTTTTAGTATCAATGTGAAATTAATTTTAGTGACTGAACGGGTATTCTTGTTGTGTATTTTGTGTTCGAATAGCTCAAATTCTAACAGAGTCAAATCCACTTTGTAGCACATTAGAATCAAGCATAACAACATTTATACATTTTCTGTATCACCAAATTAATACATGCACATTCTCGTGATAAAGTGACGCAGATTTTGCACATATAAAGGCAAAATTTGCATTGATTACAGGGGTTTTCTCTGTATTATTGTAGTGTTTTTAGCTTGCAATATAAAGCACCTTGTGATATTTTTTATTGTGCAATTTACTTCTAATATTTTTTTATTTTATTTTTCTTCTTTTAACCAAGATTTATATTTTACAATCAAGGTTTATGTTTTTTACTGTATATTTTATTTTATAGTTCATATTTATTTTTAATTTAGTGACTGTTATATATAATATAACAGCCTGTACAGCACTCTGGTCAACTAATATGATACAAGGATAAATTTTGACTTCACTTCACTTGAAGCTGAGCGATAGACAAGTTGTCCATTTATATTAACTGATTAGAGCAACACGGTTGTGCAGTGGTCAGTGCTGTTGCCTCACAACAGGAAGCTTCGGGTTTCCTGGGTTCAAATTCAGGCTCTTTCTATGTGGAGTTTGCCTCCATTTCTCTCCAAAGACATCCACCTTAGGTTAATTGGTGATTCTATATTGACTGTAGGTGTGTATAGGAGCGTAAATGGTTGTCTGTCTCTTGATGATAGACTGGCGACCTTTCCAAGGTGTACTTTGCCTCTTGCCCTATGACAGCTGGGACAAATTTTTCAACACCCCCACAACCCTGAATTGGACAAGTGGAAGAAAATAAACTGATGGATGTACAAAGAGTAAACACACTCACCATCCCTGCTCCTCGTCTTGCATTCTCCAGCTCGCTGAAGAAGTTTTCTAACTCCTTCCCTTCAATGTAACCATTTCCTGCGGCGCATCAGAGGAACAAAATTAGTTTGGCACAAATGATGTTATGAGGCTTTTAAGTCGCCTCAAGTTTTGTTGACTGTTCAAAAGTTTAATTAAAGACTCAGATGTGGATGAGTGATTAAAGGTCACCAGGGGTTCTTTAAATTTGGCAACAGCCACCAAACATTGAGCTCTAGTTCAGTCTCAAGTCCTCTTACCCCAGTAAGCAGTTTACAGGAGTGTATATGGAGCCTGTACATGCCCACAGCTTCACCAAAATCACTCTCTAAATATATTTGGCTGGTCCATCCATCAAATCAGCACAAAAATCTGAATAAAACTCTGAATGACCACTGGACAAGATATGAGTGAATCCTGGAGGACGGCCACACTGGGAAATAAGATGACCAGCTGCTATATCATCTCTACAGAAGTAAAACTCACTCTGATGAACTGGAAAGGTATGTTACACAAAAACAAGGTCATGCTAAGCTGATATTTAGCTGTGTGGCGATTCAGTGTCATGCTGAAATAAATAAAAAAAACAGTCAAGCGCTGCCAGAGTGTAAGCAGCATAATGAGCGCTTCGTTTTCTTGCCTAAGAGGGTGAAAGTGTTCGGTCAGATTGATGCTTATTGGGGCATCCTGTCCCTCTGTCTGGGTTTGTGCTTCTTATGATGATCACATGACCCGAGATAATTTAACACAATAATTTACTTCACTGGTTTGCCAGTAACACGGTAACATAAATTACACTCCCCAGTCTCTTTTTAATCATAAGAATGAGTCCCATCTGTGTACTATACCAAGGGGGGAGGGGTTGCTTTTTATGTTGCAAAAATAGACATCGATGTAAAGGTTATTTGAAATAAAAACAGAGTAAAATGCAGAGATGCACTATGCTCCTATCTTCATCTCTTAATCTCTTATCCTCTCATCTCCCTTCCTTTTTGATCGTTTTCTCCCTCTCTTCGTCCTTTCCTCCCTTCCTCTCATCTCGGTGCCCAGCATTATTTGGACACTTTATTTGATAGGTGCTCCATGTCACCATCTGGGCTACGGGTTAGTTATGGTATGTTTCGACATAAACATGTCAGTTTTTCAGAGAAAGATTACAAAGCTTTGGGTGCAAAAAAACCAAAAGATACAACATGCAAAAACTACACAGCCTCAGTTCAGCATATAGTGATGTTCAGTTGAGATTCCCTTTATTTTTTACTATTTCTAAGAGGCTGGGATTTAAATGGTAAAATGGCTGGACGACCATAATCTCTATCAAAGTGCAAATTAATGATAGAAAGCTTTTAAATTGCAGAATTTAAGCTATAAAAATCATCTGGTCATCAAGATGTCAGGAGAAAGGGTCAACAGTCTGACCATTAATTTTTGCATCACACTATTACTTGTATAGATAAATAACTGAACGAGTGGACGAACAAGCAAAGATAAAATTCACGGAAATTCATTGTGTCCAAAAAACAAAAAATATCTTTGGTATTAAAATAAAATTTATTAAAATAAGGAGGAATCCTTATTTTATATCATTTTATTAAATGATATGGTACAGAGTTGTCTCATAGTGAAAAGAGTGGATTTGAGCGTTTGTATGTGGATGTTGTGCGTTCTCTATGTGCGTGAGTGGGTGCTTGTTTCCTCCCACTATCTTTCAGAACTGGTTAATTTAAATTGATCGTGGCAGTTTTTCTCTCTGTGCTGGCCTTGTGGTGGAGTGGTGCTCAAACCAGGGTGTCCACTGCCTTTAACCTTTTGCCAGATGTGATAGCCTCCCAGCAAAGAAAGTGAATGGGTGGATGCTAAGGAGGTTGGAAAAGAGCGCATAATCTGTGGTGATATTTCTATCATATGTCCGCACCCCGGGCCTACATAAGCAACCCCTCTCAGCTCATCGGCGCCCGCTGCCAGAGTTTATGTTGCAGTCCGAATCTCAGCTGTCACATGGAGCGCACCACTGCACACTGAGCAGATGCAGTCGTTTCTCTCCCCAAACAAAAACACAGCTCAACTGCTGATTGCTCAGTGACACCTCGGAAACAATTCAGCTGATGCACGATGACTAAAAATGACAAAAGAGGGTCATGTGGGAAACAGATTTCTCAGAAAGGGCGCCTGAGTGTTTCACCCCTAGGTGTGAACACAAACCCTCATGAGGCACTACATGCTGCAGTATCAGCTGTATGAGTTGTTTTTGTTTGTATGACAAAGAGGAAAATTTGATTCATTCTTTGTGTTTAATTCACTGCAAAGCAAAGTTTTCTGTCGGATACACTTTATATCAAAGATGGATAAAGTCACCGGGTCTGAAAAGTGAAACCCGGCTGTTGTTTTTTTTAATGACCAACAGGGGGCAGTTCCTCTGGTTTTTTAATAAAAATCTATAAGAAAATAATCATACTCGACAGTGATTTATGAACTTAATAAACATTTTCCCCGTGAGTTTGTGGTACCAATCATGAGTTTAAAATCTTCTTTAATACAAAGCAATGTTCATTTTGCATTAATATGGTCCCATTTAGAGTAGAATTTATAATACAGCAGGATATACTTTAGGATGTGACTACCTCATGACTGAGCATCCGGTGCAATGTCCTCAGTTTATCACTTTTCACCTATGACATATGCTTTCAGAAAATCTAACTGGTTAACCTGAGGTCTCCAAGAAGGAATCTACAAACCGGTGGTTAGTGTCACTGTGACTGCATCCGTCTGGTAACTATACAATCCTTGCTGCACTACAGAAAGGAATTTGTTGATGCCCTTTTAGTCAACAAAAGCGCACTGCCTACATATCACCCAAAACAGACTGTCGAGGTTGTGGTTAACTCATTTCTCTCACTTTTGCAATTGAGTCCATCTTGGAGTGGGGAATTAATTACTCCTCACCCTTACTGAGGTGCTCCTAACCCTCTCCTTCTACAGGCACAGTTAAGCCACAAAAATAACTTAGATTAGGAACAAATTGGGGTTAAAATGAACTAAAGTGTTGAAAGGGAGCAGGATTTACAGTGAGGCTTATTGTGAAAGCTCTGTGGGCCACTGCAGTACTGTCAGGCTGTGCTGTTTGATGAAAACAAACTGCAAATTTATCGGACAAATAAAGGTCATGACTTTTTCTCAATGGCTTCAGAGGGTAATCTTTCAGCTGAAGTTGCAAAATGAAAATATGTACAGCTGGATCGGCTCATCGTGAAACAAAGTGAGGCGATGAAAGCACTCTTCTGCAGTTCAGCTGCCCCACAGTTAAACGAATATCTATTTGTATATCAGATATAATATCACTAATTGCAAATATGCATCAACTAAACTTAAACTAAACTTAGGAATTTTATTTACTTTTATTCCTTGAAACTGATATAACAGCTTTTGTAGTTTTGATCCATTTATAGACTAAAATAAGATTTGTTTTCATTTCAAATCTTAGAAATTAAAATAAAAAACACTGAAAATTTCATTCCACCTTGAGCACTTAATGTTACTTTAAAGATATGTTATAATGAAGTCTACCTCAAAATTAATTACACTGATCATTGCTTTCCTCTGTGATGCAAGTTACGCTATATTCATATTTATTTTAGTGCAAACTGTCCAGTTTCGGAAATGCTGGCTGTAGAAATGTCTGCCTCCTCCTGCCTTGTAATTTTCAAAGTTTGAAAATGCATTTCAAAATCTGGTCTTTTTCTTGAAATCATGACCCAGATACTCAAAAAAAAATTCATCATGCTTGCACTGAGAATTTTCTTTCTACTATCCACATCCTCAAAACAAAACAAAGAAAGCGTATAGCTGCAGTTCTCTAAAGATCAGGACTGTTCCTGTAGAAACATCTGTCACAGAAATACATTCAAGTAATTGTTTTCTGTATGGCTTTATCACTGTGGCCCACTTTACAATGTTGCTTCACTGCATTGACGGTTGTGAGCAGTTACAGTTCTTCTAAGATACCTTCAGGGGACATCAATCAGGTTGAAGTCTTGACTTTGGACCATCGCAGCACGTTGATTCTTTTCTTTTTCAGCCATTCTCTTGCAGATTTGTTGCTGTGCTTGGGATCATAGTTCTGTTGCATGACCCAATTTTGGCCAAGCTTTAGCTGCTGGACAGATGGCCTCACATTTGATTCCAGAATACTTTGGTATACAGAGCAGTTCATGGTTAACTCAACGATTTTAAGGTGCTCAGATCCTGTGGCTGCAAAAACAAGCCCAAATCACCACCCCTCCACCATGATGCTTAACGGCTGATGTAGGAGCCATTTTTTATGTTGGTACCTTATGTATGCCGCTAGGGGTCACCTTTTGTGTTTTACGACATGGTGTTTATGGACATGTATTTAAGGTAGACACACGTAATTAGCGGCAGGTGTGTTGTTGTTCGGAAGGAGCAAACAGTTTGTGACCGCTGTGCTGTCATGATATGGTGTTGGATAAAGAGAACTGTTGACATCAAATACAACAGAGGGAAGTGGAATAAAGATTCAAAATGAACAAGATAAGTACGGCTGGAGTTATTGGACTGTAACAAGTTTAACAAGCTCATTCATATCAGTGGCATCGCGTCACCCCCGCCAACGAACACCTCAGTAGCTTCAGCTGGCCTGAGGTGTTCTTGCTGATGTGCTGTGCATTATGGCCAAACATTTCTGCTTCAATTGACATTGTTCCAGAAGTTGTGTGGGTTGTTCACATGCAACTTTGCAAAACTAAGCTGTGCTGCAACGTTCTTTTTAGAGAGAAGAGAGTTTGTCCTGCCAACCCGTTCGAACAAGTCATACTTGTTTGGCTTTTTAGTTTAACTTTTAACATGCTAACTGGGGCCACTAAAGTCTGGGCTTTTTGCAGTTTCTCTGAGCATTGGACATCTAGCCTTGGGGTCAATTGACTGGGATGTCTACCCCCGTGAACATTGCGGTATTGTGTTAACACACGTGAATGTTTCAGACCAGCAGACGTCCTCATATAAGCATTTAATCAAGGTCACCTGATCAGCAGCACCTAGCTGCATATTCATATTCCTATGAAAGCAGGTAGGGTGTAACTAGTTTTTTACATGACTGTAGCTAACATTGCAGCTCACACATGAGCCCCTCATGGGAGGCATGGGAAGATGGTCACTTTCTCCTGGAGAGTGATTGGGTTGCTAAGTAGGAAATAGGCCTGAAACCTCTCTCAACAGTTCAAGGTAGGTTTTTATTTGCTTGTTTGCTTGTTTTGGTGCTTTAAATGCCACACAGAAAGTTCCACTTGTTCTCCAATGCGACAGCTCACACTAAAACAATATAGATGGATAAATACAGACCAGAGTAAAAATACCTATATCTTATTAAATTACATTAACACTTGCATTAATGAATATAAGTGAATATAACTGTTTGCCAGTGAGCATGCATTCTGGCACATTTACATGGCCATCTTTTAACATCGACCCTAACCTGAACCTGTTTATATCCTTAACCCTAAAAGCAAGTGGAGGGCTGTGATAGACAGGATCATCCAACATGTCCTCAATCCAGTGGTCTAAAACTCAAACTGATCCTCATAACGATAGCTGTACAAGTACACACACACACACACACACACACACACACACACACACACACACACACTATCCACTCTCCACTTCACTGTAAGCTCCACCCAACAAAATCCAGAGAGAAAAAAACACTCCTTCACTCTTGCATCCTCTCATCTCTTACCTTTTCACGCTCCCTCCATCCCCCACCCTGCTACCCCTTTTCCCCTCCCTCCTCTGCATCCACATCGCTCTCTCCCCTATATCCCCTTCACTCTCTCTTTTCTATCTTTCAGCCCTTCCTCTCACTGTTTCTGATCTGTTTTTTTCCCTTCGCCCTCTTTTTCAGCATCCTCTTCGTAACACAACTTTACAATCCACTGCAGACCCCCTGACACATTTCTATAGTAAATAAAGTCACAACGTAAATGATCTACAGTGATTTAATCTGGTGGATTTTACTAAGTAAAATAGAAAAACTGTTTACTCATATCACAAATGTATCCTATATATAGTAACCTATTAGTTAATTTTCTTACTGCAGTTTGTGACATTACTGCACTGATTCTGCAGATTTTTACTACATTTTACAGTCGCTGAATTATGTTTTTTTAACGCACAAAAGGGTTTCAACTTTAGCTGGACACAAAATTCTCTTATATGCACTAATTTCAACCCCACCTTCTACATAATTACTGTTTAGTAATAAACACAAATTGATCCGATGGCTAGTTCCACAGTCATTAGACAGGCGGACACTTGAGCGCACTGACCGTCTACGTCAAAATGCTTCCAGATGTCGATGAACTGCGCTGCGGTCAGCTCAGCCAGGTGCAGTTGGGGCGGCTGCTGCGGTTGAGTTGCCATCTTTGCTGTTTCTCCCAGCTTTAAGTCGTCCACAGTAGTTGGAGGTAAACTTTTCCCGGTGTAGAGTTCCTCGGGTCTGTGGGATGCGCCTCCTCAGCCGGGGCTTTTAAACCACCCGCGATGCCCGCACTTCTGCTGTGCGCCACACGGGGGCGTCTCGACCGCGAAGAGAGCAACAGCAGAAGACCAATTACAGGAGGAGTGTGTGTGTTTGGGGAGGGGGGGGGGGGGGTGTCCTCTGGGCTTTGTATATGAGTCACCATTAACTGCCGTCCAGGCTGCTGGTTTCATAGAAGGATCATTATACATCATCCAATCCTGCTGCTCCCGCAAGGGGAAAATTACATCAAACAATTTATTCTAAAGCAGGGCGCCCTGCTGGCTCCAGTGGATCTACTCACATCTATGTCATGCCTGTCTCTGCCAGTCCTGCATCTCCCTGAAATGTGAATGGTCAGATAAAGTGTTAAATTAATGTCCAAGCACACCTGAGGAGGAGGAAGAACTCATAAAAATGAAAGGCTGAGGGCCATCCTTTCTCACAAATCCCTACACCACTGCTTTTTCTTTTGAGATGACCCATCTGTCTTTCCTTCCATCACCTCCTCCCCTCTCAACCTTCCACACCCTTTAGCATCAATCTTCCCGACCTGTGCAGGTGAGAGGGGAACTCAGTCTCCCCAGCCAATCAAACACGTACTTGGCTTCAATCCAAGCAGCAGCAGCAGTAGCTGTTCTTGAATGGCCACTAAATCACCTAAATTCTTTTGTTCATTCTGCAGTGCACCGTTGTCCCCCTTTTCCTCACCTTCCCCTCATTCTGTGGTTCTTATCCCTCTCTGGTTTGGACCCCAAAGAAGGATAGTTGGTGTGCTGGGGGATGGGACTTAGACGATGAGGATGCAGAAGAAGAAAAAGAAGGAGACACTTTATCTCCTCACTGCAGAGCTGTGTGCTGCAGAGAAATGGAAGAAAAAAGAAGGAGAGAGAGCAGGAGAGGGCAGCTTATAAGTCTCTGTGTGTGCGTGTGTGTGCGTGTGTGTGTGTAGGATAAAATGCATATGTAAATACTGTGTATGTGTGAAAGACAGAAAAAAGTGGGGGTATTTTTAGGAACTCCCCTCTTAAAGCCTGAAGTGTATGAATAATGATCAGAGAATTTATAGGATTTGTTTGCAGAGCTCGGAGCACTTTCTGATGAAAGTGCCAGAAGTAAAGCGATTCCCTGAATAGTGAAGATGGATAAGTGATGAGGTTGTTATTGGACCACTGATCACCTTTTAAACTGACTTTGATCTGACTTATCCAAACACAAAAAAGGCATGTGAAGATGTGCACGTGCATCATGAATTTAAATCAGGACGGTTCCCCCGTTAGTGTTTGCGTTGCATGCCACTCATACTTTTCGTGGTTTGCAGATTATGGATAATGATGCAATCTGGTTAGCGGTGTATTAAAAATATCATATGAAATTTAGATTAGCTAAAGTGGCTCAGTGTTGATATCTAAAATGGAAAATGAAATCAGGATGAGGGGATGGTGCAGACAGCCAGGTGTTTAAGAGGCTTTTTAGTTCACTTTGATTACATTTTGTGAAAGGCAACAACAAAATAGCATCTTTGGTTTTATGTAGAATTATTCAGGATCAAGAGCACAAAACCTGCACAAGTTTACACATAAAGACAACTGATTATTTAACAAATTTATGACCCAGCATGTGGTCAAAATGTAGCTTCAATATACAGTCATGTGAAGAAAACTTTAACTTAGTGTAGTATTTCACAGGACTGCAGGGAGTCCTGTGAAATACTAAGGAAACCATATGATTCAATAATTTGTTGAGTCACCTTTAGCAGCAAAAAGTGGTGTCTGTAGCTCAGGCTGTAGCTCAGGAGGTAGAGCAGGTCACCTACTGATCGGAAGGTTGGTGGTTCGATCCTTGGCTCCTCCAGTCTGCATGTCAAGTATCCTTGGGCAAGATACTAACCCCAAGTTGCTCTCCGATGCATCCATTGGAGTATGAATGTGTGTGAATGTAGTTAAATAGCACTAAGTATAGATAAAGTGTTTGTGAGAATGGGTGTGATTGGGTGAATGAGGCATGTTGTATAGAGCGCTTTGAGTGCTCCGAGAGAGTAGAAAAGCGCTATATAAGAATCAGTCCATTTACCAAAAACTTATTATTAGTCTCTAACATCATATTAAAGGAATTTCATATAGCATTTCTTTGAAATGTTACTTCATTTCTTTGAGCTTTTCATTTATTTGCTTAATCACAGCTCTCATGAAGTCCCACCACAGCATTTCAATCAGGCTTGTGCTTTTATAGAGGTGATCACACTTGCTGATGATCAAGTGCATTTGTTTGCAGCACCTGGCTGCTACTGCCCTCTTGCTTCCTGTGGAATCATTAAGGGTGACCTTTAACAGGATTATGTAAAAACTTTTTTTCCCACATGGATGTATATGAATGAATATCCACTGAATTTTAATAAGAGGAGATTGTTTGGTAACTGCAGGTTGACGCTGTCGGTTGATGGTATTTGTAGAGGATAATTCTCTCTCTGCATCTGTGCTGCTCTGATCGGTGAAACTGTTTTTCTCAGTTGTTCACCTCTCTTTTTTTTCCACAAGGAAAGAAAGTGCATCCAAAGATTCAGATTCAGATTATAAATCTTTCTGGCTTGGGTGAAAGAGGCCTTGTGCTTTCATGTGTTTCTAACACACAAAGTTTTTTCTGTGATGTTGTAAAAGAGCCTCCAAGGATGAGGTTCCATTCATTTTGTTAAGAAGGCTGACATTAATCCAAAAGAAGGAGGGAATCAAAAGTGTGAGCGTGATCCAACACAAAATGCAACCCTTTCAGTAAGTACAGCAAAGGTTTTTCTTTTATTTGTTCATTTAATTTGGGGGCAAGCTGTGTGGGGTTTATGCGATAAGACAGCGGAGAGCGAAAGATGCAGCAGCTGCAGCGTATTATATTAAACATTAGCGTCGTCCAAATAACATGATGCAGCTGTACGAATGCTCTCCTTGTCTAAATGTAGCCCCTGGCTCATCGCTGCTTATCCACACTACTGCTGATTAGCATGAGTTACTGCAGCCAGCAAGAAACACTGATGAAGCAGAGTCCAGTGTGCTTAGAGATAAATTATCCAGTCATCCATCCTTTTTTGTAAAACTCTAACTTAGGGTTGCTGGGAGCTGGAGCCTATATCAGCTGACTTGAAGGGAGAGGCGGAGTGCGGACAGGGTTGTGGGTTGGATAATACCTGCCTAATGAGCCCCTCACTAATGTGCATGCTCTGAAATCCAAAATGCTTCAGCTATTGCATGCCAACATGTAATGCTTGAATTTCTGTGCATCTCTGTTTGATATTGGATAAACAAACAGCACACAAATGAATAATGTGACCCATATGGCACATTAATTACAACAGAATAAATTTAGGTTCACACATAAAAGAGAGGTCAGGGTGCATGAGGTATGCGTACTGAGGAAGCTGGTTCATAAATAACTGAGCCTTGAACATTTATCCTTCTAAAATACTCACTGGCATTTCTTTTAGCTTAGATCAGCTGAACTCTGATAAAGTTTACAGGTGGATGTGAGCAACAGCAATCCAGGATGGGAAAATAAATGAAAGAAGAAGAAGAAAAAAACCCACCATGAAAAAAATTGATTAAATTATTGAAATCAAGTGATATAAAGAACAAATAGCAAATAGCATATCACCTTCTCTTACACCTACTTCTACAGCAACCTCTGAGTGTTAAAATGTAATAATTTTTTCATCTTAAGTTCCTAACCATCCATATAAGAAATTATTTTTCTCCTACATGGAAGCCATTTAACTGTGGTCCACAGTCCAATCTGACCATGGACAGGATGAGTGTTAAAGTGGACTGTGCTGAGGTGAACTCAAATGCAAAATGCAAAGCCTAACAATGTAAATCAAAACCAAGGTTTTTATGTGCCGTTATCAAAGTCCAAAAACTAAATACATTTTTTTTTTAAAAAAAGAGATTCAAGAGATGACCTGGAATCTCAGAGAAACACAGGAAGCTAATTAACCATACACAGAAAAAAAATCTGACAGGGCTATTTATACACAAAGAAATAATCTGACACAACAATTTATACACAGAGAAATAATCTGACACGACTATTTACATACAGAGAAACAACCTGACAGGGGTATATGTACACAAAAATATATCTGGAAGGAACATTTACAGTGAAATTATGGTAAATGGACTGATTCTTATATAGCGCTTTTCTACTCTCCCGGAGTACTCAAAGCGCTGCATCCAACATGCCACATTCACCCAATCACACCCATTCTCCCAAGCACTGACTCTAAACTGAGTGCTTTTCTAACAACATTCACACATGCAGAGTGGAGGAGCCAGGGATCGAACCCACCAACCTGCTCTACCTCCTGAGCTACAGCCACCTCAATAGTCCTGACAGGACTAATTATATAAAGAGAAAAAACCTGACAAGCCTATTTATATACACAAAAACAATTTGATATGACTATTTATATGCAGTGGACTAACTGGGAACAAGAAACAGGGGATAGCTGAGATGAATTACATGTAGTAAGAGACACCAGTACAAGGCATAAAATACAGAACTAGTACAGACAGGTATACAAACCCTTTAGTCAGATATGAGGAGTCAAGACATTAATTCAATTCAGTTTATTTTTTATATAGTGTCAAATCACAACAACAGTTGCCTCAGGGCACAGAAATTAAGCAGAAGGAATAGACTTGAAAACACTGAAAGAACTATATCCAAATAATACAGCAACCATAGAAACTGGTAAATGGATTAGTACTTATTTAAGAGTTTTCTCCTCAATTTGAGCACTAAAAGTGCTGTCTTACTACATGTCTCATTTTTTTCTATGCCTAATCTCCAAAGATGTCTATCCCCAATATTTCGAGATGGGATGAGTCTTTTTTTTTTTTTTTTTTTTTTTTTTCTTTTGCCTGTCCCATTTGGTTCTTTAGCCGTCAGAATTGTTGTCTGAAGACCAACAAGGATACGCAATGGATTTATTTTGCCAAATGGATCATCATGGCATTGCCGTATTGGTCCATTTGATCGACCTTTGTTTTTATTATTTATTTTATTTTCAGTTGTTACAGACGGGACAGACATGAGTGAGGGATAGGAAAGGGAGAAAGAAAGAGGAAGGAAAAGAAAAACAGAAGGGGAGAGGGACAGTGAGAAAGGGGGGTAAAAAAAATATCTCCTGGATCACCTGTTGAGAGAAAAAGAATAGAAAACAAGCAAAAAAAACAAAACAAAGCAACATACTATACACAACACCATCGCATTAATCTAGCTAAGTGTAAACAGCAGTAAATACTAAATATTGAATGTTGTTGTGCAGCACGCAGGACAGACAGCGCACAATGTGCTTTGAAGTAGCAGCCAAGAAAGGTGTGATTTAAGTCTACGAACAGTGAACACCCGTGTGCACACCTGTGTGGATCGGCGCGCTTGTATTCAAATGGTTTCCCCATGTAATGGTCTGCAAGAGGATGTAGAGAGCCATAGCCCTGTCCCCCAGGGCATGAAGCAGGCATGGAGGAGATCCAGGCCCCAGACATCCAGAGGCCCCAGGGTGCAAGAGCCCAAGGAGGACCACCGGAGGGGCATCCGTGCCACCTTCATGGGAAGGGCTGAGGATCCCCAGACGAGGGGTCACCCAGTAGCCACCGGGCAGAAGCTAGAGGGGGCTGCACTGGCGTGCCCGCCGGCTCCGCCGGCAGCCAGCTGTGCCAGAGTGAACCGAGCCGCAGGCACAGAGGCCGGAGG
This sequence comes from Neolamprologus brichardi, assembly GCF_056152115.1. Classification (NCBI taxonomy): domain Eukaryota; kingdom Metazoa; phylum Chordata; class Actinopteri; order Cichliformes; family Cichlidae; genus Neolamprologus; species Neolamprologus brichardi. The sequence continues at coordinate 17,860,930 of NC_142104.1, forward strand.
CCCGAGGGCCCTCCGCGCCCCGGAAGAGGCCTGACCGAGCAGCAGGCGCCAGGCCCCGCCAAGTAGCCACCGGGAGTGAGCTGGCACATGACCTGAGCACCCAGCCCCGGACACCAAGAACCAACAATGCACCGACCCCTGAGGGCATCAGTCACCAGCAGGGAGTGTGGTGAGGGGAGATAGGCCTCCACACTTGGAGGGCCTGGGAGTTCCCAGAGAGGTGGAGTCTAAGACCCGACCTGACATATAGACACAGACAAACAGGCACACACAGACACAGACATGCATTCCCACCCTCATGCACACATATACAAACACTCAGCACTCACCCAACGTAGGAATAAACGTAAATGGACATGTACACACAATCACACTCCCCAAACATACTCTATACCCCGGGTCCAGGTATCCTCGCCCCCAGAGGGGGAAACGGCACCCAGACCCAAGAGATGTTACCCTTCCCTCCGGGGTGGAGGCAAGCAGACCGCCCCAGGCTCCGCAGCAGCAGGGAGGCCAATCGGACAGCCAGCATCTCTTCCCAGCCCCCCCGCCCCGATGTTAAGACCCCATAGAGATGGGATGAGTCTACTAGCATGGCCACTGTCATACTGGTGCCAAAGAAGGCCTTTTGTGTAAATATGATGATACATCAGCTGCTTTGACAAAACAGTATTTAATGCCTCAGGGATTAAAACAGGCCCAGAAAAGTCACAAAAGATTGTCTGGCTCTTTCATCCAAAGAACACTGAGCAGTAGTTTAGATATCCAGAGAGTCTGGACCAAAGTGGTGGACCAGCTGGGATAAAAAAAAACAAAAAAACTACCACCCTCTTTGTGCCACTATAAAAATCTCGCTGGTAACAGAAAATTTGAATAAAAGGCAGCGCAATAAAGTGACAGAGAGAAGCAGGAACACTGATTTAAATCCACTGTGGCAAGTATGAAGCAGCTGAAATGATCAGGGTGATGCAGAACAGCTTGTTCTGAGGCAGAGCAAGGGCATCAGCTATGACAGTTATATTCATCCCACTACCATGATATATAACAATTGTGACTGAGAAGCAAAGTGCACTTTATAAGGGTACTATTTTATTTGTGCCGTCACAAACTCTTGGTCTGATGATACTATGGTGGCATCTTCACACTCTACAGATAACAGTAGGTATCATGTTTGGGGGCACTCACAGACTTCCTGGATCTAGTAATCAAGCTCATGGCTATTCAGTTTAGCCACATTCATGTGCTATTTCACATCTTCCTCTACCAAACCTCCCACAAGCCTCTTTCTGATCACTCAGGACATTGATTGAAATTTGAAATTTTACAAAGTCCTCCTCTCTTATGAGATGCCACTGAAATGGCAGCATCTACAACTGCATAATTACATGCTCTAACAAACAATAAATGCCAAATGTGCATATTGTTAGTAGGAATGAATATCATGGCGGGATTATTTGTGTGGAAGTGTGCATGTAGATTAAATTACGCTTTCTGGGTTTGACTGCCACACATTTGCTCCAGTGTTAATGTAGCTGAGCAGCAGTCAGAGTGGGAGTGTACGATTTGTGTAAATTAGAGTGACAGTGTGCCTCATCGCCGTAATCAGCCAGTTTTATCAGCCGAACAATGTGGACTGAATAACCATAGTGAAATCATCAGAGAAGTTTGAGCTGCCAGAGGCTGAAAAGCTACGCTGAAGACAGATAAAGCAGAATCCAATTTTCGCTCTTTTTGGCAGATTATGTTGTGACTTAACAGCGCGAGAGATAAACACTTTACAGTGACAAAAACTGCATCATCATTCTGTGCATGCTTTTTGTATAAGCAGCAAATATATACAGATTCACAGACAGTATCTCACACTCTCTGCCTCCACACTGTGGCCTCCTGTGGAGATAGAAGCTAAACAGACTGCAACCCAAACATCAGCATGTGGCTTTCACAGATGAAAGCAGGACAACATCTTCTCCCCTTTCCACAGGGAACAATTAAGATGTGGACCTCCCAAGAGCACACTGGAAAACAACTCTACCATGTGGAATAGAGTCACCTGAGACAAGAAGGGACTATTTGCACTCATCATGCAATAACAAGCCCTGGAGTGATGTGAACTAACAACTTCATAGGTCAGCAAAAAAAATTAAGCACTGCAGGTTACAGAAGAGTTTGTGCACCTTTAGATCTCACCCTGGGTCAACACACCTGAATCACATGATTAGTTCATTACCAGGCCTCTGGAGAACTTCAAGACATGTTGAGAAGGTAATTTATCCATTTAAATCAGCGGTGATGGATCAAGGACACATCTAAAACCTGCAGGGACACCGGCCCTCGTGGACTGGGATTGGGGACCCCTGGTGGAGATGGTGGGTATGTCTGTGAAGGTTCTCAGTCATCTAGGTCATCGTAGTCAAAGGAGCTTGCAAAGAAAAGCGTCTGGACTTAAGTTACTTGAAGACGTTTCATGGTGGTGGGTACTTTTCATTTATAGAAAACAGTGGAGAAAAAGGAGCTAGGAGCTTACTGAGCTAGTTAGCTCAGTAAGCATACACTGTTTTGACCTTTTCTAGACATGTGACCACTGACCACATGACATTAACTTGTCCTCCATTTTGGACATGTGACAATCGTGGTGACAGTGCAGGCTCAAGTAAATAAGCCCCGGTCTCATAGGCCTAGAAACCAGTTCACAACTATCTGGCAAACACCAGTCGTGAGCGTAGGGTGTACTTGGGAGTATAATGCACAATTCTAACTCCTTATGCAATACAAATACAAAGGTTGTGGGGGGGAAAACAGTGTCTATATATTTGTTGAAAAACAAATGACTGGCTGTAGACTAAAATAACTTTGGTGCCTGACTGTAAACATTTTAACATGCAAGTCACATTTTAACATGTGAGTTCATTTAACATGTGAATTAACATGCTTTTAGAGTTTGAAGGGTTAACAAGAGAAATTGGAGTCTTTGTCACTTCTGCTTTGGCTTCATTTTTCAGTCCCTCAGTTTGATGCTGGTGTGTTAAATATGTCAAAAATACTCTCGATCTAGAAGTTGTTATCACATTGCTTCAGTCTGTGGTCTATTTTAGGCTGTGGCCCTGACTGAAGCATTGAAGCCGGAGCATCGGTCAGTGTGGGAAGCAGTGCCTCTCCAACGTGCACATCCACTCTGCAGCATCAGTGTTGTTGGGGGCAAAAAATGAATGTGTGAGTACGAGCATGAATCACACACATGCAGCTGTGATGAATCTGCATGCTGACAGGTTTCCATAAACAAATGCAATGAAGCACAGCAAGCACTCCCATATAGACAGCCCAGCACACACACCCGAGCAAACACACCGTCAGATGGACGTCTACTGTACTCTGAGTCTATGTGTGTGTGTGTGAACAACAAGTGTCCCTGTGGCCTGATTTGTGCCCTCTGCCCCTGCAGGCAATCCTTTTTATTGAGTCAATCCAATTCACTGGTTGAAGAGAAAACTATTGATGTGCCTTCAAGCAAAAAGCGAGACCCCATCAGAGAGGCAGGGAGAGCGAGAGGCACCAGTGTGCAGTTAACAGCACCTGCAATGAGCAAAAATCCATCCGTTATTGATTAGAATTGTTCAAACTGTAGAAAAGAATAAATGCTTAGTGAAATCCTCAACGCTGAAGCAAATTAATCAAATTAAACTAAAACCAATGTGGTCCATATGGTCTATAATCTAGCTGCCAAACTGATAAAAACACACACACACATGTGCAACCCAACAAACACACAGCCGCTTCCAGCACTCACTCTGGCAGCTGCACATTTTTAGGCTTTGGCTTTGCCTCATGTTTATGTTCTGGACAGAAAATTAGACAATGAGCTCAAAGTGCAAGCTGTTGGCTCAGAATACAAGCCAGGCGGGTTTTAGCAATGTCAGATTAACATTTTAGACTTTTGGGCTTTGGGTTTTTTTCCCTCAAATTCCCCTCAAACACTGTCAGTGTCGAAAACATATATATTTGTTTTATTTTTATATAGATATTTTTTACTTTTATGTGCCCAATTGAAGATTTGTCAATATGATTAACTGTACATGATCCCAGTATAACACCACGTGGAAATACCAGCCACGTCTCACACAAACCATCAGACTGCACTCAGTATTTACCTTTTATGCCCTTTTCCATATTTATACGTGTCTACTTGGTTGGACTGTATTTTACCTTAATTCTCCTTTAACCAGCTGGAATCAGCCATAAGAAGATGAGCACACTGAGTCAAGAAGGGAAGGATATGTTCAGCAACAACACTCAAGTAGGCTGTGGCATTTAAATTATGCTTAACTAGTATTAAGGGGCCCAAAGCAAAAATGTCACAATTACACCAACCACAATGAATCTAAACTTTTGATGCGATTCTGAACCATCTGTCACAGAAGAAACTGAGACTCATCAGACCAAGATTTTTCCAATCTTCTGTTTTCCCATTTTTAAGGCTTTTATAGTTAAAACAAAAAATAGATGTTAAATAACATTTTATAACATAAGCACTTCGATTAAAATAACTAATTATAACTAATAACTAACTAATCTGTGACTCTCTATAGTCAGATTTTTTTTTTTTTAACATTATCTCTTTTATTGAGAAAGTAATTGAACATGACAGTAGTATGTCTTTTTACATTGTCTTTGCTTTCACATTTTATTAGATGTTTTAATAGCAGTAATAGCACAAACATGGGATTATAGCTGTCTATCTGAGGACTGGCACCTCATCTGCTAATATTTGGTTGACACTTATTCCTTAGTGTCGCAGAAACTGCCAGCTTTTAAGCACAGCTAACATTTGAAGATCTAAAGTCATGTCACATACTCAAAAGGGTCAGACCATGTGCTCCATTAGCGCTTAACATCTCTGGAGCCAAGAGAAGAATTTCAGAGAAGTGGATTTATGAGTATCAGACTATGAGAGATAAATTACTTAAAACCAAGGGCTTCTGTTCTTGGCTACACTGGAGGTGCACTGCCAACACCAGCTGCTGTAAAGAATATTACTGTGTTGTGAATCTTAGTGAATGTAAAACAGTTGCACAGCTGCCTGAATTTATCACAGCATAATTTAGGATGGGTCAGGGTCACCTGATTCAGTCTGAACTACAGCACTGTTAAAAGTATTTAGTACTTAGTTTTAGGATTTGCATATTTGTCACACTTACATGTTTCAGATTATCAAACACTTTTTAATTCACTACACTACACTGGGGTGGCTGTAGCTCAGGTGGCAGAGCAGGTCAACCACTAATCAGAAGGTCGGTGGTTTGATCCCAGGCTGCCTCCTGGCTGCATGCCAAATATCCTTGGGCAAGATACTAACCCCATGTTTGCCTACTGGTGGTGGTCAGAGGGCCCAGTGGTGCCGGCAGCCTTGCCTCTGTCAGCGCGCCCCAGGGCAGCTGTGGCTACAATGTAGCTTGCCATTGCCAGTGTGTGAATGATTGAATGTAGTGTAAAGCCCTTAGGGACTGAGTAAAGCGCTATAAAAATGCAGGCCATTTACCATTTACTATGGAGGAATATTGGTCCACTCTTCTTTGCAGGATTGTTTAAATTCAGCCACATTGGAGGCTTTTCGAGCAACAACGTCCTCTTTAAGGTCATGCCAAAGTATCTTAACATGATTATTATTATTATTATTATTATTATTATTATTATTATTATTATTAAAGTCAAATTTTGACGAGATCACTCCAAAACCTTCATTTTGGGTTTGTTGTTTTAAGCCATTCAGAGCTGGACTTGCTGGTGTGTTTCAGATTGTTTCCTTGCTGCATAACCAAAGTGTACTTGAGCTTCAGGACATTTAGGGTTTTCTGGTAGAAAGCAGAATTCATGGTTCCATCAATTACAGCAAGTTGCTTGGATCCTGAAGTAGCAACGCAGCCCCAGACCACCTCCAACTGAATTATTTAAAATGTTGACTTACTATTGCAGCTTTTGTAACCTGATTAAATATATAATAAATAACCTTTTGATTTGTTGGAATTGGACACATTCATGTTTAATGCGACAGAACCATCTGTGTTCAGGAAAAGCTGATTGGTCTATTTGTATTAAGGTTGTCGACACACAAATACCATGGGCCATCCTGTGTCACTAGAGCTTCTAAATAGCATCTTACAAACCACACATTCAAAAAGCCAACCAATCAAAATGAAAGAAAATGTTTTCTAGTGTAGACGGCTCTATATGTGCAGTTGGTGGGGCTGAAAAAGGAAAAAGTCCCATGTGCTAAGGTGATTTACCTGCTGGTTTTGTCTCTAGAGATTAACAAGATTTACACAGCCTTTATAACAGAACTAAAATGTTTATTCCCTAGAATCAACAAAGATTTACACTCCAAGTGTGGCTGAGTTTCAAAGGTTAATAGGTTTCTGTTGTTTGAAGATGGAAAACACCTGTCACAGAAAAAGATTTGTAACCTTAAATGCCTCCTTTCTCCTCCTGTGGCATTTTTTTCTTTCCCCACAGACTCCTAAGCTGTATAAAGTAGGATTAATACATCCAAACCGCATACTCTCTTTCAGTAAGGTCTCGAGAATTAATGTAAGATTATGTATGTATCACTTCAAATATTATCTGCAGCAATCAGAAATTTAGGATTTAGGTTTTATCTCACTGGGCGACTTATATGAACAGCCAGTCATAGTTTACTTATCTATGGGGTTTTTTAATGTCTTTTCTCTTAACATTTCTACTAATGCTGCAGAAAACAGTGGCGTGACACTGCTATCAGTGACTGCTCTGCAGATTTTAGAAGGCTTTGCTTTCGGTTGTGATTCTGAAAAGCCTTTTGGCCATGACAGCAACTTCTCAAGCTGCTTGCTGGGAGCTGTTACCACAGATTAAAATGTGCCTTTTCCACATGTCGATGTTTGTTTGTGCCCTTGCTCATACTGTAAAAGCATTGTTTGCTACTACCATGCCAGATGTGCTATGCCTCGTGTCTCATATTCTAATTCAGAGGTTGACCTCTCCTCTGTGTGCTTTTAGATGATCCATCTTTCCTGTATAAGACAGACAAAGTGGGTTTGCTGTCAGACAACATCTGCAGGAGGAGAGAGAGCAACTCGTTTGCATCGCTGTGGTGTGCTGGTGACAGAGAGCAGATGTTCTCTGTGATTGCTTAGCGCTGTTTATTTCTGCTCTGTTCCTCGCCTTGTCACAGATAATACATAACTGTCATCCTTCACATTCCTCGAGCGTAACTATCAAAACTCACCCAACTTTTACAAGCACTGCATGTTTGCGTTTTACGTAGTTATTTAGTATCTGTTCTGAGATTATATAATAATAATGACTACTTCACCAGTGTATATGTGCTGCGCATGTTTTTATTATATTAACATGACATATATTTTGGCAAGTAAATAACTGGAACTGATTTGTTATCTTAAGTCTAGAAAGAGTCTCTATAGTCATCAAGCATGCAGTGCTGAGCATGACCAAGTGGTTTCCCTTCAAGGTTTTCCCCCAGAGACTTTCCATCCATTCTCTTCTGCTTCTCTTCAGCATCACGGGGCATGAGTGGGGGCTGGACCTTAACCCAGCTTATCATAAGGCGAGAGGAAAGGGACACCCTGGACAAGTCGCCAGTGTGTCACAGGGCTCAGAGAATTTCCTTCTTTTGCATTAGTGACAGTTTCCAGCCTCAGATTGCCTGGCTTAGCCAACGTAAAAATGTGACTGAATTTTAAGAAAATGATTTGGGTTAAAATACACCCTAATCTCTGAGAGCGTGTCTGGCAGAAAAGCCTGAAAGAAGCACAGCAATGCTTTAAACTAAAGGCCTCCATCAGTCTGGCATGTTAACAATGACTACATTAAGCTATAGGGAAAGTATAATTTCTTTGTTTAGGATGTTGGCATGGTAATCTTTTAGTTTTTTCCCCTCATTTTCTCCTTTTCCTCTAAGGGGTAGTGAAGACTGACAATCCCAAACTCAGACTCTTAGGCAGGCAGGTATCCAATAAAACCAATGTTTTATTGAAGGTGAAGTGAAATCCATAAAAACACACCGGGAGCTAGGAAACTAAGAACCAAGAAATAGGATGATGTGACAACTAACTAAAACAACCTGAGGGATTAAATAGCTAAACGAAGAGATGTAGGCAAAGGGAGACAGGGTAATATCTATCTGACAAAACATGGGGAACACCAGAAAGGCAGGGTAAAGTGAAAGACGATATATCAAAAACATAACAGTAACTGCAATAAAATCACAAAGCTGAAAAACACAGCAACAAACTAAGAAACAAACTGAGGATAACTGATAATCATCAGGATCAACAAAGGTCCAAAATTTTAAAAATGCAGTGTAAAACACCCAGAACCATAACACTTTCTCCTTTGCCTTGATCTCTCCTTAGCTCTGAGGTGGACATGGGCAGGCTCTACTTAACTGTTTCTTTCTAATCACTCGCCAGGACTTCTGAACCAGCTCGAGTTACCATTGTCTGACAGACTGTCATCTGTGGTTGTGGTAAACAGGCAATCTGATATTCTCTCTGTAACTGTGTTAGCTCAGCCGAAGGGCTCGCGCTCCCTGTGGATCAAAGTCTTCAGACGTTGTCTACTACACAAACTAATCTACTTCTCTTTTCATACAGAAGTCACCTGCTGTATAAAACTCCAGAACTTCCCAGTGACCTCCTTGTTGGAAGTCTTAGCTGATATTTTTAAGTTCCTGTTCAATAAATATTTGACACAGTGAATGACGAAAGTACAGCGTAACCTGGTGTAATTGCTTACAAATCACAGGAAATGAGAAATTATTGATGAACGAAGTCATCCATAAGATCTGGTTCTAAAATCTATAAACAGGAACCTTCATGATGACCGTACAGATGACCAGGTCGCCAAGGTTATGGGTTATGCTGAAAGAGTCAAACAGCTTTGACGTTTCATTAATTTTTGCCAAACATTGTTTTAATGAGTATAGTTTCCTGGATGTTTAGTTACCTTTGTAGAGCTTTCTATGGTTTCACACAGTTAAGACAAGTGAATGTCTAACTGAGGTATCAGTCATTAATTTTGCCTTTGTTTTCTGAATAATCCTTGGTGGAGTTACATCCTTGTTGGGGGGAGGTTATTCAGGGCTCCAGCCACTGAAGTCAGAGAGTTTAAAAACTCCTTGAACCTGGCTATTAATGTAGGATAGTAATTATTTATATTTATATAAATAATTACTATTTATATAAATAATTTATATTTATATATAATTATTAATAGTAGGATATTAATGGATAGGAAGATTACGTTTATGTTAGGTAAGTTCTGTAGTTGTTGATTTTTGTGTTTCAATCCAGCAACAAAAATCAATTAATTACTTTATTGTCCCACAAGGGGAAATTAGTTTAGCAGTAAGGGCAACAATAAGAGTAAACAAAACAATAATAAAAAGCCACAAGACAGTTATTTACCATTAAGGAGACAGGTTACAGTAGGGATATAGGAAACCTGGGGTCTTTTAGTCTTCCTCACAGGTACTCTAAAACAGCGGCCAGGGGGCAACAAGTCAAACTCACTGTGAAGTGGATGGTTAAGCAATTAACAATAGAATGAGCCTTCTCAGCCCATGCTTGTTATAGTTGCCTCAGACTTGCCAATGCCCTGAGATTTTGCTGGCAGTTTTTACCAAAAGGTTCCAACAGAGTCACGTTACCAAACCAAGCAACGATACAGAAAGAAATAACAGTTTCAATAAAACTTCTGTAAAACAAGGACAACATTTCAGATGAGACCGATCTAATTTTCCTTAAAAATAGTCTTTGCTGAACTTTTGGTAATGGCATCAAAACACAGTTTGTGGTCGAGAACAACCCCTAAATACTTGTAACTCTCCACAATCTAAATATCAGCAGCTTTAATGATAGTAGTTGATGAGCTATAAGAAGAGTTCCTAAAAATCAATAATCATTTCTTTTGTTTTTGACACATTTAATGGAAGGAAGGACTCATCACACCAATCCACAAAATCTTCTACAACCTGCCCATGTCATCACTGTATCATCAGCAAACTTCAGGATGTGTCTGCTAGTGAAATTACTGCGACACTCATTCGTATACAGAATGAACAGAAGGGGTGAGAAACAGCAACCGTGGGGAGATCCAGTAGAAGAGGAGAGCACATCAGAAAGTACACTGTTCACCTTTACGCATTGTGACCTATTAGTCAAAAGGTCTAGCACCCAACTGAGTTGGATCAAGCTTAAAGTGATTATAAAGCCTATCAGCAAGTAAGGGGAGCTAAATTGTTGAATGCAGGTGAAAAGTCAAATAATAATCTTGAATGAGTGATAGGGCTGTCAAGATGCTTATGCAAGAAATGCAGGAGTGTGACAACAGCATCCTCCAAACATCTTCCTGCCCTATATGCAAACTGGAAGGGGTCAAGGTGATGTTCAACCTGCATTAAAATCTCTTTCTTAATTATCTTCTCAAAGGACTTCATCACTAAAGAAAGTCAGAGCCACTGGTCGAAAATCGTTCAGTACCTTAGAGGAACTGCCCTTAGCAGCTGGAAAAATGACAGCATGTTTCCAAGTCTTAGGTACCATCTGAAACGCTAAAGAAAGTGAAAAACTGTGATTAAAAATCCCACTCAACTGACCAGCACAAGCTTTCAGTACCTGTCCACAGATGTAGTCAGATCCAGGAGTCTTAACCTTAGTGTGTCTAAAGAGATTAGCTACCTCCCATTATCATACAAAATGTAGGAGTGTTAGTCTTTTTTCTTATTGTACTCGTCTGCATAGAACAATCAAGATTCTCAAAGCTAAAATAAAAACTGTTAATATGTGACAAAGGTAGAGGTAACCCCATCTAAAGAAATGTTACAGTTACCCTTAGTTTGTAGTCCTATCAGGGTTTTCACACCATACCAAGCTCTATTAAGGTTATTACTACTGAGTTCTGCCTCAATGTCAAACTGTCATTGCTGAATGTGTGGATAGCGTTTCAGCTTGCTAATTAGGCTTAGACTGGGTAATAACTCTAGCATTGGCTAACCAGTTTGTTTGGTGTGGAAGTATAGTAGAGATCTAGCACAGCTCCAGCTGAGAGGGAGTACCAGCTCAAGACAGAGTTGGAGGTGGACAGGTCAACAGTCCTGAACATTCACAATAATAAAAATGGATTGCATTTATATAGCGCTTTTCTAGGCACCCAAAGCACTTTACAATTCCACTATTCATTCACTCTCACATTCACACACTGGTGAAGGCAAGCTACAGTTCTAGCCACAGCCCTGCCATATAGGCTGCCATATCGCGCCATCAGCCCCTCTGGCCAACACCAGTAGGCAGTAGGGCACAACGACCAGGACAGAGAGCCTGCGGATCGAACCGGCAACCTTCTGGTTACAGATGAGCTTCCCAACCCCCTGAGCCACGGTTGCCCAATAGTGACTGGGAGCTGTGTGGTGTAGTTCCATTTCCACGGATGTGCAAGTCAGGTTACAGCGTAGGCTATAGCTCAGATTTAACACAGAAGTCTAAATAAACCCTCTGTTACTTTGAGGTCTTTGAGCTGATAGCTAGCACACTCCACTAGCTTCAGGTCCAAACAAGGCTCAGAAAGTCTGTTTGTCTTGACCATAAGAAACTTGAAGTTGCCATTTCAAAGTCTATGAGCTTGTGCCAGAGGTCTATAGGCAACATTTTCAAAGACTCAAGAAACTAAGAAGTCAAACTTATCAAGGCTTTGATGGAGAAAAATGAATTTTCTTCGATGCGGGAGCTCTGTTTGTGATGCTACAGATCTGCCGTGAGTATGAGCTACCCCTAGTTGAAGATTTTGAGAACCCTGGTAGACCATTCAGCAGATATTGAGCTCTTAGTTCCAATTTTATCTTCTTCTATCACAAAGATGATACAGCATCTGGCAAAACATCTGTTTTGACAGCTTCATCAACTGACCAAATATCATGAAGGAAAACATGCTGATATATTCATCGAAGTGATGATGGTTGATGGAACTGCTTTGTCAAGCAGACAGGTGGGACCTGACAAAACAACTGAGGAGAAGCTGTTTGTCAGTAATAGGCATACAAAAGACTGTCTTATCATAGATGAAAGTAGTCACCCATGATGTCACCAACTAGTACCATATTCAGTCCTCACCTCTGGCATTTTGGCCACGATGTCTTTGTTTTTTTGTTGTTTAAAAAAAAAACATAAACAGTGAGGTACACAAGCAGCTTTTTAGCTTACCTTCAAATCGTTTTATTCTAAATGAATAGGACAGGATCTTTATTGTCACTGTAACATGCTCAGCAAAATTAAGTGCAATTTCAGCAATGCGAAGATCACTCGCAACAATCATAAAACCTATAAACTATATAAAAGTGTATGAAGACATAAAAATTAACAAAAAATAAAAGGAACCAGCCTCCCAGGCTGCACAAACCCTTATTGCACAGAGCAATTCATATAGATATTGCAGCATTTAATGCCTGTACAGCTCTGCAGTAAAATCTGTCTTTTTGTCCTTGTTTTGATTTTTCTGTACCTGTATCTTCTGTATCTCCTTTATTACCCCAAAGAGTAGGTGATCAGGGTGAGATGGACCTATTATGAAATTATTTTCCTTTTGGGGATTTGATTAATAAACAGACTCGTTTTTGTATTGTAATGGCAGGAGTCACACCCCCGCTGATAATTCAGGTTTAATCCCTTTGATAATCTTTTATATTTTGATCGTCTTTTTATTTGCTTTCTGATAGTTTTATTAGAAAAAATGTGTAACTGTGCACAGAGGGTATTTTGTAAAAAAGAAAAAAAAAGTCAGTTTTATTGTACTGTTGTATCAATCATGTGTTTGACATTTAACCCTCAGCAGGCTGTTTTATTTGACTCCCTTTAGCCTTGAAGTCACGTGAGGCCTAAAGGTGAAAAACACTGTTGATCAGATAAAAACCTGCTGCAGAAGCTGTTGCAGAGCTTTTTCAAACACTTTGCAAATTTAATGTGAAACAGGATTATGAAAACTAGGCACAGAATAAAACCAAGAGTTTAGTAGTCTTTTTGTTTTGACAGGTATGTTTTTGTGGAATGGTAATACTTACTGCAACCCATTTTATTTCTGTCACAGATTAGCGATTGAAGTCGCAGAGTGAGACTAACAAGCAAGACAGCTTGTCTGAAAGTGAGATCAGACAAAGAAAACTGACTGAACTGATTCCCTCTGATGAACATGTCCCTCCTCACCAGCATCTTCCTGCTGTCTTTATTTTTTTTATTGTTGCATAATGAGAGTTTCACTGTCAACATCTTTACTCTACAGACACACTCTGCTCAACCCTGAAATAAAAGCAAAAATCAAATAATCAAATTCTTTTGTTTGCGGTCTGTAGTCTCTCCTCACTCAAGCCGATCGCCCGTCAAAGTCTCGCTGTCTCGCGGATTCTTTACTGCTGAGAGTCGAACTGAGTTAACTGACTGTGCATGACTTCAAGTCCAGAGTGGCCCGTGGTCAGAATCAACAGAAACAACACACACTCAGTTATTTGGTAGTGTGTATGTGTGTGTGCATAATTTGCAAAGGCAGAATGGAGAAGAATATTACACAGAGAAAGAAATATATTGAAGTTACACAACCCAGTCTCTCTCTTACACACACTTTTTAAACAAACCTATCCATTTTTTTCCTATTTTTGCTGGATTAAATCTCCTAAACCGTACATCTGTATGAATCTCTGTGGTCTAAATTGTGTGTGGGGTGGTGGTGTTAATGGAGACGGGCAAACAGGGAAAAAAAGATTAGTGGAATTTAACTTTCTGATTCTGCAGATTATAGCTGAAAACTGGATCACTGACAATCAAACTCGAATGGTATTAAACAAAATAATGAAAATCCAGACAACTTACTTTTTACAATGGCAGTTTTTAAATGGTTTGACCCCATTACTGACCCATATTACAGATTAATCTCACTCGACCTATACTCACATGAAAGATTTGTACTGTTTCATTCGGATTATTTCAGGGTCACCATCCTGGTTGCAAACTTGTCTGAACTAATAAACAACTATTTATATCGGTTTAATTTATTGGTTTGTTTTTCTGAAACCTCTGAGGTGAACCTTCTCAGTTAGGGTGATTTAACAGCTTCTTCTACATCCACAGATGCTGACACAAATATATCCACGAATGGCTGAACAGATAAAGCAACAGCTACAATATGACGGTGGTGGAAGTGCTGCTTAGTCATTTGGGATAATTGGGAGATACTCTGTTTCCACAAATGTTTGTACATCACAAACAATTGCTGCACCTATTTCCTAACAAGCTATAAAGAAATTACAAGTAGTTCAAGAACTTTGCGCAGGACCGAGATCGTGTTGATCTTTTGGATGCTCCTTTTTAAAGTTGGCTTCAAAAAACATCTGCCTATATCTCACTTTGTCCCCAGCACCACCTTCTGTCACACCATGAACTCCATCCTAGAGAAGCACCATGTGTTGTTAACCCGGGTCTCAACCAATCAAGTATCAAAACCTCATTTATCCGAGCTTGGAACTAACTAAGTGTGAGCCATGAAACAACTGCCAGAACAGTATTCTTCTTTTTTTTTTTTAATTTCATGTTTATTGAACCTTTTGAGAAAAAAAATTTAGCATATATAAAATTTAATTTGTATCATACATTTTTTGCAGTTTATTGCTTGAGAGTATTGTGGACTTTATTTTGGTTTTTCATTGGGAGAGAAAAAAAAAAGAAATCACACGGATGATGTATAAGTCTCAAAAACTCACAAAAACTGTATGTATCAAATATGATACACATGACTAGACATTAAGGAGTTAATACACTAGTTGGGTTATCTTCAGACTTAAGTAAACTAGCATTCTTAAAAGAAAAGAAAGCCTCCATGTCCTTTTTTTAAAGCCACTTTTCTTTTTACATTATTTTTATAACAAAATATACTCCTAATTCAAATTATACTGAAAAAACTGAATAAACAAACTAAAAAGATGACAAATAAAACAAATCCCACAACACTCCCCCTCCAGCTGTACAGAGCATGACAGATGGAACTTTTTTTTCTGTCCGTTGATAGTACAAAGTTTTCCTCACTGGACACAAATGAAATTAACTGGAAACAGTAATCTGCCGGGGAGCTGCATAAAAGATAAAAAGATACTCAACACAGTGGGATTAAACACCGTGTTGATGCAAAATAGCAGGCACTTCAGGCTCTCTGTGATGTCAACTCAAAACATCCGTGACCAACAGGTTTGGTGCCGACAGCTGGACCGCTGTTTATTTAGCATCCTGAAATTCCTCTGAGACTTTGGTCATGGACATTTTCTGCTGATCAAGTACTGAAAGTAATTTGCATTTTTTGCCATGCCACATTTGTGACTCCACTTGATAGATGTCTCACACGTGACTGCATCCATCAAGAGAAGTCTGATAAACGTCTTCTGACTGCCAGCGTCGGTTCGAGTTGAAGCACTGAAGGATCTGAAAATCTGGAGGTGTGTTGTAATAAATAAGTGGGAGGAGTGTAATGTTAAATCAGATGAGTTCATATCAACATGCAAAAGCGATTCGGTGACTAACTGCTGAAAGCTCATACAGCTGAGCAGTCTGCTGATTCCATAAGCAAATAAACTGGACTGTGACATGATGAAACTGCTTCTGAAGCGAAAGAGTGTATACCACAGTGACAGCCCACCAAAGCGCTATGCCTGCATGAGCAGATGCAGCTTCCGTTGGATGATTTCAGAGTTCACGGTCCACAGGAAGTCAGTCAGTCCTCCAGTGAGCAGCTCCTCCATGGGAACAAACTGCAGCACCTGTCTGTCGCCTCCACCAGGCTCATTTTTACCCTCCTCATCTCTTAACAGCTGGCTCATGCTCTCCCAGACTTCAGCGAGAACCAGCAGCATTTGGGCAGCGGCTTCAGGGCAGAAGCCAACACACACCAGCACTGTCCCAACCCCTCCAGAGGGGGGAGGGCACTTGAAGGAGACAGAGCGAAAACATGCGTGCAGGCAGAGTACAACGGCTGCCGTGACACGGGTGAGAGCAGAAATCACAGGCAGCAGCAGGGCGTCCCCAGAGCTCAGGCTCTGCAGGGCAAACATAACACAACTTAAGAGCTGCCGCTGATACAGTGGCTCACCATCGTGCAGCAACACGGAGCCTCTTTCAGGAAATGAAGGCTCTGCAGAAAATGTTAACACTAGATCCTCAGCTTGGCTATCAGAGATCCCCCAAACCGAGCAGCTGCCAAACACCAGACACTTTGTCTTCTTTTTGCCTCCTAAAGTGTCGGCTTTAAAGACACACTGGCCTGCAACCTCTGACAAAATGGAGGACGTGCAAACCACATGGCAAGAGTCACAAGAAGTCACGTGGGTCCAATCTACAGCTGTGTCCATCAGTGCTTCGTTCAAGTGGTTTAACAACCCTCCATCACAGAACGGAGAGTTTCTGACTGCAGGCAGAGCAGTCCCCACAACAACATACCACGAATCCACCTGACAGTTGGACAGGGGTCCCTCCAGCTTGCAGTCCTTCCCACTCTCCTCAGTCCAGTGTCTCTGTATCCAGGTGCCATGGCAACCCCTCTGAACACGCTCCCTCCAGCTTAAGGTCTGCAATTCCCTCCGCTCATTGAAGGAGCCCGCTTGCTTCTTCTGTCCCAGAGGTCGTCCAGCTGACACGCTGCAGCAGGCAGGAATCACGGTGTTACGAGAAATCCATCGACTTCGCGGGAGAAAGCACACCTGCACACAGAAAGACGTGATCAGATTTAGACTTCTGGGAGCATCACACTAGTGTTGGGTCAGAGTATCATGTTTTTTTTAAAAAGGCTACATTTGGATTTAAAATTAATTTCAGATTTTTGCTGTAATTTGTAAATTGTTTCTTAAATAAAAGTTGCAGCCTAACCAGATGACTAACCTAAAAAGAATGAAATTGAAAATTAAAATGTAGAATGAGTATTCAAGCCATCTTAAATATGGATTTCTTTCAAATTTCTTACAGAGCTATCAAGTTGCTTGCACAATACGGAAAATATTGGACAAAATTTTTAGAAAAAAAAGTTTTCAAAGACTATTTTAAAATGACAAGAAGAACTATTTTTTTTATACACGTTAAGAGCCTGAATGTGTAAACGCTTCTATGAACAGGCTCTGAAACTCACACATTCTCATCCAGCTCAGTAAGTCTGACTCAAGGTGCTAAATGTATGTGAGACTGCATCATAAAAACACACACACACATTTTTTTGTTTTGCTGTCTTCAACTTTTCTTTTTTCTTGCAGTTTTGTATCAGTGCAGGAACTCCCTTTGGGGAAAATGTAGTTCCAGTTGAAGTGTGCGCATTCCCAAGCGGACTGAAAAATGAAGCCAACACGGAAACACCAAAACCCAAACTTTTCTAACTGCCACTCGAGGCTGACTCCCCAAGGACTCATGCATTAAGATTTCTGAATTTACAGGGTTCGGATGCATGTTTACAGCCTGGTTTTGGCCTCTACGGGAATCAATCCAACCTAACTCCGAGATAAAAACTGCAAGTCATTCTTTTATGTGTAAAGCGATATCAGGCTTCACTTGTCTATCACAATGCTTGTCTATCTTTGCAAAACAAAATGTATTACACACACCCAAGACCTGAGTTTACTTAATTGGAAGTACAGCTCATTTAAATCTCAATCCAGGTAAGTTTGAGAGTCATCTGGCTGCTGCACTTGTTGGTGCACTTGTTCACACACACATCGGTCACAAATGAAATAAAGCAAAATAATATTAATAATAATTAGCTGAAGCAGTGTTCATTTTGTTGACCAGCAATTTTTGTCAGTGACATTTTTTTCCTCACGAAAACAAGACAATAACTAAAAGCTAATGCAGAAGGACGAAAACTATGATGACACTTTGGTCAACAAATAAAAACAAGATGAAAATATTCTGGAAAGGCGTAATCCGATCAGAAGTAATTAAGTTGTGTAGAAGTGTTTGGAAGTGATTCCCATTTCTCATAAATGTTGAGAGGAAGAAAAAAAAACACATATGGACACATTTCGCATTTGACATTGTGGAAAATTCTCCCCGATAATAACACAAACTTTTTCACTGTATATTTTAATCAACTTTTCATTTAGTCCACCACAATTTTATGATATTTAGTTGACTAAAACTAAACTTAAACTAAAGGAAGATGCCTAAATTATAACTAAAAGCAAATCAAAGTAAACTCTGAGTTGAAGACGTTATGATACTATAAGAGCAATGAAAGGGCGAATGTGAGAGAACAGGAAAGCATGGCTGTCATCAGAGCTTTTCACTTGCATCGACTCTCATTTGGAAACAAAGAAAAGCTGCTGTTGCTGAGCAGTAATTTGCCAAACATATAACAACATACATGTGTACTGAACAGTCTTGAGTTTTCATCTGCATCCCACCATAGTTTGACCTTAATTTTTAAAATAACTAATCCTGAAATTATGCTTTAAAGTTTAAAGTGAGGGCGTGGCTGCCTGGAGTGACAGGTGTGCTGACGAGTTGAGTTTATTTCTCTGTTAAGCTTCTCAGGGACTCAGGGGGCTTTTTAATATCATATAAGTTATTACCAAAGAAATTAGGAAATTAGGAAAAGGGGCATAAATGTCTCTGTAAATTTAAGAAATTTGTCCAACAGTTGGAGAAATTTCACCCTCAGGGCTTAGTGAATGTTTAAACATATTTACAGCAATCGATGGAAAATGTTGCTTAAGTTTTGTCTTGTTTTTTGTATCCCGACCAAACTGGTGGAACGACTGACCCTCATCACCATCTCTAGAGCCATGATTGAGTATAGCCAGTAGTCAAGCCAAATTTTAGGCTAAATTTTGGGCACAACATTATTACAGCACTCTTAAAGCCTTCGAATCCTAACTAACCTTCATAAAAGCTCCCAAACATCTGCTAGCTGGATATTTAGGTTTGTATCAGCTCATTTTCTATCATCTTAAAGCATCTTACCTGGAAGCGCCGTAGGTACTCCTGAGCCACACAGTCCCTAATGTGGTCGAGCCTCTGCCTCTGCTCTGCGCTCATACCTTTAAACAGTTGCAGGTTCTCTGATATCGTCTCTACCTGCAGGGTGTGGAAGTATGAACACACTTCCACATGCTGGCTCATGAATGACTCCGGGATTACAGAATTCTGGAAAAGTGCCTCCCTGTCGGCTAGATGTGATCCATAATTACGAATCAGTTTTGAGAGCAGAGGCCTCATAGCTTCCTTGTTGTCATAGTTCAGACACACAACATACACCTCAGAGTTTCCTGCTTTGCTGGTGGCGGGTTTGAAGACAGTGACAGACTGAAAACAGCAGTTCAGCAGGTAGAGCAAGCAGACGGACGAGTGTTCGTACAGGGTGAACATTTTTAGTACAAAGGAGCCGCCGGGGCTCAGGAGCAGCAGAGCAGCTGTGGCCTCGCAGTAATGTAGTGACGCCACCAGCGCCTCCTGCTCGTCGGGATTCTCCTGACAGTCAAAGCTTCCATCTGCCGTCACCAAATCAATCCTCCGCATGTTAGACACAAAGGTCTGCAGATCCAGCAAATATTGCTGGATCATGATGTTCCCTGTGTTGTCTGTGCCGAAGAACCACCAGGGCAGCGTGTTAGCAATTAATCGATCATCTGCGATGGTTGTGTTTCCCCCGTTGGCTTCGTGGTACGGGTTGAGGGTGTTAGCAACCCAGTTCCAGTCACAGTATCGTGTGGCCTCACTGGTTTTGAGGTAGTGGTTGAGAGCGGTTATGAAGGCCCCCGGTGCCTCACACAGATGGACCGTGTTCAGCTCTCCGTTTTGAAGAGCCTCGTTTGGAAGAAGTTTAAAGGTTCCCAGGATTTCGTAGAACTTACACCACGCCTGAGTGCAGATCTCTGCGTTGGCAGCAGACCGGACGGCACCGATCACCTTCCCGGCCCGATTGGTGGAGCTGGTGTGCTGATGCCACACCTGTACATTTTTGTCACTGAGCTGGTTCTTCACGTCATTCAGCGAAACCTTCAGGGCCTGCAGACGGCAGTGCTGTTCTGGTGCGTGTCTGAGAGCAACGTTCGGGTCAGGAATGCACCACTCAGACCCACTGGATGGTTTCACATACGTTCTAACTTTGCTAAAAAGACCTTGCATCTCAGCCAGAGTTTCAGGGTCAGGTGCCACCATGTTGGTAAAATGTTGCTGCTTGCCAACTTTCCTCCTGGTCCCATTGCCTGTGCTCATCCTCCACACTTCCTGTGGGGGGAAAAGAAGGGTAGCTGACTGATTAAAAAGCCAACCTGGTTCATCTGTTTTGACAGAAAGTTCAATATAACCAGGCCTTCTTTGCACTATCTTGCTTCCTAAAAGCTGAAAACCCAGTCAGAGATTGGGTTTAAAGACTACTGCTGCAAATTAGACTAGAAAGTAATGTAGAGTTTACCTAAGCAGAGTGTTACGAACAAGGGGATGCAAAGTCTGCAAACATGCTGTGCATAGCTGTGCCCAGGCTGAATGCTGATTGGTTGAAAAGTGGGCTAGAACAGGCCAAACTGAAGCTAATTTGTAGACATCGTGCTGTGGGCGTCAACTTTAGCACTGTTCACACAAATTAATTTTCTGCTCAATCTGTGATGTAGTGAGCCATGTGAAACACTATAATGGGATACTCAAATAAATTCACCAACCCATGTAAGTATTGAGCATTTTATTTAATGACTTTAAAATAATTTACAGTCAGAATTAAATTACCAAAGCTAACGTTTTACTCACGAGCGCACACGATTTAGATCACAGCGCCAGGCAGGAGGAGGTACTTCTGGGTCAGTCTTAATGAGTCTGGAGTGACTCAGTGATGAACAATGTTTGCTAATCACAGTATATTAATCTGTTATTTGTCATGAATCACGCTGATAAACTGCTGTGCATGAAAGTCAGCTGTTCCGCTCAGTATTTGTAAACACTTCAGTTACGGTTAACGTAAACTAGATGGAAAACCAGCCTGTTATTTTTAGCCCTCCGTCACTGATGACATGATGTGTGGATTTGTTTCTTTCTCTGTTATCAGAGTACTCAAAAATTATGGATGAATTTGTATGATTTGTTTGTTTTGTCTGTTTTTGTTTTTTCCCAATTTAAGATTACATTTTGCACTTGATTCTGGTTCTGGATCGGAAATTTTGGAAAGGTTCTTTATTATGTGTGAGGGAATCTCAGCCTTGGCTGAAGTATGCAGTCCCCGGCTGCTCTTGGTTTTCCATACAAGAAACCGGGGAGGAGATTAAACGGCCACGACAAGCATTTAGAAAATGAAAAATAAAACTGTAAGTGCTGTGACTCTAAACTTAAAAATCATAGCTGAATGCAAATAAACTAATTAACACTCTTTTCACTGTACTGAACTCTTTTAAAGCATCTTTGGGATGTGCAGCAACTATTTGATGCTATCATGTCAATATGGACCAAATCTCTGTTTCAGGCTCATGCCATCCTTATCTTTAAAAAATATGAAATGAAATGAGAAATTCTGACAACACTGGGATTATTGAGTGTGTAAATAAACCTGCGGGCACGCGTTAAGGAAAACAATCTTTACACAGCTGTGTGTTTAGGGCTTTATGAGTACTGAGCAGACCTCTGCGTGATAAACTGGATGCTAAATGGGACACAGTCCGGGTTGTGTCTCTTCGGAAACCTTGAATCTTCTCTCACAGCGTGTTCAGAGCTTTAAGTCTTTGAGGAAGAAGGAAAGATGTTTCTATAACGCTACTGTATAACAGAGACGACAGACAACTCTAAGCAGAAACTCACCCAACTGCTGATGTTGTTGTCCGGAAGCGGAACCAGCGGTTCACGTGATTTACAAGATCCTGCGCATGCGTGAAGCCGAGTGGGTGGGGTTCTTTCTTAAAGGAGTATGCCGCATAAATTTGGTGGTGAGATTGTTTTTAAACTTCACCAACATTATCATTCAAAAAGAGTTTATTATATATGCTGCTCAAAAAAATAAAGGAGCACATAAAAAAAAAAAAGAAAATCAGAGTATAGCATCAAGTTAAACCTGTGGGTTGTTGATCTGCTCAGTTTTAGATGTTGGAGGCCACTGACATTTTTTCCTTCTCATCCTTTCTGGCTGTTTTTTTCGCTAGTAGTTTTTTTTTTGTTTGTTTGGGGTTTTTTTTAGCGAGGGTCAGTGTCTCTATTGGTAGCATGAGCTGGACCCTACACAGGTTGCACAGATAGTCCAACTCCTCCAGGATGGCACATCAATATGTGTTTCCACATAGTTCTGTAAGAGGATGACTGGTGAAATCAGAGTCTCTGACCCAACAATGAACTTTTTGGATTTGGATTTGCATGCATCTTTTCAGCCAAATTACTCACAGAGACCCGATCTGTGTCATCATGTTACATAATTATTAGAGCTCGTTCAAGTGTAAGCTGATAAAACCTGAATTTTAAAATATTGTGTTTTAATGCCATGCAAGGACTTTTTATTCTGTTTGTATCTCTGATTGCTTTTCCTTCTTTACAGTCTCCTTACATATGTTTCATATACGGCGTATGCAAAGTAAATCCAGGCTTTAGTAAAAAATATGTGACTAACTAAAAACAGGACACTCACAGAGGAAGTCTCATTCATAAATAATGGCCCTTTGGGAAATCCAAGTGCAATTAGCATTCCAAAAATAGTGGGCACCAGTGTTTTGTCATCCAATTTAGTGCAATAACAGTGACACCTTCTCTAATATTAATTAATATTAATGTTTGCATTGTAGTTACCTTTTCCCACCAGTTCAAGTACACTGCAGTCTGTCAAACCTTTTCAGATAAAGGAAATCAGAGAGGGAGTTTGGGGAAGAGGAGGTGAATGAAGGGCTTATTTTAAGATGCAGTTATGCATTGTGATAATTAATAGTACAAGTTCACAAATGGTTTAAAGATTACTTTTAAAACTGTGAAGAGAACTAAGCTTATTTTTACTGTTTATTCATTGTTTTGTCTTATTAGGCTGTGAAACAGAGACATATCAGGATGTCCTCTTTAAATATGACTAAAGCTATTTATTTTATAACCTTGGTTCTTCAATCCAGAAGATTATAGTTTTGCACTAACCATACTAGTCAAGTAGTTTTGTAACATGCACATGTAAAATAATTTATTTAGTACTGTACATCTCTGGAACTGCAGTAGATCAGTAAGCACTGAAGATTAGTCTTAGATTAGTCCTCTGAATGATTTGTCCTGTGAATTCCTAAGTGCACATTTACTGTTTCCATAGGAATTAAGAGGTAGAAGCCCAGGGCTGCTAATCAAATGTACTTGATTAATTGTTCATTAGCAAGCATGAGCACCTCATATAAAAGCTTTTTATCTGGCCCAGAGCAGCTAACATCAGTGTTACAGTCTTCCCTGGAGTGGACATCCCAGCAAATTCACCTCAAAGTCAAAACAGTGCACAAAAACCCAAGAGCTACATCTCAGACTCCACCAAAACAAAACCTTTGCTCATCCACTGACTTTGTCTTTTTAAGTGGTCCCATGGACCCATGGTTGCTTCTGTCAAGCTAAAATGTGATGTGCAGCATTCAGAGTGCAGCTCACCTCAAACTGACATGATGTAAACAAAAATGAAATAAACCGGCACTGTGCACAAGTTTTGACAAATGTTGCTGGTCACTTGTCCCTAGCAGAGGTGTGGCTGACAGCAGTGCACTGCTGGATCAACATCTGCCTGCACAGGAATCTTACAATGATGAGCTGCAAGAAGCTCCCAGAAACCACAGGACATCAGCAGAGATCTGAGCTGTTTTTGTTGTAGACAGAACCACACAATGCTAATCAGGTGGTTTTAATGCAGGAACTGATCAGTGTAGTGTATAATGTATACAGTCTCTAACATGATAACCTATGAATTAAAGTAGATACTCTCTAAATATGTACATGCTTTATTGGACAGGAATAAAATGACTGTGCTTTTTGCACACAAATAGGATGCAGTGCTATTGTGGTCTGATGCACACACAAGGTGACACTGGCCTCTCCTTCACCTAAGCTCATTGCTACTGCAGCGATTATACCACAGAGTTCGGCCTGGAGGTTAAATATCTGCTGTCATCACTTCAGTAAAGACCGAGCAGCAAAATGATGAAAACACGTTATCTCCATTGTGATGATCTCAGCCTGCTAGCAATAAACACCATGCATAAAAAGGTCATACAAGTACTGCGTTCAGCTATGTTATACATGCAGCACGCTGTCAGCTGCAGACAGTCAAAACAGTAAAAGCAATACAGACAGAAAACTGACATCTGCAAACTGAGCAGAGACAAAATCTTCTTTTTTTTAAAAAAAAATTCTGAACACAAAAGAAATGCAGATTTCAATCAGTGTGACAATGAAGGACCACATACACACACACACACACACACACACACACACACACACACACACACACACACACACAAATGCAGACACAGAAATAATATGCATCCATCCGTTCTCATTCAGGCCTTCTGCTGACACTCTTATCAGGAAGAATTAAGCGTTTAAAGAGATGTCACCCACAAATTGTCGTTTAATTAATCAACAGTGGAGATACAAGCAATCTTTCAGTTAGAAAGAAGCTTCAGGGGACAACATAGTAATGAGGGTTGGAAATTATCTTTAAAAGTAAGGGGGGAAATAAAAAAAAGTCTCATGTAAAGAATAAGTAATGATTTTTTAATGAAGCTGGCAGCATCACACTAGACACAGAAATGTCAGTACATTCATCAGATAGGTTTGACTGTCATGGTGCACAGATAATTTTAATGACTTTTGGTGAAATCTTGAAATCTTGGTCATTTTCACTTGTCTAGAAAAATGTTGTGTCTATTAGCACCAACCAGCAGAAGGCTGATACTGGGCTGTGATTGTTGTTGATGGGTAGGGGATGTTCAAGTTCATTTCAACTGGTCATTAATGTAAGTGAACCAATCACATGCCAGCAACTCAGTGCATTTAGGCACCGCAGCATGGCGCTGATGACCCGCTGAGCATCGGAATGAGGTCAAAGGTGATTTGAATGTGACTTTGAATGCGACCTGTGTGTAAACTGCTGATCCACTGGCATTTTCCCATACAACCATCTCTATGGTCTACAGAGGTTGTTCTGAAAAAGAGAAAACAACAACAAGAACTCAAATGACCATAACCAAGATATGCAGATGAGCATCTCTGAATACATAGCATGTCACAACTTGAAGCAAATGGGCTACAGCAGCAGAAGACCACACTGGGTACCACTCCTGTCAGCTAAAAAAGCTGAGGCTATAGTTCACACAGGCTCACCAAAATCATTAGATTAGAAGATTCGAAAATGTTTCCTGTTCTGAGTCTTTCTTTCATTCAGATGGTAGGGTTAAAATTTGGTATAAACATGAAAGGGTGGAATCCATCCTTGCTTGTTCCCAGGATCTACATCACATCTGACCAATCACATTGTTATGATGTCACAACTTTGTGACTTGGTGAAAAAACCTGCCGATCTACACTCGGGAAGAAAATCTAAAAATCGGGGGCAGTTAGGGTTTCAGTTTTGTGTGCAGCGTTTCCACATAGCAAAACTATGACATCACTACAATGTGAATAGTCACTTGCAATGTTGAACCTAAACTAATGTTCCTGAATCAACATTAGTTTTGCTGATTCAGGAACAGCAACAACACAACAATAGAAGGTGTACCTAATAACGTGAGTTTTCTGGTTGATTTGTGCATTTGTTTGTTTGTTTTTTATTTCAATAGCATGAAAATGTATGTGTTAAATCGTCTAAGGAGCTTGGAAAGAAAAGCGTCTGGACTTCTTTAAGTTGATTGAAGACGTTTCACCTCTCATCCGAGAAGCTAAGAGGTGAAACGTCCTCAATCAACTTAAAGAAGTACAGACGCTTTTCTTTCCAAGCTCCTTAGACTATCCTTTATGCCCAAACAGACGAGCCAATAATATTCCAATTGTTCTCAACCATTAGCTTTGTTTAATGAGTATTAGCAATGTTAGCATGCTAATTTACTAAACTGATGAAAACAGTAAACATGAGAGGTAAATATCAGCAGGTGAGCGTGACTTCTTTGAGGATTGTGATGTTAACCTTTAAGTCACAGCAGTGCTGATCCTGCTCCAACACTGAGTCAGAAATCGGGCTTCAACATCTTTATGTGGGTGCTGGGCAATAGTGAGGGTTGATTGAGTGGGTGAAGTGGGTGAGTGAAGTGCTGCTGTGACTGAAACATCTGTTTCATCCATTTCACATGTTTGTTGCTTCAAATTTGGCAAAGCTGCAGGTGAAGATTTTTGTAACAATTTTTAGCCTTATGATAAGGAGACTTATTGTACACTCCTCTTATCCATGGAGCCCAAAGATTTTCATTTTGGCCAATTTTAAACTTCCACCTTTAGACTTAATAACTACAGAAACTACCAGCAAGCTTGTCTTACTGGCTTTACCTATTAAGTTGCCTGCATAAATGTAATGACAGAGAATGACTGCAAGATTTAAGCGGTTTACTTGATTTTCACCCTTTTTTCCTTGAAAATGGTCATTTTTCCAGCAGGTTGGGCAAAACACAAGAAGAGCATCACATTATGAGGGTTTTCCTTAAGGACATCAATAGCAAACATCTATTGCATATTGCAAAATATTCATGAGGAACTGCTGTGTTCCTTTTTTAATTTTTTTAAATGAAAGTTATTTAAATGTTGTATGTTCAGACAGATAAGTGCTGGATTACTGCAAAGTCAGCATGGCTCATTTTGCTTTTAAATCAGACGCCTCCAGACTCCAGATAAAACACCCAATTTTCCAGATGTAGTGTAAACTATTACTCACTCGTGCACTGACACACGTGTGTGAGCATGTGAACGCTTCCAGGCAGCATCCTATTACTCTTTTATGCTTGAAGTCCGTAAACAATAAACAGCTATATTCAGCACACCTCAGCCATCACCCTGTGCTCAGTGAAAGCAGCAGATTTATATCGCCGCTGGGATTAAGGCAGTGTGGAGTTTAGAAATGGTGCGACAAGATAAGGAACAAACACTTAAGAGAAAGGAAAAAAAAACAAGTCTTCAGTCAATTTATCATCCTGTAAATGCAAAAGTACATTTCAGGGACAATGAGTCCATCTGTTTATGCTGAAAAGGCTCAGCGGGCTCAGACAAGCCATTATCGCTGTGGCCAAAATAAGCATGATAAGAAAACAGCTTCATCTTATCTGTGTTGTCACTATGCAGTTCCAGATATTCAGCATGTGGATGAAAAATATACAGAGAGAGGCACTTCCTAAATGGTGCAATGCTGCCCCCTGGCAGTGCTTAAACATAAACAAGGGCTCAGACAGATGAGATGTTTCACTGATGCTTCACCAGGCAGTCAAATATTATAGTCAATATTCATCACATCACATAAGAAACCATTCAGACACTGTCAACCTAAATTAAGGCCACAGACAGTCAAATAAGAGAGTTTATCTAGTTCTGAAAGTTCAAAATTTGCGGAAAACCTCCATGACAGCGAGGGTTGTGCTCTGTCCAAAGATGAATGCTCCAACTACAATCGTTATGACTCCCCAAGCTGTTAAAATCGCCCTGAAATGATAAAAATGCAATCAGGTAATCGGGAGCATCAAGTGACAGATCAGTGCAGATGACGCGGAGCAACGGCAATAAAAGAAAAAAAGAAAATTCAGAAGCATTTATCAGTCTGTCCTTTAGCCAGAAATCCTTCACTTCTGAGACACTGGATCAGATTTACTGTGCAAATAAAAGCCCAGAGAGGGAGACATTACCTCACAGCCATTGCTGCTGTCTGTTACTGGATCTAAGAGTCATTCTTAGCATACAGTCATGCAAAATAAATTCACAATATTTCCTGAAAAATCTCCAGGAAGTAAAAATTTCCACATAAAATACTGTCTAACATTCATTTATTGCGATATATTCTTTAAACATTTGTTTACTTGTACAAACTGTTGCATGTTCAGCATGTTCCATTTATTTGGATACATTGATTTGAATAGAGATACTAGCTGAATGAAGTAGAATAATACATGGATTGTTTCTGTCTGCTCACCTGACTCTTGAAGAGATGTTCTCAGTTTGCATGGTGAACACTAAGCAAAGACCTGCAACACACAAAAACACACCACACAAGGGCCTGGGTTACAACGAAGTCCTTGTACACCTTTCTCTTATTTTTGTATTGATTGTATATGACAATAAAGGGCTATTCTATTCTATTCTGTTCTATTGCACCCAAATGTAAATATGTCATTACAAAACAATCAAAGTCACATTAAAGTGAATGTTACCAGGAAATATAAAGATGAAGAAGGCGCTGATTCCACCGATGATGCTGATGACGTCGCTCATGTCAGGTACAAACATGGCAATGACAAGCGTGAAGGTGATCCAGGCCACCGTGAGAACAACTCTACAGCGATTCTCAAACGAATGAGTGACGATTCCCCGGTAATGTCTGCGAACTCGTAACATCAGGTTCAGGATGACTGACCTGTTCCACACACAGAAACACAACATGGCAGTAAGCATGGTCAGAAAATTAAAAACATCTCCACCCTGGTGAGACTTACCTCCCGAGAAGAAGAATAATTGGGTAGATGGTGATAATTGATATTCCGAAAAGTAGCCTGGAAACGATCATGACCACATCATTTCCTGGATATGACATCAAAATATCTGAGGCTACGTCTTTTCCAAATGTCAAGAAGCCGTACACGCCTGGAGAAGAGAGCAGGTTTGATAGAGAGCTGCCAAGTAAGCCGATAATACGCTTGTTTTGGGAGGGGACTCACCAGTTAGAGTGTAAATGAGCAAGCAGAAAAGCATGGAGAGCACAGAAATGACCACCCAGTGGGAGATCTTCTGGTTCTCCATGCTAGTGTAGATCGCTATACAGGCTTCAT
This sequence comes from Neolamprologus brichardi, assembly GCF_056152115.1. Lineage (NCBI taxonomy): Eukaryota > Metazoa > Chordata > Actinopteri > Cichliformes > Cichlidae > Neolamprologus > Neolamprologus brichardi. Next base: position 17,889,920 of record NC_142104.1, read on the forward strand.
GGCACTGCAAACACACACAAGCACACTGTCAGAATATTTGAATAATGTCTTTTGATGATGCTGAACAGTGAGTTCATTTTAGCATGACACAAATGTATACATCCTTACTGGAGATGACAGGGAAGCATATACATATATATAATTATAAATAATAAAACGAATCGGGAAAATTTGTTTTTATAGTTTCTGGTAAATAATCTTGATTTGAGTAAGTGTGACACACTCCTGTTTATCTCCTCATTCTTTAAAATATATATAAAGACTTAAGGCAGGTGTGGATAGAAATGGGGTGCAATCTGCTGGGTATACCTAATAAATTGGCTATTAGACTGTATTATATAAAGGGAACATTAGGGAGTGAACAGTTAAAGATGTCCAAAAACAATCCTACCTGAAAGCCAAAGCAAATGGTGGGTACAACACTAAACATTGATGCCCATGAACTCACACTGAAAGACACAGATACATGTTCAGTAAGGTCGCACACAACAGGAACTAATCATAAGGATATGCATGCATTCAGATTTACTGACCTTTGGCTGTGGTCTGGAGTTATGACTGCGTGACTGTCCATCAGGTAATATTTTACAATCACTGCCACACACAGATATGTAGCAGCCAGCGTCCCCAGCACACTGACACAAAGAGAGACGATGAACTCGCGTAAACATTTGCACTGTGAGTCAGGCTGAGGTTAGTGCTGCGTACCTTGTGTATTTCTGGATGCCAATTTCTTTTGGGATGGACAGTGGTAGGATGATTACAAGGCACATGACGAAGAGGGCAAATCGTTGGTCTGTGTACCAGTGGTAGGGCATTCCCGCCTCACTCGATCCCGTAACTGTCTCATAGAGAGAAATACACACTGGAGACAAAAAAGCGAGAGAAGTTCACAATATTTATCTACTGCAACATGAAAAGCATCAGTAAGCAGGACAACAGGGAGCAAGAACTGTCAAATCCTATAAGATTTAATGGGTCTAGTTGACTAGATTTACAAAACAGTCACATAAATTTTGCTTTTTCCTTTGTAATTTTTTTTTATGGCAAGATATCAGTTTTTAAAGTCAGTGGATCAACACAAAGAAAGATGAGGCATCCTGTGAATTTGTTTCAGCCATTTTTCACTAATCTGTATCATGCAGAATCTCTGATTAAAGTCAGGTGGGGTTTGGGGGATGGAGTGTGTTTGGAAATCCAATCAAATGATGTGTTTAAAACGGTAACAAAGCAAAAACACTAAAGGAGATTTAAAGGTTTTCAGATAAACAAAACACAACAGGAAAAAAATGAAAACGTGAGATATTCCTGCTCCCAGTCACATGTTTAGCCTAATGCAAGCTAGAATAAAAATTAAAGAGCAGGTGATCTGCAGTCTGTATTAGGTTGCATGGTTACAGGTTACAGGGAATGGCAGCTAAACTGATCAAACTCAGGTGACGACAAAATAATGTCAAATACTCTAGAAAGCAGTGTGAAAACAGAATTCTTACAAGCTTTCTTTTATTCATTTATTTAACCTGCTAAGGAAATAGAAAAGGTAACATTAAAAGTATTAAAAGTTCATAATTTGGGAGTTTTTAGTGCATCAGCAGAGCATTCAGTGCATCACACATTCTGCTGTAATGGGTAACCTTAACCTGCTATCCTGTTACAACCCCTAAAAACGTTGGCCTTACAGCTAGAGGCTAAGTCAGTGGAGTGGCAGTATTTGTTTGTGCTCATGGTCTGCAAATCTAATGCTTTATAAATATGTGTATAGTTAATGTTAGCAGATTTCTATAAGTGACTTTGTTTCTTGTCATCTTTCCCTGCTGTACATGAACACACAGGCGCAAAGTGTAACTTTTCATGGCTACTTCTGGTTGTGAGTTCATGTGCAGGCAGATATTGGAAGTCTGCAAGTCTGGAGCTGAAACAGGACTTCACTGTGTTTGTTAATGGACCACTGAGACCCATTCAGCCGTCTTTTTCTGCCCTTGGTCCAGGTCACAGGGGTGGAAGTCTAAGCAGACAGGAGGTGCTGGTCAGATCCTGGTCAGATAATCAAGCCACCTCCACTGGCTCTTTTAGACATAGAGAAGTAGCAGCTTTTCTCTGTAATGCCAGGAGCTGTACATTGTCTCTGGTAGGGCCTCCTAAGACCACTGGACCACTGGGTAAGGTGTCAGACAAAGAGAGATTCAGTAAAGCCTCATGATGGTGCCCAGTGTTTAGTGCCTTGTGGACTGGTTTGAAGTCTCGTGAGAGGCTATGGTGGTCTGATCCCTGATTGGCATCACTGGCTTTAGGAGCGGTGATAAGATAACAGGAACTTATTCAATAAAGTTTTTATTTTATTCTCATTTTCCTAGTTAACTTTTCATTGGAAATGAGTTAAAAAGAACGTTTGAGGTGTAATGTTTTCCTTTCCATCATACTGGATCTGAGGATACCTGTTACACACTTCCAAACTGTTGTCGGTGTCCTCTTTCTTGATATTTTATTATTTCCAGCTGACACCAAGTAATGTCAGAGCAAAACAGAGAAAGCCATAGAAGAAAGCAAGAATTTGCTTACTGATTACCAAGGCATTGATGCCACAGGTGAAGCTGTTTCTCTTAAAGCTAAAGAAAGCAAAGAGGAAGGCACAGGTCTCGCTTACATTTCTCCAGCTGATCCTGGACCACCACGAGGAAGGCAACACTTATCATGAAGAGGTTGAAGCAGAAACAGACTTCACAGAGTTTCCCCACGGCTCGTCCACACACTTCTCTCACCACGTCCTGATACGTCTTCTGTCTGCTGACAGATGAAGCATAGCCGAGGACGACCAGGCCGCTGATGAGGAAAACCAGAGACACCTGAAGGGGCATCAAAGGGATCAGCTTAACGCTAATCTTCACTCACAGACCACAGTGATGATATCACAAACTATGAGACAACAAGGCTGTGGGTATAGGTGTTTAAAAAAAGACACCTGAAAGAAGAAACATGCAAAGAAAGAAAAATATCCCAAAGCCTACACATTTAAAATATTCAGTCTCTCCAACCAGTAATCCAAAACACTCAGGTTAATAAGATAGATGCCTAAGTAAACACTCTTTCTCTCCTGGGGGAAACTGAGCACAGGGGAAAATGAGACGAGGATGAAGTAAAAGTAAAGACAGGTGGCTCACAGAATAAAACAGAAAGTAACTATTACAAACTAGACACACATATGCACAGCAGCTTAACACTCAGGGAAAGAACAAATCCCAGGACTTTGAAAAGTGCATCTCAGCATTTTTAACACTGCAGGAAATTAAATGATTAAACAATATCTGTGTGCAAGTTATAGGTTGCAGCTGCTGTAACCAAAGTGACCGTTACAACAACTGGCGTTAAAAATATAAAATATATAACAACAGTTATATGAGACAAAGATGTCAAGCTCTGTGCCCGCTGACCTCTTGGGCCCATTCTTGGAAAGCATGCAGTAATAAGTCCATGAGATACACACACACACTGCTTTTCCAGCAGTCAGATGCAGTGCACTGAAAGTTTAGATCTTCACTTAAAGTGGAAGCTTCATTAGAGCTCACGTGTTAAATCTATGGTTCTCTTTCACACCAAGAAGCCAGAGAGAGGGATGGTGAATCCATACTGAGCCCACACAGGTGGTAGACCAACAGACAAACAACACAAACATATAAAACTGTTGAATTTTGACCTAAATTATTATGTTTCGGTATTTTAGATAATTCTTTGCAAGCAACACTAACTCCAGCAGCAGCGTGTTAGATCCTGTACTCACCAGCTCCACACTGACTGCAGTGGTGACTCCCCCCGCCTTCTGAAAGGCCCAGGGGAAGTTGAGCAGTCCGGCTCCCAGGGCAGACTTCAGCATGATGAACACCGCACCGAACGAGCCGAGCCGCGGGGGGTCCGCGTGAGATGCCGATCGGGCCAGCAGGCTGATGCTCTCCCGGGCCAGCTCCTCCATGATCCAGAACCAACACACAGACTCACAGAAACACCAGAAACTATTCTTGTGCACCCAGAAACTTGAAGTTCACGTGTTTGACTCCCTCTGTATCTCCAGAAGTAGTCTCAACCTGGTGAGCTGTAAACTGTGCCAATATATAGACCCACACACCCGCACACACACAACTAACATGGTCTAATTAGACTTTTCGACTATTACAAATTTCACTCTGAGGTGAAAAATTTGACAGTAAGGTGAGCATGTTTACTTCTGCCCCCTCCGCCATCCCTTCATGTCTGTCTCTGATGCTTGCTGATGAAGACGCCTAACTGAGCAGTGAGGCAAGTTTGATCAATTAAATCAAATCAAATATATGATGTTTCATCAAAGCTGACAAACTTGCAGTGACATCAGCAGACTGACCTGCTGAGTGTTTCCGGGAAGAAATATTCAACTAAGTCCATTTTACTCTCTTGTTTCTTTCTATATAAACAGTCCCAGCGCATCTCACACCATCGTTAAGGACAATAACACCCGCCTCAGGGGGGAAATTGACAGAGAAATAAATACAATTGTTCATTTTATTCTTATTTCTTATTAATTTCACGCATTATGTACACAGATCATAGAGTTGGTGCTCAGTTCAGCTGACAGCTTTAAAGTGTTTACATCCTGGTAGAATAAACCCCCGGCCACATGGATTGGACGGCCCAATCTAATACACCAGGAATTCATAATCCCTGCCATGTTTTATGCTACACACCATCTGCTGTAGAGCATCGCTCAAAAGCGGATGAGGACTCAGTTGAGAACAAAAATAAGTTAAAAAAAAAACAACAACATGAAAACATGTTAATGGTCAGACTTTGTGGCTCCTCCTTTGAGTCTCACAGTGATGGAGATCGACTCCGGTGACGATCCTGATAGAGAGATTTGAGTGAGCAGGTCTGCGAAGGTGTTCTGGGGACAGACAAACTATTTAAGGCACGGTTCATCAAACTAAGATATAAATAGATGTTTTTATATAAAGAATTCAAAATGTATTTTTGCAGGCTACACAAAGATCTTTTTGTTTCTTTAAAAATATTTAAATTGAAATTAAATTGAGTTTGTTATGAATTGGGCAAATACATTTTTGCATGTCTTCATTAATTAGTTGATTTATATTTAATTTCACCAGAGCTGTAGCCCCAAATTCTAACAATCACTGAGGACTGCTGCCAATTCTTTTATCACATAGGTGCCACAATGGTGGAATAGTCAGTGCTGTCACCACACAACACGAAGGTCCGGGGTTTGACTCCACACAAGTACACACTTTGCACTTCTTGAGTTAGCATGTGTGGGTTCTCTCTAGCTTCCTCCCACACTCCACGACATCCACATTAAGTAATTTTTTTTCTAAACTGGCCCCAGGTATGAATGTTATCATGAAAAGTTATCTGTCTTTGGATGTTGACCCTGATTGGCTGTGCTGCCCAGTGGCAGTTGTGCCCCATGACCCTGAATTAGATAAGCGAATTGGAACTGGGTATAGAAGAGCTCAGTGGAAAGACTTTTAAATAAAATACCTTTCTTACCATTCTTTCTCTTTCTAGTTCACATGAGCCAAGGTGTGAATTGCTAGGTATGTGAACTTAAACAACCTGCACTCACCATCAGCTGTTACAACTGAAGAAGCCTTTCAGGTGAGAGCTGAAATGTTTTTAAGGACCTGAACAGAAGTCCAGCTGCTTTCAACTCAAGCACTTTTGATTACCTAAACTGGGAGACTGCTGTGCTGACTTACACAAAGTATGTGCAAGTGTATGTGTATGTCAGCACAGCACAGCACAGCACCATGCTATGTGGATTCAATAAAAAAAAGAAGCAGCATAAACGGTCACTTTAGAGCACCAGAACTAGATGCTTCTGCATATGTATGTTTCTGTTTTCATTTGCTGCTCAGGTCTGTTGTAGTTTTATTTAACTAACCAATCTGCAGACTAGTTAGTTAAACTAATCCATACATAAGCTGAATGTTAGTTTTCATTTCAAATCACGCTCATAATACATGTTATATCTGCAAAAATTAAAAGAAAAAAAATAGTATTTTTATCTATAAACAGTGTAGCTCTAACCCTCTAGGTGGATTCCACCCATTTTCAGTGTAATTCTTAATTATCTTCATAGGAACAAACTGTCTTGTCTGTTTTGCACTCTTTGACAAACACTCCAACTTTAGATTCCTGCCTAAACTAAAAGACTGCTTTTAAAATGTGTTCATTTAGGCACGGCAGCTTTTCCCCTTTCTGTTTGTGGCGACCTGCCATGTTATGTGCAAACTCACTGAGGGTCGTATTGAAATTCAGTCTTCGTGTACTAGTCAGGATTTTAATCTGTATTTTTAGACAGAGCAAAATGCTTTTTGATGGCAGTCTGATGGATTTCAGGCCAAAACTGGAATCAGATAAATCTGTAGTAGAGATGGCACGATACCACTTTTTTATGTCAGATACCGATACCGATATCATAAATTTGGATATCGGCCAATACCGATATGAATCCGATATAGTGTGTTTTTTAATAAATAAATCTGTTTTTTAATATCTCGCTGCTTTTTGTATAAGTTCAAACTCAAGTTTTAAAAAAAAAACACTAAAGCTATTCTGTTATACCTGTATGCCAAAAAATACACTGCACCCAAAATATTTCATAGTTCAGCAATACTGATCAATCTAATAAATTTAAATCTACTCCATCCTCCCTATTCTGGTATTTTAAAGAGTAAGCAACCTAACTAATAGGGTTGCAAACTCCCAGCAAAAAAAAAAAAATAGGGAACCACCCTCCACCTTATGATGCTTAATCAACGTAATCAACTTTAATTTGATGCAGTGTGAAAAAAATGCACAGAAATAAATTATTTTTCAAGAATAATTAAATAGATTCAACATCTTTCTTCAACAGAACTGCAGAATTCACAGATGGTACCTTCCCAAAGGAAAAAGTAGTATAGCTTACTAGGGTATATTAGACTTAATGGTTACTATATACAGTAATGGACTTATATTTTACATCAGATTAAAACTTTGGGTGTAAGATTCAGATAATTAATTATTAAAAGCTGGACATTTTAAATAAGAATAAGAAAAAAAGGTACGTCTTAGTTCCCCCTTTTCCCTGTTCATGCCCTATCGGTCCCCCCTGGCTAAACTTTGCTAGATCCGCCCCTGCACAGTTACCAGCCATCAGCTACATAGAAAAAGATCCTGGTGTAGAAAGTAATATTAAATAAATTCTAACAACAGATTATCAAGCTTAAACGTGCTGCTGTTGTTCAGCCGCTGGTTTCCTCTTTCTGGCGCAAAGTGGGCAATGTCTTGATGCATTCTCAAAAAGGAAAATAAATCTCCAAAAGTTGATTCTGTTCATCTGGACGTAGCGTTTTCTGGGAGAAACGTTTTGTCACTCATCCAAGTGACTTCTTCAGTCTCAGCTGACTGCAGGTTTCCCCAATCTTATAAACAGTTAAGGGTACATCTTTCGCCATCTTACAATGCTGTGATTGCAGCCATTCCCCAACTCTCTGTGAATGGTACTCATGGCCATTGATCAGTGGTCTTTGATCAGTGGGTTTTGGTCAGTGGTTGTTGATCAATGGTCATGAGAATTTGCATAATTATGATTAAGGAACTGACCTCACAGCCCATTGTTCCTTCATTGGGCTGGTTTCAGTCATTATGCAAATGTACTGTTTATAAGATTGGGGAAACCTGCAGTCAGCTGAGACTGAAGAAGTCACTTGGATGAGTGACGAAACGTTTCTCCCAGAAAACGCTACGTCCAGATGAACAGAATCAACTTTTGGAGAAGTGGGCAATAAACAAACAAGAGAGACGGACTCACGACAGAAAAGCTGATCAGCTGATCATTGATCAGTTTCACGATTGAAGTAGCAGCAGGAGAGGGAGGGAGAGAGAGGCAGTCGCTCCATATATCGGTTGTTAAGCTAAACGCTGGAATGCTTTACAAACATTCAGAGATGAACTTACACACTTGCTTTACTTCTCTCTGGGATAACTTTCTCGGAGCTGAAATGTAGCGAGGCTCCAAATACTCAACCAGACCGGGACAGGTCTCGCATGCCACAGCCGCTCTATCACGTGATGCATACTGCTCCGGGTTATGGGCCGAGTTACGCCGTGTCGCAAGTTTTGTGAGGTGCTTTTTTGATATTTAATGGATCGGATTACATTTTTTATGTCTCTCCGATATCCAATCCAGTAATTTAGGTCAGTATCTGACCGATAGGTAATATCAGATCGGTCCATCTCTAATCTGTAGTGCAAATGGAATGAGACGTACACACTTAAAACTATGAAAGAGCGCTGGTCAGGCTAACCTGTGAGATTTGGATAATCTGGAGGTTGATAAATATTAAAGGTATTTAAGGTCCACCTGAGGTTCCCTTGACTGCCACAGCATCAGTCATCACTCCTCACATGATGTTCAAGTCTTCCTACCTACGGTGTTTATCTGCTCTGAGGACACTGAGACTGATTTTAAGTGTTTTGAGGTGCAACCTGCTACACAGTGGATGAATAAAGATAGATGAGATTAATCATGACTCTGCTGTTATGAAACAGCTTAAAGGTATTAAGATCACACACACACACACACACACACACACACACATAAAACCTGACTCAAAGCATTTGATTTTAGGATAAGTAATAGTTTCAATCACTCAGCAAGATTGTGTCATGTATGTTAACATACCTTCCATGGTGAAAAATCACAGTGACGTAAAGTTGCATGTCCCACTAAATAATGCAAAACTAGAAAATGATGCAGCAAATACACCAGTGATGTGTAAACCAGTGAAAGAAATTAAAAACATTCTTACAAATGACAATTACACACTAAAGAGACTCAGACTGCTGACTAATGTGCTTGTTTTCCTTTATGCTTTATTACTGTCCAAGGAAATGTTTATTGCATGCTTTTTGTGCATTTTATTGAGACATGTGCACACTGTTCCCACAGGAGACATCTTTAAACTGGGTTAAAGTCACATGAAATAATAACATGTAGCAGCACATCAGAGAGTCTGTCGTCACATAAATCTGATTTCATGTCGTTAAACCAGTCAAACAGGGTGATGACTTAAACCTACTGCACAAAAACACAGTTCACCCCCCTCGCTGATAATACTCTCCTCCGGATCACACCTGATTAGGTTGCACGCAGATCTGAACACCTGGCGTTACAGCATGCCTCAAAATCTCCTTTGTCCTCAAATCATGGGACACTGGTGATGAACTGCAGCAGGGCTAAAAGATATATATTTTTCATAACCAGAGCTTTTCTTTCAGCTAAGTTGCCTCATTAAAGAGATGTGGGGAAAGGGTTTATTCTTCCTTACATTAACTGTTCGTTCTTCTTTAACAGAATAATAAATATTAGATCATGCGAATTTAATCAAAATCATTTAAACTCTTGCAGTGATTGAAAACTTGGTGGACTTCATGTAAGAGGCTTCTGTCTGACAGAAGGCAAGTCTTCAAATTTTTTCAATGCGTCAATGCTGTATTAGTGTACTGAACATTTCAAACTGATCCAGTTATAGCAATCCTTATTTAAGGATTATGATGAAAGTGACTTGTATGGATTGTGTGCCCTTGTTTGTTTGAATTGTAGGGGCAGCAGGACTGTGACGGCCTGCTGGCATCACTCTGACCGAAGGGTTAATATGGGTTAACTAACTCCTGAGCGGAACTAGCAGCATGCTGCACGCAGGGAGCAGTACAGTGAAGAGCGTGGGGCTGTGCTTGTGTGTTTGCCCTTTCAGTGTTTCCTGGTTTGTCTGGTCGGACGTGGGGGGGCTCTGAGCTGCAGGCACGGTGCTGGGTGGGAGCGTTGTGCGGCTGGCGCACATGTTGTAGAGGTTTCCAGAAAACTCTGTCTTCCTGGACTCTTGTCTTAGAGACTCCCAAACCGCTGCTGCTTCTCCAGGACAGCCGGCCAGAGCTGAGTTGGCACAAACGTGAAATGCATTCCAGGACCTTGAAAGAACCAGGACAGGAAGAGAGGTTAGCATCTCCAACACATAACATAAATAATAACCCAGTAAAGTAATGAGATTACTACAGCGCTGATAAGTAGCTGACTTCCTGTGGTTTATCACTTCTCTGGTGTCCTGCAGGACCCTCTGACATCACTTTTGGGTCACAGACTTAAGACAGCTCATTTTCTGGTAATTCGAAGGAGACCTATGTTTACTTCCAGCTTCATATGTTTATTCTTAAGGCCTTTGCACACAGCGCATTGTTAAAAAAAAAAACTATTTCACTCACTGGGCCCACGTCCTCATTTTAGGTTTGACAGTGTTTTTAGTAGGTACAAGTGAATGCTTGGACATGAATTGAGCTGCGGTTTGGGGAAGGCCTTGAAGGGGACTGGCGATGGCTCCCGGGCCAGGCAGATCCCCATGCACCATCTTTCTGAAGCAGGTTTGTGTGACGTGTACACACTGTAAATATATTTTTGTGAAGCATTTTTCCTCAAAAATGCACCACTAAGCAACTGAGTATATCAAGCACTGATGAGCTGGCCCTGATGTTTCTAAACAAAAATCGTAACAAACTGAGATTCAGCCGATTCTCATGAGAAGGCTGCTTTCATACATATTTATTAGGGGTGCAACGATACACAAAATTCACGGTTCGGTTCGGTTCGATACTTTGGTGTCACGGTTCGATATTTTTTCGATACAAAAAAAATGTTCATGCCTTTTTATTAATTTGTCATTTATTAAATTTTCACGGCACATTCTGCACCACATCTCTGTGCGTTCATCATTTGTTTGAAGCCAGCTCACCTCCTGCAACCACTTTTCCGAGAATACGCGCTTCTTTTGTGGTTCGGACTCCTTCTGACATTTCTTTGGAGGTGGAGGAACATCACAGTAATTGCTTAAAGGAGCTTCTTCGACATCTTTAAGAGTTCTAAACAAATGTCTGTCCTCCTCCTGAAAATCTTATGTATGCAAACACGCGTTGCAACTTCTTATCTTGTGCGCGTTTTTATTTTGACAGCGAATGCGCACCTGCGGACCACTTATGTGCAGCCCTGGTTATTTAGCTCGTCATATTGCAGCCACAGAAATTCTTTTGTCCATGAAACCATAAAGCTGCACTTTCTTTTTGCCTTATAGTGTGATTTGTCATAACTTTTCCATTTTGTCACTTCTTCACCCTGACCTGTCTTATTTGGCTCAGCAGAACTAAAATATATATCCTGCTGCTTTTACACAGGCACTCACATGACGCTCAGCGATTCTCTGCGCGATCAACCTCTCACATGTTTAAGCTGCGGGAGATTTCACTTGTCATGTTTGCATAGTAAGCTAACGATTGATAAGACGATGTCAGAGGAATTGGTGCGCAAATTATCATCACTCACCAATCAGTGCTGTCGCTCTCTATACACAGTTCACGCGATTGCAAAGTGAAAGCAAAAAACAAGCGCAAATTCAAACGCGATTTCAGTATGTCACATATTGACAGTGGCCGATGCCAATGACATAATTACCCAGCTACATTTCCGAAAGAATGCAAAAGCATTGACATATATTTTTCCTTCCTACGATAGGCCGACGGGCAGGGCAGAGATAGATTTTGGTAGCCCGACTGGAAAAAAGCCCCAGGACGTCGGGCTAGCGATTTTGCGAGCCCTGTATCTGATTGAGGAATCACTCATCTTTGGAAAAGAGAGTTTATTATGGAGAAATGTCTCTTTCCAAAATAAAAGCTATACTATACGCTTCTTCTGGGCTATATTCTCAGCAGCATATTAAACATATCAGGTCCCCATAAGGAGAATCATGTGCTAACGGCTGTCTAAATGACTCGGGTAAAGTTTGTAGCATGCGTGCTTGTTTTTGTCTTTGCACTAGGATGATGTCGGAGTAAATGTGCAGTCATATTGGTTGTGTTCCCACTAGTGCTGTCAGCGTTAATCTGAAATGACGTTAACATCACAACACGGCAAATCTTCGTTAACGAGCTACCGCGGATCGCCTCATGAGTGGGGCTGGAAGACGTCAACACATTAACGAGCTAACTGCGCTAACACACTAGTTCCCACCAATTGAGCATTGCTGGCACATCCAACATACTGTTTTACTTTTGTCCATGACGCGCTTACCTTCAGGGTCATACCTCACATGAAAACCAAAATAGTTCCAAACGCTAGATCTGAATGAGGGTGGGGGAGGTTCAATTTGCCATGTTGCAACTAGCCTAGCTTCTGTCTCGCTAGTTTGCCCTACGCTCAGTGAATCTGCGTTCGACTACTCCGCCTAGGCTGCACTGTCGAGCGCAGATCCACTGAGCGCTCAACACAGACAGCACCGTCAGAAGGAAAGTTGATAAAATAAATAAAAAATGTTGTATTGTTCGATACATATGCGTACCGAACCGAAAGCACTGTATCGAACGGTTCAATATCGATACGAGTATCGTTGCACCCCTAATATTTATGGATGTCAATGAGGCAGTTTGAGCTGTTGTTGGAGGACTTGTAACAACTTCTGAGGATGCAGAGAGCCAGTTGACCCAGAGCAGCAACTAGCAGTGTGTCTGAGGTAAACCAGTATTATCTTACCAATTCCAGATCACTGGCATTTTAACTTACAAGCTCACTGGTTGCCAGATGCAGTGGCCTGATTGGTCAGATCTGTTTATCTGGAACTGAAAAACTAAATTTGATTCATAAATTCATCCTGCGATAACATGTTTGGTGTGCATTAAAAACAGGTGAGTCCAAAAAATATTTTGAAAGGACAAAGAAACACAACCCTTCAGCTCTTGATCTGTGACCTCAGTGAACACTTTCCCAAAGGGTCTGTGGTTTCAGTCACTAGTTTCAAGTCTCATTAACATAACATTAAAAAAAGACTACAAAGCAGGGCTTTGCTATGTTTTGGAATGGAAAGTTTCTGGTGATGGTGTTATAAAAACTGATCAGAGCAACTTCAAGACAGATTAACAGTCGTACCGTGCACTGACAGACTGACACACACAAACACACACCTGCAGATGGCATCGATGTCCTGTGTGCTCTGCTCTTTTTGTGTGTCCACTAAACTGTCCCCGAGTGTGAGTAAACACTGAGCAAAGCGCTTGTAGATGGAACCACATGAAACAGGGATTGCGGCGCTGAGACACACGGGGACCAAGCCTGCTGGAGAGGGAAAGACAAGACACAAATATTTGAACACTACAAAAAGATCATTTTATCTAAAGAAGGTCGATGCTCTTTCTCACAGTTGAGCACTAAAGACATATAAAACACTCCTTTTTTCAGTGCAGAAGAAATGAATGCATACATGAGGAGACTGTGAATACAGTGTTACTAAACTAAAAGGTTATGATGGGAGAAAAATAAAACCACTAGATTGTTGAGGATTTGAATACAATGTTTGTATGCTCATAGTTGTGATCCATCAGGTTCTTAGATGGATCAAACAGATACAGAAATATGTTGTATTCCATTCATCTGGAGGGATTATACACCCTCAGAGCCAAATTCCATGTAGCACTATAAAGCCATGTATAAGCTGTATGGTTGCTTCGGTCAGTCCACATATAACATGTCATATAAAACATGTCCTTATGTAGTTTGAGTTTTCACTGAAACCTTCCTGAAAAGCTGAGACACAAGGTCTGACTGGAGCACTGATTTGGGAGTAAATCTGTACTGCAAGATCGCTTTCAGTTTGTCGTTGGCCTCGAACACATTCGTTTGCCAGCAGACCTGATGAGCTGTTCCAGGGTCAGCCCTAAAACCATAAACATCAATCTGATGCTAAACCAGCCTTCATTTTTCTGGCTCCAGGCTTTCCACAGAAATTTGGATGCTCTCTTTCTAATGTACTGCATGTGACTGAGTGCAGTTTGTCTAATTTCTGCCTTTGTGGTTCAGAACTACTGTTGGCTCTGGACAAGCTGCTTACACAGGGTCTAAAGAACACTGATCATATTTTATATATCACTGAATATTGAATTAAAGAACAGAGCTTAAACAGCAATCCCAAAGGAGATCTGGCTGTCTGTATACATTTGACCAGAGGATATAAAACAAGAGTTAAATATGCATTGCAAAAACAAACCGCTTGTCTAAAAAATTAGCTCAGAAATTGGTGACATCTCAGACATTTTTGCCTTTTGTCCACACGCCACTTGGAACTTTTGTGATTCAATCAGTCTAAGACGACCTTGTTTCTGCCTAATGCCAGTGCACGTTATTAGCTGCATCATTAAAGCCCTGATGTTTTGCTTTTGCTTCTCTGTGTTCTTTCTTTGCAGATGTTTTTTAATAGCTGTCTCTGCAAAAATGTAATGAATTCCTGTTGCGAAATTTCCATGTAACTTGGTAGATTTTTCCACAAATGAGCTTCATTCATAAAATGCGGTTGCACTCCTCACCACCACTGGCAGTCACGGCTGATTGCATTATGTTTCCAGGTTGTTGGAAAGTGTTCTCATGAGCACAATGTCTCCAGGGATTTTCTTCGTGTTTTCCACAAATGTTCAGTTGAACTCGAGGATGAACTGATTACATTTCTGCACTCAAAGGTCAAAGACATTGTGATCTCAATAAATATGTTGCTTTGTCATAACTCAGTAGCTCCGATTAAGACAGAATTTTACACAAATGACAAATGGAGATAAAATGATGATGTTGTGACTTTTATATGCAGAAGGATAAAGGTCGTGTTCACTGCAATGCCTTAATTTTCTGCAGAAACATCCTTCTGGCAATTATTCAAGGGCATTATGTAGCTATGTTAAAAAGTCAACCCCAAAAACCTTTATAATGTTAGGACAGCCTAGGTGGAAGCAGAATTCGCATTATTTACTATTAATAAAAACATTATATAAAGATAATAACATAAAATATAAAATAATATATAATAAATATATTTAATATAACTTATACAATAATAAATATTACCACAAGCATCTTACAGGGTGCCCGAGCTTCTTCTGAAACTGATTATTTTCTTCTGCATCAACTTATTTACCCTTTTTTAAAACTTTGTGAGAAATCCAGCCACAGATACTCTGAACAAATATAAAAGTAGCAAAAAAATTGAGCACAAAATGAAAAAGTGGTTAATCAGTAAATCATTTTGGCTGTACCTTTATGAACTTCTGAGTAGTTTGATTTGTGATTTTAAAAAAAACCCAACATATTTTGTGTGTTCTTTATGTTATATATGCTCAAATCTACATAATTCAAATACTGAATAACATTAATACTAATATAATAAATGTAGCAAAGTAAAAAACACAATATATTCTTCAGTCTGCTCTGAAGACTATTTATTTAACCTTGACTCGAAACTCACATGGTTTCCTGATTCTGTAAGATTCTGTAACTGAAGAGTGTAATTGATATCCTGCATTGCACTGGTATCTATTTTATTCTATTTTATTGTTTCCTTTTTTTTAATCAATGTGTGCTTGGAAAAAAGATTTTAATCTGAAAGATATTACAGTAAAGTAAAGGTTAGATAAAATTTAATATGTGTTGTAGCAGAAATATAACGTGGTATGAAAAGAAGGCTCCAATTTGTCCTCAGCTAAATCTACTTAGTTTCCTTCCATTGGTGTTCACACTCAAATACACAATGTTGTACACCTTTCTGCATGCACACACACACACACAAACACACAAACAGCCTGGGGAGCATTTCATTAAGGTAAGCGCATTTGTAAAGCCTTTCTCATTAATATCAGAACAAGCTGAAGGGAACATCCATTATAAGCCATCTGAACTTCTCTGGACCTTTTCTGACAAATCTGAAAGAGCAAAAAAAATTGTATATCCGTATACAGATGCAGGACAAAATTGGGGCAGTGAAGAGCACACTCAACACTTACAAAGTTTTCCCACAAGACTGGATTGCACACAAACACATACAACACGGTCACACTACAACTGGAGAGTACGGCAAGTTCCTTACTGAGGCAGAGGGCGATGGGCAGCAGCACCGTCGAGCTACCTGGATGGGACTTCATTGTTTGGCTCAGAAGTCCCGTGGAGCCGAGTACCACCCCCGAGCAAGAGGCTCTGATGTGAAGCTCCCACTTGACGTAAATCCAAAAAGTGCAAAATTTCTGGCCTAAAATGTGATTTTTCCGACCGTCCGTGGGGAATTTATCAGATGGCAAAAGTGCAGCAATGCACGGAGGCACAACCCAGCTGGATTAACAGTGAAAGGGACCAATGCATCACAGAGAGTAAGAGGATGTTGTGCCTGTGTGTATGTGTATGTGTGTGTGTGCACTGGGAAGGCTTGGAGCAACAGACCAATGAGAGCATCACATCATAGCACAGTGGATTAGAGTGTTCTCATTTCCGGTTTTCAGTATTTGGAACACTTGTTTGAAACCCAGATATATGATCTTATAATGATTTTGCTGTTCACACTTGTGTGACACCTACCTGTTGCAAAAATCTGTTTTAACCATTGAACAGAGTTTGTAAGTGAACAGTGAAACAAACCATTATTAAAGGTGTCAGGAGGCAGGAGGATTTTTTTGTGCACAGATGGATGACATCCCAGTGAGGATAACACAGTCAGGCTCACCTGGGAGTCCAATGTGGTTCCACAGCGCCTTCTGGGAATAGCCTCAGTCCACGAGAGAATTCATCCGCTTTTTGGGTTATGACAATAAGAGACGAAGACAGAACTGTTAAACTGTTGAAAATGGGTGATTGTGATCTTTACTCCTTGACTTCCTTGCGATTCCATCTTACGTCCCCCTCCTCACCCTCCCAGATGGCTCACACTCTGTGCATTAGTATAAGTCCTGGTTGACATCTGCATACCGACACAGGAGGAATAGGAACCCATTGTTAATCTGCGGCTTAGAACAACCATCGACTGCAGAGTAATCTGTCTGTGTCCCAAGCTGCTGCCCTGAATCGATACATCACTGGAGCTACTTTGGCAAAAAGTCTTCCTGGAAACATCTGCATTAGCTCATCAAATTCATCTCTTTGCAATGCCATATTGCAGATGTGTAACATTTACGGTGCCATGAAAAAGATGTCATTCACATCTATCAGTTGGGAAAGGTTTCAAAGTCATTTCTGAGGCTTTGGGACTCCAGAGCTATTATCTACAAATGGAGAAAACTTCAAACTGTGATAAACCTTCCCAGGAGGGGCCACTGTTACCAAAGAAGCGCTTCAATAACTCTTCCAAAAAGTCTCGAAAGAACCCACATTTGCCCAAAAACATCTTTGTGATCCCCAAGATTTTTGGGAAAACATTCTTTGCACTGACGAGACAAAAGTTTGCCTTTTTGGAAGGTTTGAGTTACTGTTACATGTGGCATAAAACTAACACAGCATTTCTTAAAAAGAAAATCGTACCAAGTCAAACATGGTGGTGGTCAAAAGTTAGTCTGGGCCTGCTTTGCTGCTTCAGGATAAATAAAGAAATCATGAAGAGGGCAGATACTTTTTCACTGCACTGTAAACTGGGTGAACTTATCTAGACTTTTTTGCTATTCTAAAAAAAAGAAATTCCATTGTTTATATATAGCCAAACAATGGATGTATTCACAGTAACATCACCCACTGGTTAGTGAAGTACAATTGTGAATCCTTAAGTTGAGGACTTTTGCTGTCCTGATGTTATCAAACTGGAAATTATTGGGGGGGGGGGGGGGGTTCCTTCAACCTCCTTTTTGGCTCTAACCGGGACAGCAGATTTAAAAGTAAACATAATCCCATTTTATGTAAGATGCAAAACTAGCAACTGAAAACGTGAAGTTAGGAAAGAGGCTCACAGATTAAAGGATCTGAAGGACTGTTTTACCCCTAAAATTGTATTCAGTCTTATTTTTTTGTAAGCACAGGAGTCGCCCTCTGTTGGCCAAAGACTGCATGCTTTGAAGAACTTTGGCTTCATTTTTGAGATTTGGAAGTGATGTCCATGTTTCACATGCTTTGTGATTGTCCAAATAAAGGACTTTATATTATTCAGTCTTCAGGGTTTCTATAGGCAGGACCAATCAAATAAGACTTAACTTAAATTATTTCTGCATGTTGATGGGAGTCAATGGCTGTATCCCAATTCAGGGTCTGCAGCCTTATGGGGCGCATTTTAAGGCCGATCATGTCACAGCGATGCGACGAAGGTTGTCCCAATTCAAGGGCTGCTCGAAATGCGGCCCTCAAATGCGTCCTTCATTTCCCTGAATTTTAAGGATGTATTTTAGGATTGTAGACTTCGTGGCCCAACATATCCCAGAATGCATAGCGCGGCGGTGGGTGTGGATAATTTTGCCGGAAAAAAACAGCGGATGAGGGGCGCCTGAAGACTAAACTTTAAGTAAGTACTGAATATTATGTCACTTATTTATGTGCAAATGTTTAATAACGAAGAACATTAAAACATTACTGTTGGCCACATGTCGGACAATGCTGTATGAAACGTTTCCAGCTGTTTGTATGATAGTTGCTAGGCAACCTGGGCAGCGCGACGGAGGCTAGACAGTCCCATTTTACAAGCCTTGCACATCCGGCCTTAGCGGTCTTTGAGTACGCGGCCCTTGTGGACCGTTAAGGCTGCGTACTTTAAGGCTGCAGACCCTGAATTGGGATACAGCCAATGTCGGGAGTTTCCCTGTGCTCAGGGTCCTAATATGCCACACCCCTGAACGGCTGCAGTTTATCCTGATGCTATATTTAAATGTTTGGACCTTATGTTTAAATTAAAACCAATCCACACTGAAAACAACTTTTGTTGTGAGATTCTCCTCAAAGAGGACTCCTGCTGACAACTTTTGTGAAGTGCTGCGCTGACCGTTTTCCTCCTCCTCTTCTTCATTGCTCACTTACTTAGCTCAGAGCCGTGATCCATGCACGGTTACTTTGCTGTTGCGAAACTGTCCTGTTTGCCTCACGCAGGACACCCAGCTTGTTGCGTGATGATTCCACCAGCGTTTTCCTGGACAGCTCTGCAGAGAGCTGCGATTTGCTTTGTCATGAGCAGTTGAGACGATGGTTGCAGAAGATTCCAGATATAATATTTCTTATTCGATTTGTTTTAAAAGGACAATGTAGTTTTTCCTTATTCTTTTAATACAGGAAGTCAAAGCTTTAAAGTGTCACAAAGTATTTAAACACAATCTGATGAATAGAAGCTCAATATAAAATGTCAAAAGAATTATTAAAATAATTAAATATTATTCGGTAATTATTATTATCAAAAAGTACGTTCCTAAAGGAAACTGAAAGCCTAATTAATAGTGTAGAAAATGTTTCAAGCATTTCAATTTACAAGTAAAACAATATACACAAGATGTGAATATTGATATACATGTAGCACACTAAGTATTCACACTAAAAACAAAATATGCAGTAGCAGCATTAGTAGGATATGACGGAGTTTTTAAATGGCAATTCTGCATACTGTCAGCTGTCCAAGGATGACCCCCCTGATC
Source organism: Neolamprologus brichardi (assembly GCF_056152115.1). Lineage (NCBI taxonomy): Eukaryota > Metazoa > Chordata > Actinopteri > Cichliformes > Cichlidae > Neolamprologus > Neolamprologus brichardi. The sequence continues at coordinate 17,909,378 of NC_142104.1, forward strand.
GAGACTCACACACTGAAAGATAAAGGTGGATTATTATATAGCTATAGGAAATTGCAAAAGGATGTCATGCAACTTTTTTTCTATAAATCTAACATTGCTTCCTTAATTTTTTTAGATCATGACCAGCAAAACTATAAACTTTGACCTGGATTACTTATAATAAAGGCACCCTTTCTGACACACTTCAAAGATTTTCCATGTTTATATACAGAAAGTCTTATTTCAGTGGATTTCAGAATCACATGTTGCTTTCATTGTTGTACCTAAACAATGAAACCTGCCTTGAAAAGATGTCATTTGGCCTGATTGCAGTGGTAACAGCCATCAAGAAGGAAGATAGAGTTGTGTAAGTTTGATTGACAGCATTGGATTAAGGCCTTACGCAACACTGTAGGGAGTAGAAAAGATAAATCCAGATGAGATTAGGATCTGGATCCTCGCTCTTTCCAATGCTCTCTCTCCATCCATTCATCCATCGCTACCCCTTTCTCTGTTTCACATTAATACATTAGGTGTTCAAAAATTACCCATTCCAGTGTGAGCGGTGGAACTGCATTACATGCCTATGTTCGTGTTGAGATAATTAGCATTTCACTTCCTTAAAATCTGTAACAATTAAGCAAATGAGCATCAGATTGGCCACACATAGATAGATCAAGCAAATTAGGTCATAAAGAGAGGAGCTGAAGCTTCTCTTCTTCAAGCTTTTATCCCAGCGCCATCTAGAGGGTAAAAATCATGCTTCAGACTCCGACTGTACAGATGATTATTGCTGTCCTGAAACTCTGGACTGGACAAGATGAAGAATCAGTTTCCAGTCAACTAAAATATGACACTTTGCTGTTTTAAAAATAAAATCATATTTGCATTAAAGCAAGAAGTCAGAATGTGTAATTGAATTCACTATTTTCTAGTAATTGGCCTCATTTATTGACAAATTGGGTCTTAATTTATCAATTTAGTAAATCTGAAGCAAAATACGACTAGAGATCATTTTTTGAGGAGTGATTTCTCTTTGGTGAGTTGGTCCTTTAATCAGTTTAGGCTTGTTATTTACACTAGCAAAGAGAGAGAGATATAAAAAATTAATCTTTTGTTCTGACATTATACAACCCAGTTTCAGTGTAAGCCGTAAACAGAAGGCACTCATTACATTTAAGCGAGAAAACATTTCATTTGTTTTCTTTGTGCAATATTAGATTAGAAATTTCAGTTTTGTGCAATAAAATCGAGATTTATTTTTTAAATAAAGTCCTCTCTCTGTTATTCTGAATGTAATGCCAGCAAAAAACTGTGTAAAACTTTGAGGAAGAGCAACAAAATACTGTGGGGCCAAAAAACCTTCTCACTCACTTTAGCTAAGTTGGTAAAAACAGCTTCTCAGACATTTAGAAATATAATTTAACATACAGTGTAATTAGAAAGATGATTTCACCAGGCCAAAGATGGCCATCACATTCAGGTTTTCAGGTGGTGCTGGATTCAAACAACAGTCAGAGCACGGGTTTCTAAACAGAGCCACAAACGCAAGTTAAAACTCTGACATGAAAAGAAACACACAAAGAAGATCCAAAAACTCTAATATGTTCTTGAGATCCAGCCTGGACAATGGCGTAAAATATAAAGCTGTTTTCTGACCACTCAAAATTTTAACTTCCTGATAGAAGTAATACTATGCATCCTGTGAGCTAAAGAGAGAGATTTGTAGACCCAAAGTCAGCATCTCTATGATGCAGAGCTATTAATCTGCACAGATTATCTATCCTGTGCATCTGTGAAGGCACCACTAGTGCTAAACAATGTGTGTGAATAATTTTAAGATCACTGCACTTCACGCGACGATCGTAAACTGTAAGGTTTCCAACACAAGTCTTTTATAAGTTTATTTCATACAAATTTTATTATTTTGTCCACAACTCAACAAAGCTGAAAAATTTGTAATATGACTTACAAGAGCCACTGCAAATCTTCATGTCATTTTAAAATAAACCCCTCACCGCAGTCCGGGGATGAGATCACATGAGCCAAACCCCCCCAACCCCAATATCAATGAAGGCTTAAAAAGAAAACAACAGAAACACTGTCAGATCCTTTTTCCCCACCAGAAGTCTCTAAAATGCTGCTATGAGACAAAATGCTTGTTGGCTTGAGAAATAACTTGCCAGTCTTAAACAATGAGCTGCCAGATCAGCTTCAAAAATATGAAATGTTTGTAATAACCTGTGCTTAAAACACTGATGAACAGGACAAATATGTGGCCACTAAACATCTGTGTGAAGAATAGTGAAGAGGCACGTAAAATGTTTAAATCACACCCAAAAAATGAAAAAGAAGTAGGTGTTGCTTCCCCAAAACTATGGAAAAAACGTCCCCAAGAAGCATCCTTTAATAACAATTAATTTTAAGTGCCCTTTAAAGCTTTGAGGAATTTCTTCAAGTCTTTTTTTCTTCTTCTCAGTTGCAAAAATACCTCTAGCAACAAAAATAATGGAAATAATCTTAAGGTACCTTTAAAGGCAACTCTGAAACAGTCGCGGTAGAGTTTTATTTAGTTCACTACAACCCTAAGCAGGCCAAGATTAGTGTTTTGGTTAAAAAAAAAAATCCTATAGATACTTTATCTTGGCGCATTTTTGCATGTTATTGTGGGGTGTTATCCTTTTTTTTTTGCAACAAGAGCTCCTAAACTCGGTTGGAAAAACAAAACAAAAACAGCCTAAGGACAAAAAACACTTTATGCAGCTAGGCAGTTTTGAGCATGTTCTTCGCCGGTGTCCCCTCAGTCTGTCCCGTCATAAATAAGTCTGAAATGTGAGTCTGTGCAAACTACGAGTCTTGTCTGAATGGATTCATGTGATCTTGGTTTGGCTGCAGACCAGAGGCAGACTGTGCATGTTTCAATTAGATTAGCAATAAGTTTATTACTATCAGCTACATCAACTAGCCAGTCTACAAAAAAATTAAAACGCAAATAAAAATAAAAATCAGCTCTACTTGAAAATAAATTGTCATCGCTCTCAGTTTCGTAGAAATCGGGGCTGGATCTGCTGTCTCCTGCTCTCCGTCAGTCTGAGTCTGTATAACGGCTCGTCTCCGGGGATGTTCACCCATCCCATCAGATTTTCTTCCGAACGTTAGCAGCCACCGTGTGGCCGTACAGCAACCGGTCCCGTTCCCGCACTTCCTCTTGCAGCTTGGCCTCCGCCACCCGGAGCTGGCGGATGGTCGCCTTCATCTCCTTCATCTTCACCTCCATGAGCGCGATGATGTCCCGCTGCTCGTTCAGCTTCCTTAGCAGCTCGGCCGACGTGGTGCCAGTGGTCAGAGAGTACGAGTGGTCCAGCGGGCTGCTGGTCACGCTGACATACTGCACGGGTGCCGCCGCGGATGAGGTGTCCACCTGCGAGTCGCCAGCCGTTACCTCGGCTGTACCGCCGACCTGCCCCGTGTAAGATGTCCCCTCCGTTTGGACGGGCAGTCGCGCGGTGCCCAAGTACTCCCCGTTTTGGCCAATCTGCACCACGGTGATGCTGTCGTCGCTCGCTTCCCCGCCTGCGTTGGCCTCGGCTCCTTCTGCGGTGCTGCCCAGCACGGAGCTGGTGACAACAATTCCGGAGGTCGCAGCTGCGGCGGGCGCGGGAACCGCCGCGGATACTTTCCTGCCTCTGCCCCGCCGACTCCTGCGCTCATTCACCCCTCGCAGAGGGAAGAGGGACGGCACCCGGATGCTGTAGGTTTTCCTCCCGCCAGCGAAATGCACGCTGCAGACTCGATGCCCCGTAGTCGGCTGGAAGGTGCTGAAGCAGCCGCTGACCCCGGCCCGGGAGATGTTCCTCAGCCACTGCTCTCTGAGAGCGGTGTCCTTAGGAAACGTGTAGAAGCGCAGTTCCCGGTCCCGGTGCGAGTTGTTGTAGCAGCCGGGGACACAGCAGGTGAACCCAGGCATATTTACTTCAGCGCCGAGGCTAAATCTGCGGCCTTCGGGTGAACTTAAGATTATTTTATTTTTGTTTCTTTATTCTATGCTATGTTATCAAGCTCGGCGGCCTGCAAGCGGAACTACACGTCCCACAACGCTAACAACTTCCTGTTTATTTTTTAGCAAAAGTGAGGCGCTCTCCTTCGTACGACGACTAAATCCATCCGAGATTAAACGGCCGCGGAGCACACGAAGCTCTTGCATATGCTGAATTCACGGCTGCTGTTTTATTTTCAACGGTAAATGTTTTTTCTTGTTCTTAGCTCTGTTATCAGGGTAATCGTCCACCACTGAGAACTAAAAGTCCCACAATTCCTTGCGCTTCCTGTCCATAACCGTTAGTGATATAACGCCTCTGCTGGTCAGTGTGTGTAACGACACCGTTCAAGTAGGCGTGTGTGTAAAAAAAATACTATAAACGTGTTAAAAAAAACACAAAAGAACTTAATTAATTATTGATCTTTTTAAAACAAACGCTGTATTTTAATGTAAAACAATTATATTTTTATATAGATGCAGACAGACTTCTATTTCCTTCTCAAAGGAAAATAATTTTTAGAATCACAAACTAAGGTGTTTTCAGTTACAGCTGATGATTAACTGATTAAAGCAACCTAAGTTTAATTGGGGGGAAACTTCAAATACAGAATAACAATACTGTAAAATTTGATTAATACATATGTGCAATCAGAAATAACCATGGAGAATAAAACACTTTTTAGATGGAGCAATTTTATGAAATTCAAGTCTAATAATTTAATGTTCTGCTTTTTCTTTTGGCTTGCCCTTTTAGGTGTTGCTATGGCAGATCATAGGCCTCTGTCTCACCCTATAACTTTTATCCCCCCTAATCAGCTTACATCTAATAAGCATCCACAGAAGGTGTATTGTATTGTATTGTATCTTTATTTTGAACATGTTAAAATAGTACAACAACAGAAAAAAGAGACAAACAAACACAGCAAAACAAAAGGAAAACAAAGCAACATCCATCCATTCGCTTCCGCTTATCCTTTTCAGGGTCGCGGGGGGCGCTGGAGCCTATCCCAGCTGTCATAGGGCGAGAGGCGGGGTACACCCTGGACAGGTCGCCAGTCTGTCGCAGGGCCAACACACAGAGACAGACAACCATTTGCGCTCACTTTCACTCGCACATTAACACCTAGTGGCAATTTGGATTTTCCAATTAACCTATCCCCACAAGCTGCATGTCTTTGGACGGTGGGAGGAAGCCGGAGTACCCGGAGGGAACCCACGCAAACACGGGGAGAACATGCAAACTCCACACAGAAAGACCCCAGCCTGATGGTGGAATTGAACTCAGGACCTTCTTGCTGTGCGGCAACAGTGATAACCACCGTGCCACCGTGCTGCAACAAAGCAACAATAATTATAAATAACTTACATGTTCAAAAAGGAGTAGGAAGAAGCATAATCTTATTTAATCCCACCCCCTTTCCACTATTTAGTAATTAATAGTCTACACTTTTTCTTCCTGTTCCCCTGTCCATCAGAAATTCTTCATTACAATTACATTACATGTTACATGTGTTTTTTATTTATTTATCTATTTTTATATTTTTACATTTATACTTTAAATATATACTTATATAAACATACTTGTGCACCTACACATATATACACATCACTGTTGTGAAAATAGTGGGTGAGAACACCCGATCAGAGCCCTACCTCCTTCCTTTACTTTGCAAAAACCACAATTTTGAACTGAGTCATGCTGGGACATTGCTTCAGTTCTTCACTTCCAGGGGTGTCAAACTCCAGGCCTCAAGGGCCGGTGTCCTGCAGGTTTTAGATATCACCCCGGGTCAACACACCTGAATCAAGTGATCAGTTCATTACCAGGCCTCTGGAGAACTTCAAGACATGTTAAGGAGGTCATTTAGCCATTTAAATCAGCTGTGTTGGATCAAGGACACATCTAAAACCTGCAGGACACCAGCCCTCGAGGCCTGGAGTTTGACACCTGTGACTTAGTCTATTCCACAGCTTCACTCCACACACAGAGATGCAAAAACGTTATCATTTTGTACGGATACAATGATGTTTTAAATTTAATTCCCCCTTCAAATTGTATCCCTGTTTCCTTTTAGAAAACAATTTGAGAATACTGTCACGAAGTAGATCGTTTATTACTTTATACATAATTTGTACTGTGAGAAAATGAACCAGGTCTGTGAATTTTGGTATTTTTGATTTTAAGAATAGCGGATTTGTATGATCTCTGTAGCCAGTTTTATGGATTATCTTTATGGACCTAGATTGATGATAGTAATGCAAATATGGTGAAATCAGTGAACAATATTGAATGTGGAATGATTTGTGATCCAGATGTGCTTTACTTTACTTTACTCATGGTGATATATCATGTGTGTGTTTTATGAGAATTTCAAAAAAGGTATCAATGGGTATTTTTCACTAATTTAAAGTTAGACTGATTTTCAGTCTGTTTCCTTGGATTGTTTGTTCATCTTTCCATGTCAACCGCCACACTGTCCAGGTGGTAGTAACCATTATCATCCACCTGATGGCCTTGTAGATCCCTCTTCCTACACTCCTGTGCTGGTTTAGTGTTTGGCTGGTTTAGTGGTTGGCTGGATGGTTGTGGATTTGGATGCTGCAGGTGTCACTTTTCTGATCATCATCACACAGCTATTTCTGCAGATTTAGTTTATTATTTACACACTGTAAATCTGTAGTAGCTAAATAAACCTCACACCGTATTCATCCAAGATCATTTCACAAAGTAAACACCAAAGTTTAAAAGTATTTTTAAAAATAAATTGTATTTGAAAAAGCTGAGGCAAAAGAATGTAAACCAAAGTCACAAATAAAATTAACCAGAATAAATTATCGAAATACATTTAACCAGAGACATTATATGAGAGGGATGTCACTAAAGTAACTGAAATACAAGGGAAAACACTGCAATAGTAAACGTGGTAGAATTAGGCTATAACTTTAAGAGAGTTTTTAACCGTTTTAAACCTTAATTTCGTCTCAAAGCAAGCAAATTATTTTGTGGATATATTTAGATTGGAGTGGTAGCTACGCCTTGAGTTTTGGTAATGGTTAAAAATAACAAGTCAGATAACTGCTTTGGGGTAGACCTATTTCAAGACGACTGCCCACTTGGAAGAAGCTTTGAGGCAACTGTTGTTGCGATTTACATAAAACTGAATTGAAAATTTTTGGATTAAACGAGTGAAACTAGTTGACGTACCGTGGGATTTGTACAGGTAGCGCACTGAATCATGGGAAAACTATTGAAACTTCAAGTAATGCCTTAACAGCAAGGGCACATATATTTATTCGTAAGATGTATTAATACATTAATAAAAAATATCTTTAAAAGCAAGGTTTTGTGAAAATTTTAGTATCTTTGTGTTTAAACGTAACGTGTTTCCTATGTGTCCCCCGTGTTGATTTTCCGCCGGTGACCTATCTTCACAACTTTAGTATGTCTGGTTCCCGTCACAGTATTGCTGTTGCTGCTGAAGTTACCATTAGCAACTGGGCAGCGCCCGGCTCGACACCTTCCGACGTCGCTGATGTTGTGCTGCCAAATACAGTAGGTAGTTAACGTTTCCTTGCTTTTCACTTGGGATCTGTTTTAAATAATACCCGTTTCTAGATACTTTAACGCTAAACAGTGAGCCCGAGAAGTATCTGCGTTTACTGGGAGTTTTTTGTGCACGCTCTGCGGTTGTCTGGCCAGCTAGCTGAATGTGCTAGCTAACGTTATCAATAACCTGACTGTTTAGCTAGCTCACTGTGTGTGTGTAGGTGTGTGTGCACTTGTAGCAGTACGCGTGTTTGAAACGAAGACGTGGCCACTTTGAGGAAGTTTGCAGTGTTTTATGACATATGTCTGATCCCGAGCTACTATTTCTGATTCAGAAAGCGACGAGTCCGTGTGTCATGCCTTTGATATCTCATCTGTCTAGCTGACTCGACTCGGCACGGCACGGCTCGGCTCAGTTGCCAGCGTTGTCGGTGTGTGAGAGAATTCGGCTGCTTTAGCCTGGCGCGGATGCGGTTTAAACCAGAGAAGGTTCCCAAAGGTGGCACAGGTAATGCAGGTGCAGGGGCACGCATACTTTCCTCCGTCACCCTTCTGTTGTACAGTCATCATGGCCACAGGGAGAGTCAGCAAGATAGACCTGCTCATTGTTCACCAATATAGCACTGTGCTAAATATGGACCCACCCCGCATTTCTTTATATTTTGCTAGGAAAACGGAAAATAGGTACAGCAATTTATGGAGTGAGAGAAGTTCACACCTGAGCCAAAGCTGCTGTTCTGCTGTTTCTCCTCTCAGCATATACGCATATACCTTTCCTTCCCCTCCCCCCCCCCCCCCCCCCCCCCTTACTTCTCCCTAAGAGTCCACATTCAGTCCCCAAAGACTGTAGTCTTTGTAGTGGTACATTTAGTTCATTTAATGTTTATAAATCAATTTCACTTTTTACTTTGAATTATAATTAACGTTTTTGGAAAACCTCTGAATTAAAAGGATATATTTTTTGTGTTTTTGTGTATGTTTTTCAGCTTAGTTGATTTTTATGCATATGTATTTAATGTAGATATGGCCTGCTATTTAAATCAGTCACCAGTCTATTATCATTCCAGATCAGGAAAACAAGGGAGTAAACTCATACTGGTTCAGGTGATTTATAACTTTCAGAACAACATCAAGTGAGCGATAAATGATTAGATTGTTCTGGCTTCTGGTTTTTATGTTTAGCCTGGTTGAAAGACAAAAGATGACATTGACATTCAATGGGTGTGAACGAGGAAAGGCATGTTAAGTATGTGGCAGGACACGGCGTGAGAGCCTGTCACAGAGGTCTGATAAGAAAAACTGGGCTGAATTTTCATTAGACCTGCAGATACAGTCAATAAAGCTGGGATAAATGGGTAAAGCACTTATTCACTACTCTTTCTCATTTCTTAGTGTTGCATTCACAAAGTTTTTTTTATTTCCCGGGATTTTGTTATGTTATTGGATAAAGGTTGATCGTTCTTTAACTGTTCAATTGTTAATTGTTTTATAGGCTAAAATCAACAGCACAGGCCTTGAAAAGCTAGTAGATGATTTGCTGTTGAGGTGCTGGAGTGACTGGCGATGGTTCATACATAGGGTCCCACTGAGCAGCTCTACCATGCTGCCGGGAGTCGGTGTGTTTGGCACGGGGAGTACGGCCCGAGTGCTGGTCCCACTGCTAAAAGCTGAAGGCTTTGAGGTTCATGCACTCTGGGGGCGAAGCGAAGAGGAAGCATGCTGCTTGGCAAAGGAGCTCGGCATCCCGTTTCACACCAGCCGATCTGACGACGTCCTGCTGCATCAAGATGTTGACCTTGTCTGCATCTATATTCCACCATCCATGACAAGGCAGATAGCAGTCAAGGCACTGGGTAAGACTCCATAAACACAAATATAACATAATCTAACACAGTGTGTTTGGCAGCATAGTGACTGAGCTATTAGCACTGTCACAGCAAGAGGGGTTCAAATCCAGGCAACACTCTTTCGTACAATGTTTGTATGGTCTCCCTGTTCTTGTGCAGGCTTTCTACAGAGCCTCCAGTTTCTCCTACCACTAACCCTATTAAGTATGTCATGAAAGAAATCATCTCAAGAGTTAACACCCTAAATGAAGGTTGAAATATTAAGATTCACATGTTAGTATTCCACATTTCTTCCTCATGCTTTCATGTTATCAGTGTTCTGGTACCAAATTACAAAATGTTAATGAAAACATGCAGTGCTCTGAAACACTGACCACACGGTGAAAATGGCAGACAGCACAGATAGCAGGGAAAAGCACATCGGTGGAATTATTAATCACACTAATTAAACTGAAAAATATTGATTACACACACAGTGTGGTGAATAAATATATAATTACTGCTGATAGCCTCATTAGGGACATTTTTTTTATTAGTTATACAAGTATTTGATGTATCTTCTATGTTTGTTTTACAGTGTGTCCAGAACTGTAGGACTCAGTTTCATGATATTGCCGTTATTTTGGGGAATGTATTATTAGTTGCTTCCACCTGTAATGACTATAATCCTAATGCAGCTCCTCTGGGGGTATCTCCACTTATCTTTGTGCTTCATCACAAGCCAGATGTGTCAGATAGAAACCCTTCAAGTTTCAGTTCTGGGTTTCCATTTAGCACCCGTAGCTGTTTTCACACATGACCTCCACGGATTGTCAGGAAACTCAAGTGTGGTAATTGCCCTACCTCACATGTAGCACACACCAGGTGATAGTCTACTTTAGATGCGTTCTCACTGCTGGAAATACTGCATTTGTTTAAAGCAAGGGAACTGCCTGGGTAGAGCATGCAAGAAGCAGCATACATGAGTGCCCACTCATTTGCTGGAACTTCACCAAACAATTATGTGTGCTGTTCCCACACGAGAACAGTCAACCATCACGCACCATTTGTCCCAGTAGGCCGGAGATCGTTCAGTGTCCATTCTGACTATGTTAAACATTTGCTGTGTCACATACAGCTTCATCAGGTGAGGTGTGGAAAAGTTCAGAGCTGTGTGTGAAAACGGCTCGTGCCCTGAAGCAGCTGGGTGTGGCAGGTCAGATCTCAAACGCATTTCCTCTGTAACGTATTCTTTAGGGTTTGTTATTGATGTGTGATTAATGGTGATCAAAGCCTTGATCAACAGCAAGTGTAGCTACAAATTTTTTTAAAAACAGAAAGAACAAATTCTGTCAGCAGTAGACTGAAGCAAACATAATCAACAAGGTTTCCCAATCAAAGGGGACTTGATACAGGGCTTACTGTATCTGATGGAATTCCTAAGCGTTGACCACAGTTTCCTGTTTTAGTTGCAACTTCCTGAGTGTTTCCCCGCTGAGGGACTAATCCATGGGACCAATTCCAAAGGCTAGTGAGGTCTGATTTAAAATGTATAACAAATGCTGCACTCACTAGATGTCGTCACATAATTTTGGTTTATTCATACCTAATATGAGGAAATGAACAGTAAAGCAATCAAATGCACACTCTGATAGATGCACCGAACTGAAACTGCTGCAGATCTGAGCTTATGTAAAATAAATTGTGTGAAATCTGTTCTCATTGGCTCTACGCCAAAGATCAGTGCAGTAAGTTAATAACTGCTGAATCTCCCGTCTGTCTTCAGGTATCGGTAAGAATGTCGTGTGTGAGAAAGCTGCAACTACTGTGGATTCATTCAAGATGGTCACTGCAGCCAGATACTACCCACAGCTGCTCAGCATTATGGGTAACACCCTGCGCTTCCTGCCAGCTTTTGTTGCAATGCGCCAGCTGCTGGTGGAGGGATATGTGGGCGAACTGCAGGTGTGTGATGTCCGAGTCTATGGTCCGAGCCTGCTGGACCAGTCGTACGGCTGGACCTGCGAGGAGCTGATGGGAGGAGGCGGTCTTCACACTGTTGGCTCCGCCATCATCGACCTTTTGAGTTACCTGTCTGGCACTCGGGCACACCGCGTGCATGGTTTACTGCGGACCTTCGTGCAGCAAAACGGTTTGATCCGAGGGATACGCCGCGTCACCAGCGACGACTTCTGTTTCTTCCAAATGTTGATGGGTGGGACAGGGTCCAGTAGCGTGTGCTGCACTGTGACCCTAAACTTCAACATGCCGGGGTCGTTTGTACATGAGGTTATGGTAGTTGGATCCACTGGGAGATTAATTGCCAGAGGGACAGAACTGTATGGGCAACGCAACGGGAGTAAAAGTGAGGAGCTGTTGGTAGGCGACAACGGCTGGGTGGGACCAGAGGTAAAAGAAATGCCCCTGCCTCTCCTGCAGGGCCTGAGCTCCATGGTGAAGGCGCTGAGGCAGTCTTTTCAGGCTAAGGAGGAGCGCCGGTGTTGGGCACGGGGACCAGTTGCCACTGCACCGACGTTTGAGGATGGTCTGTACGTGCAGACGGTGGTGGAGGCGGTGAAGCGGTCCAGCAGCAGCGGAGAATGGGAGTGTGTTGAGATCATGAGTCATGAACCTGATCCAAACCAGAACCTGTGTGAGGCTCTCAAGAGAAACAAAAACTAGATCTGTTAATTCACCCAGTGCGACTACTGCATGTCTGACAAAACGGAGCTCTGAATGTTTCAAGTCCGCTGCTTCGACCTTTTATGTGACACATGACTACTTGGCTTGTTTTTTTTAACACACTTGTCACAATTTGAACATAATTTTTTTTATTTGACTGTGTTGTGAATGCTTGAACCCTCACAGATGTGATTTGTTTGTACACTAAATTTGTAAACCACAGCTCTATTATTCTGATTCTCAACAGAAAACATTATCATAGCTGTAAAGCTCATTTAAACGTGTTAAAAGCTCCCTGTGCCCCACCGGCAGTCGCCTTACGCTGCCTTTATTCTCATTCTTAGCTTGAAGTTGCGGGGTCATGATTTCAGATTTTCGGCTAAAAAAGGATCTAGACCTATATTAGTTGTTAGCCAATAGTAGATTTTAATTTTAAAAAATGGTTTTAGGTTGTTGGGTTGTTTTGTTGTTGTTTTCAACTTATGAGCAGTTTCTTTTGATTTATTAATATAGAAAGAAAACAATTCTGAAGTCTGAATAAGTGCATTACCCCTGAACATCCCTTTTTTTTCTGGTTATTGTTTTTAATATTTTGTTGCTGTTTTTTTTTTCTTTTAAAGTTTGGGTATCACCAGAGAGTTTGAGCTGAGTCTAATATTTCCATGACCACCGGCTGGCTCGCTGGCTAATAAACCATGCGCCAGCAGGAACAGTTCATTGAACCCTGCAAGAAGTCAGTGGTTTCAGGACAGATTGAAAAGAGTGTCTCAGTCATATCTGAGTTTGTTTTGGCCCGCTGATAACGTGAGAGGGATTAATGGGTACAGTATGCCTATTTTATCTGAATTAATAGTCTCAGCTCGTATATCCACCCTTTTTGATGGTACAGCAGAGTTTTACGATTCATAGATGGTTATTTTGTTGAGCCTTCAGCTCTGGGTCAAGGATTCTTTCCCACACTTTGCAAATCCAGGTCTGTAAGTTTCAGCATATTGGTTGCAGTTCACCAGTTCGCCTGTGCTAAAAGTTTTGTACTGTAGCTACAGAAAGATTTGTTCAAGCACCATTTTTCAGGTGATTAATGATGCTGTGTATTACTATAGGGAAACTGGAACACCATGTGATTCTCTACTGTAGATAAAATTTAGACTTTAATATGTTTGAATGGAAATATATTGGTGTTAATGTACACTAACAGCACCTTTTTATAAAAGAGGGAGTGTTTACCTCAGCCATGACTGTGACCATCACAGCAGCCGGGTGATTTGACTAACAAATGACCCGTTGTGATTCTGATAGAACTCAAATTAGAGCAAGTATAATGGAGCTGTGTTCAGTTTACTTTCTATTTTATTTTTCACCATGTAATAAGTATATTTTAGACATTTGAAAAAAAGAGGCTTAGTAATGTGTTTGTTACAAAATGGCCATGACTTACATGATACCAGGGATTGAGTAAAATAAGCTATGTAGAGAATAAAGTAACAGTCTGTAGCAATGCCCCTGAATTCCCCACTGTAAATGTATACTGAACTATTACTCCTGTAAGCTAGAAAAGATGATGTAGAAAGTGTGCAGTTGCCTGCTGCACAGACAGAGCAGCAGTCACAGTTTTACCAAAGTACATTATAAAAATTCAAAATAAAAGCTCTACTCTAGGATGGATGACTCAGCCATGTCCTGTTGCATAAATTATGCCTCAGGGAATTTTTGGTGTATACGCTTAGCACCTGTTTTTCCATTTTGGACTGATAGTATTCCATAAGGATGTAGACCTTGTGGAATACGATCACCATATTAAATTGGTATTTCCAGTTTATTTTGATGTGTATTTTCATAGACAGTATAACAGATGAACAAAGCTTTCAAGTCTAAAAATTGAAGCCAGCCTGGGAGTGCCATAAACATAATTATTTTTAAAGGCAAAACCTGCAATACTGTGGGGGGAATGACCATTGAATTTGACCTGTGTAAACACTCTCCTGTTGAGTCACTCATTTTGGGTCACACTAAATAAATGATTACGTCTGTTTTTTAAATTTTGGTCATTCTTTGTGTCAGATAAAAAGATTTTTGAGGGTATGCTGGTTAGCTAGCAGCTTGTGATTGGCAAGCTGTTATGAGCATCACAGTAGCTATGTCCATCTTTTATACTGTCCATGGATTTATCAAATAGATTATAAGATGACAACAACATTGAAAATAAAAGCTAGGATGCTTAGGGGGGGAGTCATTCTCACAGTTTGTTTGTTTTGGTTTTCTTCTGTAATGTTTTGGGCAAACAATGACTGCTGAGATCAAACATCAGTGGATTATTTGGATTGTGTCTCAGGGAGTGTTTTGGAGATGTTGTTGGCACCTGATTTCCACTTCACACTGATCATAATCCATTTAACCAGAGAGCTTCTACTAGCCTTCAGGCTGCAAAGCAGAAAATTAAAGTAGCAGCCGGCTCTTCATAGCATTCACAGTGTTTAGTGGTAAACCCTGAGATGTATTTGATTCAAAGCCTGAGTGGTTTTAAAGTTTGTGTTTAAGGTGTGTTTACATTTGTTAAGCACTGAAGTAAATTGTAGATTTTTTTTAAACACATGTGGGGTCACCAGTCGTTCAGAAACTGTACTGATGTTTTTATTGAGTGAAATCACTGGATTTGATCTGTGTGAAAGTGTAAATGTGCTCCGAGCCAGACAAGCTTCACAGGTGTTGTAGTCGCTCACTGCTTCTTACCTCTGCTGACTATCCTAACAAATCGTGGCTTCACTGTTGCTAACGCTGGTGTGTCAGGAAGTGACAGGGGGTGTGTACTGCTTTGGTCTGGCATGTCTGTCCCCTTCTTCAGCACCACGCAGGATTGCAGATATAAACAGATGCCCGTTACACTCTTACTTCATGCTGTCCCAACAGTGCTTTACAAAAACAGGAAGTTGCGTTTAAATTAAGTGTCTTTATAAAACACAAAGCATGTCACGTATGCCTGCAGGATGTTCCATAATCTGACACTACTAAAATACATTCCAGCATTCATCATCATCTTCTTATCTACAGTTGTTTTGTTGTTTTTGCACTGAGAATGACATGATGCCACATATTTAATAAACACCGTGATGCGTGTAGCGTCCGGCCAGCTCGCTGAAGAACACTTTTTATATTTATTTGTAAGCTCAAGTGGAGAAAGTTTGCCATTTTCTTTTGTGTTTTTAGCCTGTGAACTTCTTTTTAAACCTGTTTTTTAAGCACTAATGTGTTGCTTTAAAGTAGGGAAACTGTAATGCTCATCTGCTTGACGGATATTTCCTTTAATAAAACGGCTGCCTTTGTTTAACGCCTGTTGTCTAATCTGAGTTTGTTTATTGTGTTAACTGTGAAGAAGCAAGGCAAGCTAAGCATAGAAAAAGAAAAAAAACCCTCCATCAACCTTGATGCTCCTTTAAAACATATAAAGTGAGGGTTACATTAGAACTATTGTGCTGTAATCTGATGGCACAGCATCAGCCACTCCAGCTTGTTTGAGAACATGTGGAGTGTGAGAATATGCCAAAGACAATCAATTTAAGAGATGCCAGTTTATCTTTTATTATTATCAAACTGTGTTGCAGTAAGAGAAAACCATTCCATTGATCTATACTAATTCTAGCAAGTGCAGGGCATGAGTCTTTTGCCATATTTTACTCAAATCTGTGTATTTTCCTTTTGTTTGCTGCAGCAAATGTTCTACCCCAACTTTATTCACTTATGAAATTACAAGAGTTTCATGGCTACATCTTTAAAACTTGAGTCAAATGTCAAACACCTTTAAAGAGCTCTTATTTTCACAATTATACTCGAGCACACCTATTGTGTAGGCATAGAGATATAAAGCTAATTCCTTACTCACAAGGGGCCACCACATTGGGCAGTTCCACATGCTTTGATTTTGCTAATTTTTACATTGTATGCCCTCCAAAGGGATATGTGTCTGCCCCCAGGATCAAACCGGGGGTCTTTTATTTGTTAGGTGAATGTGTAAACAGCTACATCATAGAGCTAACTAGTTATCATGATAACTAGTTTATATTTATAGTATTATTTACTTTGAACTTTATGTTATCAGTAAAATTTAGATTCCATTACGTTTTATTGTCTACGCAGTTTAGTTTTTAATAATTAGTTTCAGTGTTTGTTTGTTTGTTTTTATTAACTCGGTTATTTAATTTTCATTCTTTCAGCATTCTCTTATTCTCCACGACCGGGTTAAATAATCTGATTTTTAAAAGTCACTGCATCTCCTAGATATCCTCATAATGATAATAAGAAAATATATTAAATAAAATTAAAAAAATAAACTCTAATTCTTGGGTCAGATTTAGTAAACATTTAAGATACGTCTACTTATGATCGTCGCGAATCGCTATTAATCTGTTACTTGTGGACGGTAGAAGCTGCCTAGGTAACCATCTTCCATATTTACTACCGGGTCAGCAGCGGCAGCGTGTGCTTTCATTGGTAGTTTTTCAGTCGTTCGCGTGGAAGCTAAGAAAATGTTATCTCAGGTCCCGCTCACTTCGCGTCGCTGAAAGTCATTCACTTTCTATGGACTCCGGTCGCTACGTCGCTTCCAGTGTTGTCCCGCGCGGAAGACGACGGTTGATACCCCGGATATGACGTATGGCTATTACATTTTCGTATGCTGCGCGTAGTATCAGCTAGGCTAGCACATCAAAAACAAATAAACTCCATTAATAGTACGGATAGCCGCAGAGTAAATATTCGTTCTATACCGAGCCGTGGCATTTGACTTTTTATTCACAGCAGTGCCAACCTGTATCCACCGCGATGGTTCGGGCGCGTAGTAGTGTAGTTTGGAGTTTTTTCGAAAACAACGACTCACGGTCTGTCCGTTGTCTTCTCTGCGCTCGTCACTTGCTCAAAAAAGGTTGTGGTTCCACCACTGCTATGCTGAGACACCTGCGTGTGAAGCATCCCAACGAGCTCTCCACGAGAAGTAACGGACCCGGATCTAAACCTGGCCCCGGGGAAGACCAGCACCATCAGGCGGAAGGAGAGCAGTTCTGCTCCGGTACAGCTCGTCAAACCATCTAAAGTGAACCCCAGCTTTGTGGGGGACAGAAGTAGATATACTGTATAGTGTTTTAGAAAAAGGCCGCCAAAGGGTTAGGGTTAGTTAAGGGTGAAAACCATATTCTATGTGTATTGAGCAGTCACTAAGTATTATCATGTAGCAGAATGTTCACCACTTAAATGTAACTTTGTCTCTTTCTTCTTCAGTGGAAGTGGCACTGGAGGACGATGAGGGTGGCACCATCACCGCAGTACACACAACTGGAATCAGCTCTTCTTTGAATGACCTCCTTCCACAGGAGGGTCCATCAGAAATAATAACACAAATGGAGACAAGTGATGAGCGCCCTGTGAAACGATCGCGACATCGCAGCGTGATCTGGAAACACTTTGATTGCTTGGACAATCTGAACGCAGTTCGTTGTCGCATCTGCATGAAGAAGCTGGTCGAAAGTGGTGGCGTCAGCAACCTGCGGCGACACTTGTCCTCAAAACATCCTAAGGTGTACTCTGAGCTGTTATCCACCCAGCAGTACCCACCAACACCCTTAAACTCCTCACAAGACTCAAACACTAACCCTGAGTCCGATGAGGCCTTATGGGGGACAGAGCAGAGTGATGCTCTAGGTAAGCTGTTTGACAGCCATATTAAAATTTCACATCTACACAAACAAGAGATAACACCTTGCTTATCTTCCTCTTCAGTATCAAGGGAGGTAGCTAAAGTTCTGGATTGTTTTCCAGTGTTTTCTGTAATCAAGACAAAACTAGAGGGATGAAAACTCTATACCAGGGGTTTAGTTTTACAGTGTGATATTGATAGGAGATCTCCTGCCTGCCAAAAGTTCCTGTTTTTCCACTGTCCACTATAGAAATGTCTGGGGGTTTTGTCTGTTTGTTTGTTTTTCACTGTGTTTTCACAGTTTTAAAAATGATATTTTCTGCAAATTAACAAAAACTTTATAGTTTATAATTACAGGAACCTTTTATGTAATTTTACTGGTCTGGTCTGATCAAAGTGAATAGGCTATAAGCACTTTTCCACCCTTACGTACCAAAATTCTTAAACCTCTCACACATTAATTCATAGTACTATGCTGCTCCCTTCACTTCCACTCTGTTGCTTTGTCTGCAGTAGCTCTGTTGCCTTCAGACTTGATTATGCCATATTATAGTTTGATTTTTCCTTTCTAAGATCACTCGCTCTGCTCCCAGTGGACTTATATCTCTTTGTGATTGGTCAGATGCTGCCAGTGTCACACCTTTTCATGTATGTGGATCTATGAAAAGGAGAATAAAGAATCATTTGAAAGGATTTAGGCATTGATTATGCATATAATGTGGTCTCCTTTTTATCTGAGTGACCACTACACACAAACTTAAGTGGCTCAAATTTATAACACACAAACAGCTGTGCATCTACATCTGGAAAAATATGTGAACTGCTATAATGTGACTTCTTCTCTAAAGGCTACCTGCAGTCAGGTGTTCCAGTTAAGGACATGAGGTGTGAGTTGTGTGATTACAACTATGTTTTCTTTCTTTTCAGTGGAAGTCTTGTCGAAGGACAGAGACTCTGAGACGGTAACACTGGTGAATGAAACCGATAACAGTTTGGCTATCAACGGTATCTTAGACGCTTCCCACGGAAATCCAGCAGAACCTCAAACACACACAGAGGGGAGTGACGACCTTCCTGCAGGACGTCCACTACGCAGTACCATCTGGAGACACTTTGAGCGCTTGGACAGTCTGAACGCTGCTCGTTGCCGTATCTGCACGAAGAAGCTGAAGTGCGGGAAAAATAGCTCCAGTAATCTGCACCGACACATGTCAAAGAGACACCCAAACTTGCTGTCAGAGCAGGTGTCCAATGGGCTGCGTTTACCGGCGTTAAACTCATCTCAGGTCTCACATGCCAACAACAAGACGTCAGAGCAGAGACAGGCTCCAGGTAAGATTTTATAGCTCACAGCTGTTTCACTCAGTCTACAGGAATTGTTATGATACAAATCTCTCCCTCTAAATGCTTCACTCTGGGTCAGCCCTGCTTTTGGTCGCATGGTCCTGTTTCTCCATGTAAATGTGTTCAAAGTAATGTTCTCAATTAAGAGGAGGAATACACAAAATATATATATATATATATATATATATATATATATATATACACACACACACACACATATATGTGTGTATATATATATATTAGGGGTGCGACAATACTCGTATCGATATTGAACCATTCGATACAGTGCTTTCGGTTCGGTACGCATATGTATCGAACAATACAAAATTTTTAATTTATTTTATCAACTTTCCTTCTGACGGTGCTGTCTGTGTTGAGCGCTCAGTGGATCTGCGCTTGACAGTGCAGCCTAGGCGGAGTAGTCGAACGCAGATTCACTGAGCGCAGGGCAAGCTAGCTAGACAGAAGTTAAGCTCTCCTTGCAACATGGCAAATTGAACCTCCCCCACCCTCATTCAGATCTGGCGTTTGGAACTATTTTGGTTTTCATGTGACGTATGACCCTGAAGGTAAGCGCGTCATGGGCTAAAGTAAAACAGTATGTTGGATGTGCCAACAATGCTCAATTACATGGGTGGGAACTAGTGTGTTAGCGCAGTTAGCTCGTTAGGTGTTGACGCCGTCCAGCCCCAAGCACGGGGCGATCCGCTGTAGCTCGTTAACGGAGATTTGCCGTGTTGTGGCGTTAACGTCATTTCAACGAGATTTACGCTGACAGCACTAGTGGGAACACAACGAATATGACTGCACATTTACTCCGACATCATCCTAGTGCAAAGACAAGTGGAAGCAGACAAAAACAACAAGCACGCATGCTACAAACTTTACCCAAGTCATTTAGACAGCCGTTAGCACATGATTCTCCTTATGGGAACCTGATATGTTTAATATGCTGCTGAGAATATAGCCCAGAAGAAGTGTATAGTATAGCTATTTTTTTGGAAAGAGACATTTCTCTGTAATAAACTCTCTTTTCCAAAGATGAGTGATTCCTCAATCAGATACAGGGCTCGCAAAATCGCTAGCCCGACGTCCCGGGGCTAGCGATTTTTCCAGTCGGGCTACCAAAATCTATCTCTGCCCTGCCCGTCGGGCTATCATAGGAAGGAAAAATATATGTCAATGCTTTTGCATTCTTTCAGAAATGTAGCTGGGTAATTATGTCATTGGCATCGGTGAGCCACTGTCAATATGTGACACATTGAAATCGCGTTTGAATTTGCGCTTGTTTTTTTGCTTTCACTTTGCAATCGCGCGAACTGTGTATAGAGAGCGACAGTACTGATTGGTGAGTGATGATAATTTGCACACCAATTCCTCTGACATCGTCTTATCAATCGTTAGCTTACTATGCAAACATGACAAGTGAAATCTCCCGCAGCAAGCTTAAACATGTGAGAGGTTGATCGCGCAGAGAATCACTGAGCGTTATGTGAGTGCCAGTGTAAAAGCAGCAGGATATATATTTTAGTTCTGCTGAGCCAAATAAGACAGGTCAGCGTGAAGAAGTGACAGCCAAAGAAAAGCTTACCACAAAACGGAAAAGTTATGACAAATCAGACTATGAGGCAAAAAGAAAGTGCAGCTTTATGGTTTCATGGACAAAAGAATTTCTGTGGCTGCAATATGACAAGCTAAATAACCAGGGGTGCACATAAGTGGTGCGCAGGCCCGCAGGCGCTGTCAAAATAAAAAACGCGCACAAGATAAGAAGTTGCAACGCGTGTTTGCATACATAAGATTTTCAGGAGGAGGACAGACATTTGTTTAGAACTCTTAAAGATGTCGAAGAAGCTCCTTTAAGCAATTACTGTGATGTTCCTCCACCTCAAAAGAAATGTCAGAAGGAGTCCGAACCACAAAAGAAGCGCGTATTCTCGGAAAAGTGGTTGCAGGAGCTGAGCTGGCTTCAAACAAATGATGAACGCACAGAGATGTGGTGCAGAATGTGCCGTGAAAATTTAATAAATGATAAATTAAAAAGGCATGAACATTTTTTTTGTATCGAAAAAATATCGAACCGTGACACCAAAGTATCGAACCGAACCGAACCGTGAATTTTGTGTATCGTTGCACCCCTAATATATATATATGTGTGTGTGTATATATGTGTGTGTGTGTGTGTGTATATATGTGTATATGTATATGTATGAATGTAATGTGCCATTGCTCACACTCTGAACCGAAGAGAAAGGAAGAAAAGAACAGGCAGACCGAAAGGGCTCGTGCTGATGCAGCCACTACTCTGTCTGCACTCCCTACTCTTTGGTTTAGAGCAATTTCCTTTTTACAAGACTGAAGTGACATAGTCATTACTCCAAATTATGGCACAATATGATATATAAATCTATATTTTGAGGACTTATTTTTTTGTTCTTTTTTTCTTTGCTTTAAATGTTTATCTGTTCCAAATACCTGTTATAACTCCCTCTGATTAAGAATAATCTGTAGCAGCCCTTAAAAAAGACACCTCAGTCCTGTTTTCCAGGTTTCCACTGTGCTGGAGGCTGTAATGAGCCTAAACCTGAGTCCTTCTCCTCTTGCAGGTGCGTTGAAGATGTCTGAAGGAGAAAAGCGTACGCTCAAGAGGGAGAGAGAGCTGATAGAAGCTCTGAGGAGAACGCAGAAGGAGGAGGCTCGGACTCTGGAGCATCAGAGGGAGCTGCTGGAGAAGCTGCGTGCAGCTAGTGCCAGAGAGGCGGCAGCAGAGAGGGAGCAAATCGAGTCTCTGAGGAAAGCACAGCAGGAAGAAGCCAACGACTTAAGTAGACAGCAAGAGGAGCTGCAGAAGGAAAAGGAAGAACTACAGAAGAAATGGGAAGAGCTCCAGCAGGAAAGAGAAGAGCTCCTGCTGTTTTCCAGAGAGCAGCAAGTCTCTTGATTTTAACTTTGATGAATGCAGCCAGCATTGCTTAAAACACAAAATGCTCTGAATTTGTTTTAGTAAAATATGAAAATTTGAAAACAATAGGTGTGCAGTGGTTTGTTTGGTTTTTTTTGTTACGGCTTCATCCTGGTATTTAATCCAGAACCCCATCTCACCTTGCAAAGCCACAAAAACAACTTTCAGTTAACTTTTCCCTTTAAAGATACCAAGAATATCATATAGATCAGATATAAAAATATGTTTTTAATACCATAGTAGGTGGGGATGATCTGCCAATGGCTTTCCAGGACAATATACAATAATGGTGGTGACGTGTGCTGGTCTATGCATTACATTTAACCCTCTACCATAAACTATTATCAAGTTAATACAGAAATTTTCTTTTTTTCATTAAGCAAACTTGAGAGCCACAAAACTGCTTTTGTTCATTCACATTTTTAGCAAATAGTTAGATGTTATTAAAAATGTATACTTGGTTAAATAAATCTTGGTTTATGCTTGTACATCATCTCATATGCGTCTGTAAACATTTATACACCTATTTCCTTCCATAGTTTTAGCCCCATACGGTCTCTCCGTTCACTGAGAAGTGTTGCAGCAGCGCCCTCTAGGGGACCAGTTTCGGTGCTGTGGGTTTGTGAGCATGCGTGGTGGTACGTGAAAAGTTTCTCCCCGAGTAACAGTTGTCAGGCACTTGTGTAAAAATGCTGACCTATCCTCACCACTAACAGACTTTAATATGTAATAAAATGTATATATTTATATTATTCTTGGTTAAATATAACGTTGTCGACACGGTTATGATTTTAAGACGAGTTCGTCTTCTCTAAAGACCCGATAATAATGCGCCGAAACGCTGCCTGGCAGACTAATCACGGGGAATAGTAACAAAAGGATGACGTTGGCTTCTGTGTCCTGTTCCGGTGGCGGAAGATGGCTGACGGTGGACCCATAACAGCGAGAAGATGCGACTCCAGCTCTCTGTCCTCTGTGAGTATGGACACCATCTCTGCCCTGACGGAGCTGGAGGACCTGGAGAAAATTTACCAGCAGCTCTGCGAGGAGGAGGTTCGTACCAATGGCCGCTGACGGTGGTTTGTTTGCGGCACACAGGTGCTGTCGTCATCCACGTAAACTTAACAGGCGCTCCTCCTCAAACCGCTGCTGAGAAGGATGTCTGCTTTAATAGATATTCACAAAAACAGCAAGCTTTAATAATAGTTGACTGTCATCAGTAGGAATGCAGTCATGCACCGTGTCACTTCATATTTATTGTTTTTCCTGTTGAATCACCGTGGATCGCCTTCTTCCTGCTATCAGTTGTTTCCCAGTATTTGTTGTCGCTTCGTTTTCTCATTAAGTTTTACTGTGTTTATATTCAACAAGCTCCTACTTACATAAATAACCCCTTTACCGCCTTTTAGAGGTGGGCAGATCGATCCAAATATCTAGTATCGATTCCAACACTAATATTGATATTGGATCGATACTTGCTACACCAGCATATTTCCTGCGTTCTTCGCACCCATCAGATAAAAACCAGACTTTCGAGAAACACATGTCCTTAAGTCAAATACAGCCAATCAGCAATGTAAATATGGAAGATGGGAAATGATAACATGAAAACACTCTACAGTGTTTGTCTCATCAGTCATGGTATATGATGACAGAGATGGACCAATTTACCCTTAAGTAGACCTAAATATACAGTGTATTGTCTGAATGTTGCGGGAGAAACTGAGACTCATCAGACGAGGCAGCGTTGTTCCAGTGTTCTGTGTTCCAGTTTTGGTGATACTGACAGGACTGCTGTTGTAGGTTCTTCTTCAAGTGATTATTTCAGTTACTGTTGCCTTCCCATCAGCTTAAAGCCCATTCTCCTTTGACCTCTGGAATCGGCAAGGTATTTTCTCCCAGCGATCTGCTGCTCACTGGATATTTCCTGTTCTTCAAACCAATCTCTGTAAACTTTAGAGATGGTTATGTGGAAAAATCTCAGTACATCTGTACTTTCTGTAATACTCATACCTGTCTGACACCAACAACCATCCCATGCTGAAAATAACTTAATTCACCTTTTGTCCCCATTCTGATAGTCATTTGAACTTAATTAGGTTGTCTTAGTTACATCTACATGACTAGATGAACTGATTAAATATATATTAAATATTTGGATAAATGAGCAGTTGTACCTAATGAAGTGTGGATAAAGTAATGTGAGTTGTGGGAACTCTATAAAGAAAAAAATGGTGTTTGTTTTGTGTTTATTGCAGAAGGAGGTAGAAACAGAGCTGGACAGACTGGTAGGGCAGGAGGGGGCCATTCACACCAAAATGCTGGCACTACACAGGATGGGGTACACACAAAATCAGCTGCTGGTCTAAAGTATTTAAATGCTAATCTGTAATGTGTTGTACTGAGAAAAAAAATGCTTTCTCTCTTTGCTCTGCAGACCCAACCTCCAGCTGATTGGAGGAGATGCCAGCCAGCTGTCGGGCATGATCACTTTTACCTGCAGCCTGGCTGAAAACGTCAGCCGTAAAGTACGACAACTAGACCTGGCAAAGGTGAGCATGCATACATTTTAAAGCACCTCCATCAGACCCGCTCAAAATCAGCAGTTTTTTGTTTTGCTTTTTTTTTTTTTTTTTTTGCTTTTTGGCACTATAACTTGCGAATTTAAAACCAGCAAATTTGTGCCTTTGAAGTACGTAAAACATAGTATTTTCTTTACCGTACTTCTTACAGGTTTTGGAGACCTTGTAACTTTATAAGGACAGGAGATGGCTTCATGAAATTTACAACCATCTTTGAACGTCAGTAAAAGATGTTAGCATGTGAAAGGTCTCCTTTTAGGCCATCATTTTGATACCAGGTTCATTTTCTAGGCGTGACTCCTTCTGGGTCAAAACAGCTTTGATTTCTGAACATGTATCTCATTTGATTTCCCTCAGACGCGGCTATATAACGTCATCCAGCGTGCCGATGATATCCTCGACCTGAAATTCTGCACAGACGGGGTGCAGACAGCTCTGCGTAATGAAGATTACGAACAGGCTGCTGCTCACATCCATCGATACCTGTCTCTGGACCAGTCCGTTATCGAGCTGAGCAGGCAGGGAGAAGAAAGTATGGAGCCTCTTGTTCTACATCAGCGTGCGATCTTAAACTGCAGGCTTAGGGTTAATTAAGCAAATGGAAAATGCAGTTACAGTTGATTTAAAAAATAAAGCTCCATATAGCAGTTAAAGTCATTACATTAAGGTTTGAGTAAGTGCCACAAAGATACACTAACACTACCATTTCATCACGTCTCGTCTGCACAGGCAGCGCTGTGGACGCCAGTCTGGTCCTACTGCAGGAAGCAGAGCAGAAACTAAAGGTCATTGTTGCAGAGAAGCTTGATGAAGCCGTAGCAGCAGTCGACCTGGCACAGGTGGAAAGGTTTTTCAAGATCTTCCCTCTTCTTGGCCTCCACCAGCAAGGCCTCGCTCGATTTGGCCAGTATCTCTGCAGTCAGGTCAGTAATGAAAACAAGTCCTTTATATTTGCTCCTTTAACTTAAAGAAAGCTGAATCTCATTAATCACAAACCACTTAAACATAAAGAGAGATCCGTGCATGCTGGCTGGTTCCGTGTGTGTGGATGAAAATTAGGGGTGATGTGGATCCAGATTTGGCTTAATGGGGACATTACAATTCAGCGGTGATAGCACATTGGTAGTCCATGAGAGAGTGTCCAAAGTATGTGGAACAGCTGGTCAATGGGCCACTCTTCATCTGTCAGCCAGCCAAGAAGAGAAGTTGTAACGTTCAGAGCTGAAGTGAAACCGAGAGTTAAAAACAGAGAAAAGTGTGACTGCAGCCGCTGTTTGTGCTTTTCATGCTGTATTTTTTAATCTTTGGTGTTTGTTTCTCGCTGTTCTCGTTCCCGATGATTTTCACTGCTGCTCCCTTCAGTGTTCCAGCCCGCTTTCCAACCAGTGGTTGAAAACGCCTGTCTGCAAGGCTCTCCATAAGCAAACAGACAGCAGTAGCACAAAATTAAGCATAACTCATCATAGGTGGTGACCCTAACTGTGGTCTTATGCTATTATGTGTTATTTATGCATCATAAATTTCTTTTCTATTTTTCCTAAAATGTTTTGCTTTTCTTCAAAGGATAGGTTTGGGGTTGGGTTCTTCACCAATGATCAGTTAAAGGTTGTCTGGTTTACTGATGAAGGTCACCTGCCAGCAAACCAGAATGGGTTCACTGGTGGGGATTTTACTTTGTTGTGAACACAGACAGCTGCAGAGACTACAGACGTACAGTCATTGTAATGTAACACATGTGTAATTGGTGTTGTTGTAGTGTAGTCCACATGGATGCGGTTATTAAAAAAAAAAACACAGATCACCATCAGGTGACGATATTTACGTCACTGACCTACTAGTCAGGGGCCTGTGAGCCACTTCTTCTAGGTGTGGCTTTTACCGCCCAGCCATAAAAGGCAGAGCGGGCGAGCAGTGTGGACACCTAAGATTGTGAGTGTGATAACTTGGGAACATGCCGATGTTTTGAAATTGATACCACAGACTCTGTAACCTTGACGTCAAAGTGAAGGTTAGCGGTCAGGTTTTCAGAAGAGCTTGTGAATGCGTTAACTCGTGAAGAAACTCGCCTATGATTTTAAAATCGATACCAAAGATGTGTCTACTTAGAAGGCTGAGGGATAGGAGTGGCATCACCGGTATGTTTTTGTTTTTCTTTTAATGCTTTCTTTTCTTAGTTTTTCCTTGATTTGTTGCTACTGCTTGTACACCTGAAGCACAAGTGGTCACACATTGATTCTAAATGTGAGGATGCTTATCTGTTTATTAGGTTTAATACATAAAGATTTATATTTTTAACATAGCAGCTTAGTTTGAGTGACATGAGGGCAGTTGTGGCTGTAATAGTGGCCTTATTTGAGGTGCATATTTTCTTTTTGTCTCCTATTTATGTATTTCATCACACTTGTAATTTCAGTTTATCCTGATTTGAGTCATGTATTTTAGTCTGCTACAATATGTCATTTGGATTCACACACTCTCACACAGCTTGCCTCCAAAGCTGAGGAGAACCTGCTGCTAGCGACTGGAGTAGATCTGGGTGAGAAGAGAGCTCTGCTGATATTTGCAGACACGCTAACGCTGCTGCTGGAAGGTGAGAAAACACAGACTGTGCGTGTCTGCCTGAATTCCCCTTTGCATGCTCTCTCCACCCGTGTGCTGGTTTGGGTTCACAGGTATCGCTCGCGTTGTGGAGACCCATCAGCCAATAGTAGAGACGTACTACGGTCCAGGCCATTTGTACACGCTCATCACTCACCTGCAGCAGGAATGTGATCGCCAGGCCCAGAAAATAGTTGACAGGTTCATCCAGCAGAGAGGATACCACACCAAGGTGCGTGTGAGACGCCGGCGCTGCATCGCATGGTTGCTTTCACTGCGTCCCTGACCCGGCTGTGACCTTGAATCTGCTCTTTAGTTTCAGGTCGTCCAAAGCAGCATGATGAAGAGTGTTCCAGGGGAGAGGATCGAGCCAAGGTGCGTGTGTTTGCCTGAGCGGGATGCTGCATTTCCTACATGTTTGAGGGTTTATATTTTCGTTTATACCTCGTCCTTCCACAAACAGGGAGCTGGATCCCGTCCTGGCAGAAGTCACTCTGATGAACGCGAGGGCGGAGCTCTACTTGCGCTTTCTACGTCGCCGCGTGATGGCCGACTTTGAAGTTGGGGACGCTCAGAGCATCACGCAGGGTAGCTTCATGTGTGATTTTCTTTTTTCTTCTTTAAATTGAAATGTGATTGTAAAGAAGTGTGCAGTTGAAAATGTGTGTTTTCCCCTCCGTGTTTAAACACACAGAGCATCAGCAGAACGTGGAGAAGCTGCTGAAACACTGCCTGCTGAGCACAACGATGCAGGAGCTGATTGGTTATTACATTCCCATGGAAGAGTACTACATGAGAGAGTCTGTCAACAAGGTCAGCTGAGTGCAGTGTTATTTCTGTACTTCAAAGACTCAGTTCACTCATCGAAGACTGTTTATGTGTCCGCTGCACTGACACAAACGTGAAAAGGTTGTGTAACATTTCTGTGGATGTGCAGGGAGCTGTACATGTCGAGTCTGAGGTTAAAAAAAAAAGAGCTTAAATTCTGCAGGTCACCCTCATCTCTGCTTCAGGCTACATTAGCTGCTGATAGTATAATGCACTCAGATGACAGACCAAACTGTGGTGGTCATGTTGCATCATGGGTAATGTACACATCTGTTTTAGAAAGGGAAAGAGAATACGAGGGATAAAAAAGGCAGCTGGCTGGTTTTACGTGCAAATTTATCAGCATTTTCTTACTTGAATTTATCTGTGATTTCACTGCAAACATTAAAAATTGCTTAGATTACCTCAGAGATTCCCAAAGTGTGGCCTGCAGCCCCCTAGTGGGTTGTGAAGGTATTGCCAAAGGTTAATTGGCAATAAATACAGAGTGTGTCAAAAAGATTTATCCAATTTCAAAAGGTTGTATTTTTTTAAAGCAGTAAAGCAGTGGACATTTGAAATTTAAACATTTTATTTTAAAATTTAACACCATCTGCTTCTTGGGGTTTGTGTTTTTGTTGGGGGTTTTAAAGCTATCGTCACTCCTGAGCAAATGCTTTGCTTCTCTCTTGAAAAAGGTTTACAGCTTTCCCTAGTGGAACAGTTCAGAGCATACATATTTCCTTCATCAGGGTTTCTTAACCTTTTCCCTGCACTTTACAATGCCCAAAAACTTCACACATCAGCTGTTTCTCATTTATGATTAGTGATGAAAAAAAGGCTCGGCGGTGCTCATGTAATACAAAAAAACAGGTCAGCCGGATAGATCAGCAATTTCCTGTTTGTTTACTTTTCCTGAAACAGTTATGTGCATTAATTTAACGTAGTTTTACTCCACATTTATCCCCTGGTTGTCCACCCTGGCCGTGCAGAAGCTCTGTGCCTTACATAGAAAAATGAGGACATTTCAGCATATGCTAATTATAAATAGACAGACTGATTCTCATTCAGTCGTGTCCTGAATGTGACAGTAACTTTACATGTGTTTGACTCGCAGGTCTGGCAATGAAATGGCTATAGTGACATTTTTAAAAACCAAATGTAATATTTGTAGACAAGATCTGAATATACTCCAAACATGCATCCAAAAAGGTAACTCTTTAACACCCGAGTATCAAACAGGATGCCTGACTTATAAATCAAATATTTCTCATGTTTCTGAAACAGTTTAAAGTTTCTCTCTAGCCCAAACTTGTAGAAGAGCAACGGTAACGACAGCAATACCTTGTGAATGCTTGTGCTACTGTATAATAAAGTCAAGTTGCTCATGTCAAGCTCATTTTACATCGGAGGCAACATACACTTCAATCTTAGATGGGGGCGGACAAGTAAAAATACCCTTTCTGTCACTATAAAAATGTGTTAACTACACATTAAATCCCTAAGATATCTAAGATATCTCAATATGAATACAAAAATATAACAAATATAATATTAGAAAAAGTGCCATTTCATCTTTAGATCTAATTTTTCTACTTTTTAAAAAAGAAAAAATGCGTTTGAGTAAATGAAAGAAATCTGTCAGCACCACTCTTTGGGTTTACATTTATAAGAAAATTCTGGTAGCTCATCGCCCAGACTGTCCTGTAATTATAAAGTTTTTGTTAATTCCCTGAAAACCTCCTGCTTTTATTACTTATGCACACATTTGAAACAAAAACCGTTTGCATATTATACAGTGAAAAAAAGAGTAACTTTCTGTCATTTTATTGTTTGTGTGTTACCTTATTACTGTAGTATAAAGTAACTTTACGTTTTTCAAAGCCCCTGATTTATTCCTTACCATGTTATTAACTCCTCTGCTCCCCCAGGCTGTTGCTATGGACACATACGAAAAGGGACAGCTGACCAGCAGCATGGTGGACGACTGTTTCTACATTGTGAAAAAGTGCATCAGCAGAGCTTTATCGAGTTCCAGCATCGACTGCCTCTGTGCGATGATCAACCACGCCAACTCCGTGCTGGAGTCTGACTTCAGGTCGCTCGCTCATTTTCTACCTCTTTAAAATCCTGGTTTTGTTTGGTTTTACACATTTATTACATTGACATGTGCCCCTTTCCTGCCTCAATGCCTCTTCTCACCCGTCAGGGAGGTGTTGTATAACAAGCTGCGGCAGGGCTTCCCAGCTACAACACTGCAGGACATCCAGCGTGGTGTCAGCAGCGCGGTCAGTCTAATGCAGAGCAGCTTACAGCAGGGCAAGTTCAACACGCTTGGCATCGAGAGCACCGAAGACGCCAAGGCTGCGTTCCTGGTGAGATGGCTCGACACAGAAATACTTGCCTCACTCGTAGAGCAGTTCCTTATAAATCTTTGTCAGACTGTAAGATAAATGAATCACTCACATCTGCTGTATAAGCCCTTTAAAAAAGAGCTCAGCAGTAATTTAAAGGAGGAATCGAATGAATGAGCTAAGTGAGTAGCTCTTTAATTTTTAAAATGGCTCTTTGTTAAAACAAGAGCGACTTCAAAACCCTTTTTAATATCATTATAAATTGAAATTAAGAAACACTTAAAGGCTTATAACTACCAGCTGAGGCAGGAGATGTTAAAATATCTCATCTCCAGCAGATTATAGTTTTAAAGCAGGACTGAGTCACGCTGGCTGTAAGAATCATTCGCCCTCGTCCCCCACTCAGGTGACCCTGAATAACGTCGAGGTGTGCAGTGAGAACATCACAACTTTAAAGAGGAACCTGGAGGTGGGTTTGTGCCACAGCTCTTCCTTTCTCCTGTTCATCGTGTTATTTTTATTTTTCTCCCCAGAAATAAAAAAAAATGTAAATTTTCTTTCCGGTCAGAATGACTGCTCCAAGTTGTTCAGTCAGGGGGTCGGCTCTGGAGAGCAAGCCAAGATTGAGAGCTGTTTGTCCGACCTTGTCAGCACGTCCACAAAGTTCAAAGATCTATTACAGGTTGGACGTGCACGCAGACACACACACACACCACATGCTTGTCTGCACAGACTTGTATATTTTCTTAATTGGAGTGGGAGCCTCAGGATGGAGAACTGTTGTTAGACCAGAGAGCGCCGTGGAGGGAGAGCTCTTATTTATTTAACAAGTCACAGGAGATCTAGAAGCGCAGCTTTAATGAGATCTTTTAATAAAGCCCTGTTTTCGAGGAGGTGCGTGTCGTTGTTGTGTAACCCCGGGGATACTCCGGGCGTGGCTGCCTGACATCCGGCTCCAATGAAGCAGATCGCACCTGCTCCACACGGTGCTTATGATTCCAGAAAATGCACAGAAACAAGTTTTTGCTTCGTGTTGGCGCTGGAGAAGCCAAAGACTGGAACAGCGTAGAGCACCCAGTCAGTTACTAAAATAACAGACCTCGTGCTCCCGGGGTATCCCAGTATCCCGTGAAAACATGACAAACCCACAACCCGTGTGCTTCCAGAATAAAGAGAAATGGAAAGAACTAAGAATTTATTTATTTATTTTTTAAGGTCAGGTATTTGTCTTTGGTTTTCTTTCACAGGAGGGTCTGACGGAGCTAAACACAACAGCCATAAAGCCTCAGGTCAAACCCTGGATCAGCAGCTTCCTGTCCATCTCACATAACATAGAGGAGGTAACGCTTTCACCTTTCTGCACACGAATAAATCAGAGGTTACAGAACGTCTTGCTGCAACTGTCTGCATCCCTCACAGGAGGAGTTTAATGACTATGAAGCTAATGACCCCTGGGTGCAGCAGCTCATCGTCAACTTGGAGCAGCTGATGACAGAGTTTAAGGTGTCTTTTAAGATTTGACTTTGTGTTTACCGGCTAAAGATACTCTTCCTCACTGTTTAGTAAACTTCTCTTCTCGTCTTCCAATCTGAACTCCCCGCCAGATGGCCCTCTCCCCGGTCATCTACGACACGCTGACCAGCCTGATGACCAGTCTGATAGCTATTGAAATGGAGAAGACGGTCCTCAAATGCTCGTTCAGCAGGGTGAGGCGCTTAGCTTGGCCACTGGGTGGCAGCGAGCTGCTTGTGCGTCACGTCACTGACACTCCCTTGAAGAAAGGCCTCCAATAATTTATTAATGAGTTCAGAAAGGCCTGTAGCAGAGGGTGCTTCCTTCTGGCACGGCAGCTTCTTCCTATTTTTGTGCAGCATGTTTTTACATAACCTCTAAATAAATTATGACACAATGTAGAACATATAGTCCTAAAAAAGAAAGTTGCCGTGTACGTGAAACGCACCCACAGACATTATTTTTGACTTTTCTGTTGTAGCTCGGGGGGCTCCAGTTCGATAAAGAGCTCCGGTCTCTCGTGGCGTACCTCACAACCGTGACAACGTGGACCATCAGAGACAAGTTCGCTCGCCTCACACAGATGGCCACCATTCTCAACCTTGAGCGGGTAATTTAGACTGTTTTAGAAACACACACACCATTTATGGGGGCTTAGCACCAGTGATGGATTGTAACTAGCAATGTTTTTGCTATTGGGAAATATCTATGTGACAGCTTTAGCTGCTATCCATCCATTCTCTTCCGCTTATCCAATTTAGGGTCGCAGGGGGGCTAAAGCCTATCCCAGCTGTCATAGGGTGAGAGGCGGGGTACACCTTTAGCAGGACACCTTTAGCTACGAGTTTCTTTCATTAACCTGGCTTTAGCCTACCTGATACAGCAATGAAATGTGGCCTGCTGGCTTAAATGCAGGAGTTTTTTCCCCTGTATAAGTCAATTTTTGATATTTCTTTCCCCATAGAAGTCCCCAGTCAGTATCACGTTGTCAACTGGGATTTCTTTTATTCTTTTTGTCTCATAGCATGTTTAGAAGAAAAATGGGCTCATGTGGCTTCCACAGAGTGTGGACCACTCATGCTCTCTGTCATACTGTTTTAGAGTGTTTTTTCCAGCTCACAAGTACCAAAAATAACCAACTAAAGTTACTATTACTTTACGGATTTCTTCTGCAGGTAACTGAGATCTTGGATTACTGGGGCACTAATTCAGGTCCCCTGACGTGGCGACTGACGCCGGCAGAGGTGCGTCAGGTCCTGGCGCTCCGCATCGACTTCCGAAGCGAGGACATCAAGAGGCTGCGGCTGTAACCCTCTGGTGTGCGGGTGCCTTCGATTGCTGTGAGACTTTTCACTGCAGAACTCTGTTTGCATTTCTGTGGAGTACGGACAAGCTGAGGATTTCTTTTTATCTGAATTAGTTGGGGGGGGGGGGGGTTCAGACCTTCTGCTCTTCACCCCTGACTGATGACAGTCTATATCATTATAGCCGGGCTTTTATGGGGCAGGGATTTTGACGAATTTGATAGGAATTAACTGTAAAATATGAGAACGTTCTGTTAAATGTTTAATTAAAAGCGTGACTGTGTAATTATATCTCAGTGGGAGTTTAACCTGTAACTGGCTCTGAGAAACGAGGACACACTGGGACTGAGGAGCGGCGCTCTGCGGCTCTCGGTGAAACAGAGCAGTAATGAACATCGTACCCATTAAACTGACAGAAGCAGGTCAGACAGCTGATCCAGCCTAGTCATTCAATATATGAATAGCTCCTTGTCTGCAGCGATGGAACACTTTTAACCTAATAAATCGAGAGCTGCTGTGCGACGCCTCTGATCCCCCGCCATCCGCCACATTTCACCGAGTGCTGCTCCGCTGCTGCGCAGGACCTGCTCCCAATCTTTTATACATATTTCTGACACTAAATACAAAGCTGTGCTCACCAGTCGATGAAGCATTAAAAGTGGTCCACTCTCATAATGTTCAGCCTAATTTCCCGGTCTAACCTTAGTTCTCGGCACAGGTTAAAGCAGGTCAGCGTTTGTTTAAAGTTTTGTTTTTTCCTGAGCAGCGTTGCAACCGTGACGGTCTCGTTTTTTGTTTTCCTTTCAGTCCTGTGTAATCAGACTCAGACAAACACAGGGATAGTTAGGAAAAGTGTGGCTTTAATGTAAACACAACATTCGATTGGCTCAGCACAAACATTCCACATGAGAGCAACCAATAAACTACTGAATAGGATGAGGGGTGCAGCACAAAAACATTCACAGTAAAAAAAAAAGAAAAAAAAAATCTGGTATAATCATAATATATATATACAGTACGGTGCTTTTTTTAAGGTGAAAATGGAGATATGAGGGTTGATATGTGATGACTAGAGAGTATACGGGGGTGGGAAGATGAATTTCTGGGTGCATGGGTGAAAATGGAGAGCTGTTTTTTTTTTTGTTTGTTTGTTTTTGTTTTTTTCCTTCTCTGTGAAAAGAGAAACATGACAGAAGAAAGAGGAGAGAAGGAGAGGGGAGTGGTGGGATAATGGTTCCCTCCTCACTGATCAGGGGAGGGGAGGTGAGGAGGAGGAGGGAGTGGGGGAAGAAAAACTTGACTCCCCAGATAGAGGCTGCCTCAAATGAAATTGTTCTCCTCGTGCAGTCTTCTATTTCTACACAGATTCACATCGAAGGGTCACGCACCACACGGAGAACAAGATGTCATCGGAGGGCTGATTTCTACCCTCTGAACCGAAGGCGGGAATCGGTGCACCCCAGTTATTTTGTGACAGGAAATAAATAAGGTGGCATGGGATTTCAGGAGGTAGGAGGAGGCATGTTGGGCGTGAGGCTTAAATAAATAAATCATTCACTGATAATAAAATGTTATATCTGTTGGTTAAATAATAGAGTCGATATAATGAGCTATGATTTCTGATCCTATTCCCCTAACTGTCGTTCTCAGATGGTTGGCACCGATATTTTTTCAAGAGATATCATTGGCTGTTAGGTATTTCCTCAGGCTACAGGAGGCCAGTGCTGATGGGCAGCCACTCTGAACAGAGGGATCCTCTCTTCTAATCGTGATTAAAGTAAAAGAGAAAACCGAGAGTGGAACAGACCTGGGGGGCTACTCCGTCATGTGCGCGTCTGAAGGAAAGTTTAAATAAGCCTCCTTCTTTTCCATCCACAGCCCTCAGCCACAAGTACAGCACCTCCCTGACATCCCCATCGTCATCTCCACACACAACAGCAGCTCTTCAAACGGCGCACCAGAGGCTGTATTCAGTAAAGAGGTGTGCCTTGAGACTTGCACTTAAAAACAAAAATGCCCACAAATTCTGGGGACAATATTCCACGTTGTGCTTAACCCAAAAAAAAAAAAAAAAAGCACGCTCCTCGCATTACGTTTCAAGCTCCGGCTGAATAAACCCCTGGTGCCGCCGCTTCTGACCCTCCCGGTTGTTGACACGGTCATAGACGAAACAGCAAACATTCAGCTCAAAAACACATTTTGAAAAAAAAAAAAAGAGACAAAAACAGGTTTTTTTTTATACTGAAATCAAAATAAGAGGAAGAGGAACAAATCATGGCAATAATCCAGTGTGGTGTCTGACGGCAGCTCTTTGGGTCCGTTTGGACGTGTAGAATTACATATTTATGTGTTTAAGTATCATCAAAATTATCATTATTAACACCTCATACACTCCATGACAACCTCTGTGCTTGGCCAGGCCTCAGTATAAGCCACACCCTCTAAGGTTGTTTGCAATAATGATGTCGGTGACGGCATCAAACACTACCTGGATGTTTCCCGTGTCTGTGGCACAGGTCAGGTGACAGTAGATCTCCTTGTTTGGAGAGCGGTTCTTACTCTCAAACTGAACCTGAATATATGCAGTAGCGTCTTCGTAAGTGTTAGCACCTGGAGAGAAAACAGCAGAGGGCGATTAAAGCGCGTCGCTTTGCTCAGGAAGCCGCTCCGACTGAGGGCGCGGGACTCACCTGTGTATTCTGGAAAACAGATCGTCAGCGGGGACTTCTTTATCTTCTCAGCAAACAGATCCTTCTTGTTGAGGAAGAGGATGATGGAGGTGTCGATGAAGAACTTGTTGTTGCAGATGGAATCGAAGAGCATGAGTGATTCGTGCATGCGGTTCTGCGGAAAGAACAAGTAAAACAATGAGGGGAGTCTAATAAAACACAGGCCCAAAGGACACAGGCCCGGTCTGAGCCCAGAAAAACCCTGATAAACTAAATCGCAGTCCCAGCTTTAATGATTGTTTAATTGCTTCTGTTATAAAACAGAACAAACACACATTTTACAGGATTATTATTATTCCTGTTAACTCAGCCGAGGCACTTGGCAAATATGCATGTGTGGGGGTTTTCCGTCACAGAGGCCTTTTAGAGCGGTTTTAGCCAAACACAAAGAGAAATCACCAGCCTTGTCACATTTTTTAACCACTTTTGCTCATCTTAGTCTGATTTTTTCTTTTTTTGCACTTGAAACGGTTGGAAGTCACAGGGAAAGGCATAGAGTTCTGTCAAGTATGGTAACAAAAGTATTAAGCCAGGGGGAAAAAAAACTGTGTGTCAAATTTATATTGAAGAAGAAACGATAAATAAATGAATAAGAAGTGTTTTTTTCTTAAAATTTAAAGTCTGAGAATGGAATGAGGTGGTGTGTGGACTGTACATCCTACCTCTGAGACAAATTGAGATTGCATAAATACATATTTTTATACAAACACGTGGCAAAAAAAACTTGCCATGAAATCTTCAAGTTAATTGGACGACTTCTAAGTTTTATTGGATTAGCGTCAGTGGAGGGATTCAGGCACACTTACAGTTGTTTCATCTTCATGGAGCACCTGGTCGTACCCACTCAGAGCGACGCAAAAGATGATGGCCGTCACATCTTCGAAGCAGTGGATCCATTTCTTCCTCTCTGACCTCTGACCTCCCACGTCAAAAAGCCTGGAAAAGGGCGGGGGGTGTCAATACAGAGCGGGAGCAGAAAATCTTTGAACTTCGAGCAGGAGCGGCTTCCTACCTGAAGTGGAGGTTTTTGAAGGTGAAGTGGGTTTCGACGATACCAGTGGTCTTCACACGGGTTCTCAGGATGTCCTGCTCTGTGGGCTGGTAGTCTGCCGCACCAATTCGGTCTAAACTGTCCAGATAGCTGATGAAGGAAGACAGGAAAAGCAGTGGATAAAAATGGTGGATTTTTTGTTTGTTTTTTTTTCCTTTTGTAGTCTTTTTGCTCGACTCACTATTTAGCCGAATCATTAAGCTGGTATTCTCGAGCACGGTTGAAGCACTCCTGAGTCCCGGCGTCAGCCCATAAACGCTTCATAGCGCTGAGGAGCTCTGCAGAGTACGGCTCTGTGTCCTCCATACGACTGACCACATCACAAACCAGCTTAGCATCGGCCTGCACGAGCACATTTCATTAGATCAGGGAAGAGCAACTAAATTATATCAGTATATTTATTATTCATCATCTGTCAAAGCTGTATATATGGGGCTTTTTAAATATGATAAATCAAAATGCACATCTGTTCCTCTAAATGGATGCTACAAAGAAGTTGAAAAGTACACTAGATAAAACTGCTGCATCCAGTCCTTAAATCAAAACCCAAAGATGCTGTGAACTACATGAGACCAAAATTCGAGGTTATTTTGTTAAAATTGCAGCTTCTGAAGAGCTGAAGGGTGAAGGTAAGACTAACTTTTCGATCCTTGTCTCCAAACTCAATGCCCAGTGAGTCCATGGCTCGAAGGATGGCTGCCAAGCTCTGGATGGTGTTGCTGTAGACCACAGGCTTGTACTGCTTCACATCATCCCCAGAAAAGCCATCTTCATGGATAATCCTGCACAAGTACAGAGATATTAAAGAGGGAAAAGTCAGACTAGTCCGTATGCTAATGCACAGCTAAATAACTGCCTTTTCACAATAAAAGTTCTGCCTCTGTGTGTGCGCACGTGTGTGAGGTGGTTACTGTCTTATCATGCTCTCTCCCGTGTTCCTACCATCTCTGCCTTAAATCCATCTTTAAGTGTGTGTGTATAGTGTGTATAATGAGGCAGAAATTGATCACACACTCCGTCTGTGATCTGTAATTGGGCAGTAATGCGATATTTATAATTTATGATGGGAAATGGGGTGGAATCAGTCAGAGCACCAATCAATCACACAGTTAAACTCCTCTATAATCCGGGTAGCATTAAATCATCCATCAGGACATCCTCACCCCCTGGCTTGATCGATAAAATGTCAGGTGCATCCTCCTGAAAACTGACCCGCAATCCACTCCTTAAAGCGGGCACCCCGTTCCCTCGCTTGTCATCAGCAATTGATATTTGATTTGGGGGGTGGGGTGGTAAATATGGGATGACGGTTTTAATATATTCATCTCATTAGTGCACATTACGAAAAGATGTTTCACGACAGGGAGATCAGCCTCACGCCCTGAATCTCCACCACCATCATAAAAATTAACAGTCGTGTGAAATAAAACATTAACCCAGAGGGAAACAGGAGCAGAGGTGCCATCTAAAGCTGATAGGAATTATACCCGTCGATTAATCGCTCATGCAGTGAGTATTTCCAAAGTGAAAATACTCAAAATACAATTACGGATAAAAGAAAAGCACCATTCAATCATCAGAATAAGTTCCTGACAATTAACTAATTGGTGAAGCTCTAAGGTAACTGTGACTATTGATCAATCCTACAAGGATGTGTGTGTGCACAAAATGCTTATAATGACAAAAAACCTGCATAATAATAACTATTCTGACTGAACGAGATACAGGGAAGTGGATAGTTGTTATAAAATTATGAAATTATTAAAAATTATTAAGAATTCAAAGCACTAGTTGAAGGTATATGCTACTAATAAAGACCAATCACAGAGTGTGACAGTGGAAATGTATATAAATAGACATGCCTGACATTTCTGCAGCTGCAACTGACTGCCGTGGCAAGTGCTACATCAATCTATCGATGAAGCTGCTCCTTGTTTAATTCACTCAGTCCATGTGGAAAATCTACTCTGGTGTGTATGTCTGTGCTGCACTTTTCTGGCTCTACTAAGGCTTTTCAAACATTTCCTGTTGCCTCTCTTTTACAAACTGGCTAGAGTGAAATTGCAACACTGCCTAAATACCAACCTGCAAGATGATGAGTTGGCAAATCAAAATAAGGGCATGCAACCTGAGCTCTCCAATACCTAAACTTTATTACTCATGATGTGTGTGTGTGTGTGTGTGTGTGTGTGTGTGTGGTAAAAACCCATCCATCTGCTGCTTGCTTGGGCTGAAGGAAGCTCTGAAAGTGTTTGTAAACACTATCTGGCCCAGTGTGTGGAGTTCAGGGAAGAGTGGTGAGTTATGGGCAATCAGAGACCGCAAGGAGGGTAATGAGGTGAAGGGAAGAGGCATAGAGGGAGGGCGCAGTCGGTGCAGTTGCAGGAAGGAGACAGAGATGTTTCACAGGACAGAATAAGCAGAACAGCGTGGCTTTTTCATGCTAAAACATCGAGAAACTTAACTAAGAGGGTTAGAGGAGATGACAACTGTGATTTAAAACATCAAAGAGTGATTTAGCTCAGACAGGGGGAGGTTTAGATGCTGTTTTAGAAGCCATATTTCTGCGTAAATCGGCTTTATGGGCAAAGTACTCCCGGCGATATCGGGCACTTAAAGCCATTAAGATTAAAAGCAGAGGTATTCACTAATGGACCTGTAGTCCTCACTGTAATTCACACACACACGCTCGCGCGCGCACGCACACACTCGCATACGGAGAAACAACACCCACACCTCCCCAGTCGCACACTCCCTGTAGTCAAGCCAAAGCCTCGTTAACTACATTTCAGCACCCCGGCGGTGAACAGCACCCTGGGACGCACCGGTGTGGCCTCCGCAGCCTCACTGTCGGTCTACAGGAGGTGCTCGAGTCACCGGCACTCCTCCTGGGCTATACGGCCTCTCGAAACATGGCGGCTCAACCTGCCTTAGCCCATATAGGGGAGGCAGGCGCAATCTCGGGCCTTTCACTCTCGATGTGTGTAAGAGGGTCGAAATAAGGCCCCGAAAAAATTAAAATTAACGGACACTTACTTCATCTGCTTGACGATGGTGCTTTTGCCGGACTCTCCGCCGCCTGTAAAGAGGGGAGGAGGGCAAGAGTGAGAGCCGGCAAAGAAATCAGTACCACGGAGAGCACCTCCGCCCCATGCAGTCCCACCAAAAGAGGTAGACCGAGCCGAGGAGACGAAGCCCCGCGGCCGGGGCGGCTCTGATCTTACCGAGCAGGAGGAGTTTGACGTCCTTTGCGGCGACCAGCCCGTCCTCTTTCAGGTTTTTCTCGATGGCCTTGCTCCGGTCCAGAGCGGCGCGCTCCTCGGCGCTCAGCGTACATCCCATGTTTCCAGGCGAATGAGCAATCCCGTCGTCTCCCCGGTCCGCCCTGTCCCTCGCCGACTCTCTGTCACTGCGTTGTCTCGCTCGCGCTCTCCTCCCGCGCGGTCTGCTACAGCATTAGGCCCGGATTGAGGGCGAAACGGAGCCGGGATCCCGAAAAGGTCTTTTCTCCGTGACTGTGAGTCTCTGGCTCCGTCCCCTCTATCAGAGGGGGTTGAGAAGGGGGGGTGGGAGGTGGGGTCGTTGTGCTCGAGCCTGCGGGGTTGGGGTTGTTGTTAGGTGGGGAGGGGGGGGTCTCGAGCGCGCGCTCTCTCTCTTTTTCTCTCGCTCTACAGGGCGGCGCTGATGGTGATGATGGCAGCGAGCGCGAGCGATTTCATCGTATCTTTTTTTCACGAAAGCAGGCAGGAGGGGCGCTAGAGGATGAGGGAGGGGAGGAGGAGGAGGGAAAGCTGCGCGAGACTCACCTAACGCGGACAATCTGGCTGACGTCAGAGCAGCCGAGCTCTAATCACGTCCGATGAAAGATTATTCAAACGAAAGAGCCGTTTAAATGGCAAACGTCGCCCCCGTGTCTCGTGGCATCAGTGGAAATCGTGCAGTGATGGGAACGTTAAAACGCCCCAACGCGGTCACCGTCTATTCCCTGGGACAAGCATGACGTGCGATTATGTCAACAGCATAAATAGGCCTGACCTTGTGATCCCGGCGAGCGAGTTTACTGTGTAAAAGTACTACAGTGATTTTTAAATAACGTTGTTTTAGGAGTTAAATACAAATTCCGTGTATCCTATGCACAGGTATGCTATATAACGTCTGCCGTTGGGTAACTAACGGTGTAAAGCAGCACAATCGCAGTCACACATACAACCACTAGCATAAACAACTGTTTACGAATGCAAATATAACACTTTAATTTTTTTAAATCTTACATTTAAGATCTTAAGCTCATTAAAAGCTGCATGAGGAAAAATGTGAAGAACAAAAATTCCCAAATTAATGTGGTGAAAGGTACAAAAAAACCCTCTCAGAAACAGGGAAGTGGTCAAAAGTTTACATCCACTCATCATAGGTACAAATGTCACTGTAATATGGGGCTTTTAATTATTGTTTTTGTAACTGTTCTTTTTCTAGGGTGGAGTAATTGTACAGGATACATCTTTAATGACTTTAAAAGACTAATTTGGCGAATATACACCCCAATAATTGCTTTAATGTCCCTTAGCAAGTTGCAACCAGATGCTTTTAGTAGCCAACAAAAAACTTTTGGCATAATTCTGTCTGTATACTCAGCCATTATCCTTAGCAGAATTGGTAGAGTTCATTTGAATTAATATGGTGTCCTGGTATGGACCTGAGTTTTCAGCATAATCCACAAATTTTAAGTAGGGTTGAGGTCAAGGCTTTGGAAAAACTATTCCAGAAATTTAATGCTAGCCTGCTTTATCAACTTTCTAGCTGCTGTCCTTGAGGTGAAGTTGAACAATTTGGAGGTAATCGCCTTTTACATTATTCCATTTATTTAGTGAAATGTACCAGTACCAGTGGCAGCAAAACAGCCCCAAAACACGATGCTGCCATCACCATGCTGACATATGGAACAGTGTTCTACAGTGAAAGCCTCACCTCCTCCAAACATACCTCTTGTGATCAGAGCAGGGACTTTTTTTTTTTCTTGGTCAGCACCCTTTCAGTCCGTGACAATGTAAAACTGGCTTCACTGTGGACAGAGACCCTGTTGTTACAGAAGTTTTCAGTTCATGGCAGGCATGAGTCCTTGTGGCTCCCAGGTTGTTCCTGAACATCCTAAACAATTTCCTCTCATCTGAGGGTGACAGTTTGAGTCTTCTGCCAGATTTTGGTAAAGTGAGGACATATCAGAATAACTTGTACTTATGTACAATAGTTTGAACTCATGATCTTGCAATCTGCAGTTGTTTAAAACTGGCTCCAA
Source organism: Neolamprologus brichardi (assembly GCF_056152115.1). Taxonomy (NCBI): domain Eukaryota; kingdom Metazoa; phylum Chordata; class Actinopteri; order Cichliformes; family Cichlidae; genus Neolamprologus; species Neolamprologus brichardi. The sequence continues at coordinate 17,951,670 of NC_142104.1, forward strand.
GAGACCTTCCTAACTTGTGTGTCTACAAGTCTCCTTCTTAGATCTTCATTGAGTTCCTAGGTCTTTCCTTGGAGTACTGGTCAGCCCAATGAGTGCTGTTAAACAAATCCTTTTGCCAGCAAAGAAAAACTACCAGTTGTAGTTAATCATAATCACTAAGGGGAATGAACGGTGGTGTTGTCAGTTTTTAAGACATTGTAGAACCTTTAGCACCCTCTATTTAAAGTTTTAAGTCAGTGTTTGTACATATTTGAATCTGTATGATTGTGACTCATTCTTAGCACCAAATTCTTGTTTTGTAAGTTATTAAAGATTTATTCTATACAATCATTCCTCCCTGGAAAAAGAACAGTTCAAAGAAATAATTAAAAGCTCCAAATTCAGGTTGAAGACATCCACACCTGGACAACTGATTGCTCCAGACCAGCAAACTGCTTCCCACAAAAGCAGAAGGGATGTAGCTACTTCTTTTTTCACAGAACGACACAGAGTCCTGTAAAAACGTTCTTTTTGCATGTGCCTGTTTATAGGTTTGGAACAAACATACACAGCCATTCAAATGAAGTCTCTTTAAGGTAAGTCTTTGCTGATTTCGACAACACACAACCAAACCACATCCTGCACATATCCCATCGGCTTAGCTTCACAAAAAAAAGAATATGTATATCCAAACTGGCTGACCTGTTGTCGCACCTGTTCACCTGCTGACCTCAACCCACAAAAAATTATGTGGATTAATTTTATTCTCCATCATTATGATCTAAATGTTTTCTTGAATTCATCTTTTAACCTCCATCAGGCCTAAAAGTCATATCATTTAAATCACTTGACGGTATTAACAATATCAGTGTCAGCTTAAATCAACATATGCCACATCGTGTCAGTGCGGGAGTAAACGCCTCTGTACTCCATAAACCCACAAAATTCCCAAAAATATTACTGAGGACACAGCCTAGCTATCACCAGCAGTTGGAGCAGCAGGGACGTGTGTGTTTAACTTAGGACACTATGTATGTCCATTTGAAGAGTCTGTATCACATTAGTGTGTGTGTGTGTGTGTGTGTGTGTGTGTGTGTGTGTGTGTGTGTGTGTGTGTGTGATAAACACGTCTAATCCACAAATCACATCTGGATGGATGGTCAGGGGCTCTTTTACAGTGGACCCTGAATGAAACCAGCACAGGAGCTCAACCTGTAGAAGCTCCATCCATCTTTGACAGCCAAGCTGAGATAAAACACACACACCTACCTCAGATCCGCCCTGAACCGCCCACATCATGACTCAAGCAGTGACACACACACACACACACACACACACACACACACAGACGTTCAGCATCAGCAGTTCAATCATGTGCACATGTGTGAGTGACAGCCAGCGCTGGTGGAGAGGGAGGGCGGATTAACACTAAATTATACCTGAGGGACTTTTGACAAAATGGTGTTTTCAGGTTTAATTACACTAATGCATCAAACAGAAACATGAAGCTTGTTTTTTTTTGTCTTTTTTTTTTGTTTGTTCCTCAATCATTTAATTTGAATGCACCCATTTTGTAGGAGAAAAAAACAGTCTCGCACTCATTAGAAAGAAGACCCAACAGGTTCCATCTGTAAATTGACTTTAAAAGGAGAAACATGATGACAACGGTTTAAACAGTGCATTAAACTCATGACAGCATTTTTTAAAAAAGTGATGACAGATCATTCAACTAAATGAAAACAATTATCAATAATACTAATAATTGAAAAGCAAAGACGTGAATCATTCAATATACGCACACACTCCCACACACACTCCTACACGCACGCACACACGGGGGATGATTTGAAGGATGGGATGCTGTCGATGACAGACGTGAAGAACAAACACACTGTGTGTATAACATAAGCAGGGAGGACAAAGTCGCTGCTCCTTGCACAGAGAGGACTCTGCCCCCCCTTCTCTGTTTTCACAGCTCAGACTCAGAGTTACTCTCGCGGCTGCAGGTCCAGAATATTTTCAGCCAGGCTCGTGAGTTTGCAGTCCTCCAGTGCTTTGACCAGTCGGCTCAGCTTGGCCGCCCTCCCCTCCGCCTGGATGAAGCGGCTGAGAAGCTGATAGGCTTGCTCATACAGCCCTTCTCTCTCGTACTCGTAGGCCAGGTTGTCTATGGCCGGGCCCTTCAGAGCGCGGCAGTTCTTCCCCAAGGCCCTCCCTACGTGCTTCCACTGACGGCCCACTCCGTTAGAAAAGCTCTGCACATCTGCCGCTGTCAGCATTCGGTCCTCTGACGGGGCAACAGGATAAAGATGGAGGGAAAGCATTAATGTAAACCTCAATCAAGTACGATTACATAAACAGTGTTTTACAAACAGATGTAAACAGCAAGCTCTCACAGAAGAACTTAGGGCAGGGGTGTCGAAACTCCTATTAGTTCACGGATGACAGTGAGCCGAACTCTAAAACCATTACATAATAATGTATATATATATTAAAAAAAAACAAAACAAAAAAAACTCCTCAAATTTTTCCATCTCTGAGGTATAAAAACCTGAGCGAGAGTCAAGATTTTAATAATAGCTGGAACCATAAAGCTAAAGGAAAGACACCCATCATCCCACTCCACTAAAAAAACAAAAACAACAAAACAAAACACAGCCAGACAACAGAAATGAGCACTTTCTCAAAAAAAAACAAAAACAAAAAAACACTGCTCATTTAATAAGAAATGTATTTATACACCAAATGACAAAAATAATCTATGCGTCTCTCCATGTTTCCACATAAACAGAGTCCACCAATCCATCTTTTTAACTGCTTATCCAATTCACAGCTGCAGAGGCAATGGAGCCAAGCTGTCACAGGGTGGAGGCGGGGTGCCCCCTGGACAGGTCACTTGTCGCTCAACTATTCCCACTCTCATTCACACCAATGGGCAATTTAGAATCACCAATAAACCTAATGTGCTTTTTTTTTTGAATGGTGGTGGGAAGCCTGTGGATTTAGAAAGTCACTAAACCCTCACAACTTTTCAAAATCTACAAATACATTTTCACTTCCCAAACTTTTCCACTTCCGCGTAGTAATCCCAGCATCACTACGTGAAGAATCACATTTCAATTTATCAAAAAATTTGAGTTTTAAAAGAATTTACTGAAAGTCTTTAGCAGGCTGCTTCAATCACACATTTGACTCTTCTGATGTAGTGTTTCTTTTCAGCTGATAACTCCAAATGCTTTTCTAAAAATGTCCAGGTGAGAGCACCTTGGGAGGGAGCTCTAAGCAAATAATAGTACCTGACTCTAGTACAGCAAACTAAATAGTCATATAATCAAAACTACAGTATTTCAAATTAATACTGTAGTTTTCCAGGATTAAGTGCACACCTGAATCCTCAGACCAGCAGTGTTACCTTCTCCACTGATGTCCAGTCATCCCCCACTATGAGTGTATGACTATGAGAAAAGCTAAAGGCTGCAGCTTTCAACCCAAACTTAAACACCAATAGGACTTGTGTACATGATGCATTATTAATTCCTTGCTTCTCATTTAGTGTTGATGTCAGTTTGGCTGCTGTTTTATATAAAGGGCCACACATAAGGGACACTCAGCACCTCTGGAAACTCCTGTAAACATCTGTAAAATTAAGATCACATTTATTTTCAAGCTTCAGATTTTTTCGAAACATGTAAACCATGTTTCTAATAGGTAAGTGAAATTTAGCCATGTTGGTCCACTTTTAAATCCAGGAGCAAGGAGTCAACAAGAAGGGCTCATCCAGTTGTGAGGCTAGAAGAGAGGCAGAGCATCTGCCAGTCATGTATCATGACACTGCTGGTGGTACACCCAGCAAACGTTTAAGACCCCTGAACTTGTATGACCTCCCTGTGGACATTTAATAAATCCCTTTTCTACATACATAGAGCTCCGATTGCATACGGCTGGAAAAAAGCTCAAGTGGATGCACCCCCACACTGTTTAATTTTAATGTACACCGACAGGACTTTCATACTTTAATACTGCACTGTCCTTTTGCCAGCTGTAGCTGCAGATTCTGCATATTCATTCGTTTCATGTGCTTTAAGATTATAAAACAGCTTTAATGAGTAATTTTCAGCCAGATGGGGACAGTGATACCACCTGTAAACACGCATTTTACCTGACACAACTACAACTATTCCATGTGGGCAAGTTGCTCTTTAGACATTCAACAGTTACACAGCAACACTAGCAAACATCTGGAGACTAAAATTCATTCATTTTCCTAACCGCTTCTATAATTCAGGGAGATCTGAGTCTGGAGCCTATCCCAGCTGTCATAGGGAGATAGGCTACCTCTCCAGGCTATCTGGAGAGCTGGACCGGTGGATTTGAACCCAGGACTACTCACTGTGAGGCAACAGTGCTACCCAGCTGACCAATGTCCTAACAAGTCTAAAGTTCATCTTAACTTAGCTTAAGCTTTATGTCTTCACTACCTCCTGAAGTGCATATCGCACTTAGCACCTTTAAGTTCACTGGTTTGGTTTTCTGGCTCACTGCTTCAGCAAGCAGCTGGTCTCAAGCAGCAAACACTACTTGCTAAGCACCAAACAACAAACAGGCAAAGTCAGCGAATAGCCTGTGAGCTGTATAATCTGATTGTTCGTATGGAAAAAACTGATCAGAGCAGCTTTAAAGTTGTGCACTTGCATGATCAAAAGTACTGAAAAATCAGGTGCAATTAATAAAGACCAGTCAGTTCATTAACAAAACTCCCTGCTGTTGTACTTTCACACTTTCCTTTTTCCCCATCAAGACCACCAACATCAATTTACAAACCCCAGGAGAGCTTTAATGTGTCACTGGGTGTTTAATTTCAGTTGTTTGGCAGCCACCAAATCTCCTGCATTTTTATTAATTCAAATTTTAGTTGACCCAATATGAAATCAGTCCAAGTATGAAAACCAAATACATTATCTGCAGTCATTAATCTCTTCCCACTGACTGACTGGATTAGGGAGTCATCTGAAACAGTATTGAATTCATGTGCTGTCGAGAAAAAAAAAGTCAATCAACAAAGTTCTGTCAGCTTCTTGAATTTAAAAAAAAATGTTTTTGCAGACACATGAGGAGAACGAGGAGATGGCAATAAACCCACCATTTGTAAATGAACGACCATCCTCGATAGTTAAATTACAGAGAATATCTAAATAATGTACTGTGGACAGCACACCACACACACGACTAGTAACAAGGACCGTCTCGACTCACCAAACACTCTGTTCTGAAACTTGAAGCAGTTGCTGGGAACGGGAGACTCTTCCTGCATGATGGTGACGGACTGTGAGGCAGGACCGCGGGCCTGACTCTGCAGCTGCTGCTCGAGCTCATCGATCTCCTCATCGCGCAGGCGCTCCGGCTGAAAGGCACAAAATGGCAGAAATCACTCAGAATAAAAATAAATGAGAACGTCAAAGTGGGCACACTCTCCGAAGGCCATAGTGACTACAATAAAGGGCCATGGCTTAAATTTGGCAAAAACAGAAGATTATTTGTTTCAAAATGCTAAATTTTGTGGTTACATTTTCAGTGGATCCAAAATGCTGCAGAGCAAGTACTCACAGGAACTAGAAAGAGAGAGGATATTTCCCATATTGGCTTCTCTTCTTTGGCTCTCTGGTAGAATCAAATTTAAAATCCTGCTCCTCACATACAAGGTCTTGAATAATCACCCCCATGTTAATGACCTCATAGTAGCATATCACCCCATTAGAGCACTTTGCTCTCAGACAGCGGGCTTACTTGCGATTCCCAGAGTATTTAAAAGCAGAATCGGAGGCAGAGCCTTCAGCCTCCCAGTTTGGATTCAGGAGACAGAAACCCTCTCTACTTTTAAGATTAGGGTTAGAACTTTCCTTCTTGGTAAAGCAAATAGCTACGGATGGATCAGGTGATCCCTGAATGCCCTCTTAGTTATGTTGCAGGTTTAGACTCCTGGGGGCTTCCCGTGAAGCAGTGTTCCTCATTCTGGTCTCTTTTCACTCACTGTATGTTTTGACACCTCTCTGCATTTAATCATTAGTTATTATTAAATCTCTGGCTCTCTTCCACAGTGTGTCTTTTGTCTTGTCTCCCTCTCCTCAAACTCAACTGCTCCCAACAGTTGGCTGTGTGAAACTCTAACGAGTGATCAGGCTGAACTGTCACTGAGAGAGTGTGGCTGTTAGCTTTCAGGAACAGGTATGATTATGACAAACCTGCTTGTGTGAATCTTTGTGAAAAGGTTTCACATTGCAGCTAAATTACCTTGCAAGAAAAAATCCCATTAGAAATCGGCCAGTGTCAGGCACGATGAGGTGAAATGAGATCTACTTTTAAAATCTTTTTGCCTCTTTAAAATCACTGGAGAACAGTTTAACAGGAACATCAACCTTACCTGTGACAGGTGGATGTGCTGTAGGCAAAGATCCAGCTTGTCCAGACACCGATCCAGAGTATGAGTGCCTGCCTTGAGCTGGGTTTCCACAGTTAACTCCTGGGACAGAGCGAGCAGCCGGCAGGCGTGCTGGCAGAGATACTGCCTCACCGCTCCAGAGCTGTAGCTCTCCAGGAACTGATGACATGCTGCCACATTCACAAACTTGACCTCCACCCCCAGGAAGGGATCCGCATCATGGACCTTTAGGATCTCAAATGTACCCAGGCCTCCAGCAGAGTCTTAACAGTGGAAGACTATGATTAATCAAGGTAAATCCTACAAGAGGTTTTTTCTATTTTAATGAGCATGCAGTATGAGAAATGCCTAACCGAGGGCTCACCTGTAAGTGTCAGCTTGATGACTTTGAAAATGATGAACTTTCCCTGTGGGTCTTTGTAGAGAGAGAGCAGGTTCACACCGGGACACAGCGACTGCAGAAACATGACTGCGCATCCCGTCCATTGACCTCCATCCACAGTCTTGTCCGCCATTCTCTGAACACTACTTGAGACAATTAATGCAGAAAGGTACACTTTCATATATTGTATATTCATCAAATATAAAGTGAAATATTTCAAGCTTTGTTTTTGCTTTAACTTCATTGATTTTAATGTATGGTTCATGAAATCAAGTATCTGAGATTAGTAAAATATTTGCCGAGATCAATGGGAATAAAAAGGATTAACAAAGGAAACATCCGCATGTTTATACACTTGATACTTGGTTTGAGCTCCTTTGCCACTAATTACTGCATAAGTGCAGTAATGTGGCATGAAACCGATCAGCTTGTAGCACTGCTGAGGTGTTACTGAAGCCTAGGTTGCTTTGATTGTGGCCTTCAGCTTGTCTGTATTTGGTTTTGGGTATTTTTCGTCTAGTTTGTAGATTTCTTGCGGTGGGAGTTAGGGTCAAGTGAGTTGGCTGGTAAATGCAGCAGGGTGAAAACATGGCCAGCAAACCATTTGGTGGTAGTTTTATCGCTGTGGACAGGTCCTAAGTGGTGCTGGGAAAGGAAATTGACATCACTATAAAGGTTGTTAGCAGATGGATTGATAAAGTGCTCTAAAGTCTCCTGGTAGACGACTGTGTTGACCACCACTAGCAGCAGCAGATGAAATGGCACCCTAAATTGTCACAGACTGTGGAAACTTCACACTGAACACGTTGGATTCTCCACTCTTTCTCACATATCCAGGACCTTGATTTCCAAATCAAATGCAAGTTTTACTTTTGGCTGAAGACGTCTGTATGTGGTGGCTCTTGATGCACTGACACCAGGCTCTGTCCACTCCTTGTGAAATTCTCTCAAGTTCTTCAATCCACTTTTTTCCCCTCTACAATCCTCTCAAGTCTTCTGTCATTGTGGTGCAAATTTTACAATACTCTTCATTCTTCCAGTCAACTTTCTATTTATATGCTTCAATACAGCAATGACTCTCTATGGCTTATCCTCCGTGAGGAGGGTGTTGATGATCGACTGGACAACTGTCAACTCAGCATTTTTCCTAATCATTGTGCTTGACCACGTGGTTAACAGAGTGTATATATACTGTGAAATCCAAATTAAATATTCTACAATATTCCACTACATGAGCTATAAACCATAATCAACTGAATTTAATCAAAAACACGTCTTGAAATAATTTGCTTTGTGTAATGAATACAGAATACATGGAAGTTTACTTTTTTAAATGCAATTACATGAATGATATTCAATTTCTTGCACTAGCATAACAAATAAGACAGTGAACCCTACTCTATCACCTGTTTGTAGGTTTGCTTGTTTGTTAAATTTGAGGATTTTCTCCTTTTCTCTTATTTCTCTTGTCTTAAATGTAATGTTTCTGGGTTTTGTTGTGTTATTTAAACATTTAACTACATTTTTGGATATAGATTTTTTTTAACTGGTTCGAGGTAAGAGGCAAGGTGAACCCTGGATCAATCCATCACAGGGCTAACATTTGGAGACGGACATCCACACTTACTCACAGATAATTAAAAAAAATACTGACAGCAGCAGCTCAGCCTCCTAGCAGATGCACCTATTTCAATTTCAAGCTTTCAATTTCAAAACTGACCTCTAACTTTGAGATCACGGTCAATGAGATTCAAACTCACCAGAGATTTTTAATAGATACACCAGCTGTATCAGACCATTGCTTCGTTCTTGAGTTATCACGTTATCGCCCAACAAACTTGGGTGTCCACGTCCCCCACCCACTATATACTATACACCAACTATTACTCAAACACGCATGTCTTTGGACTGTGTGGTGAAACCGGAGCATGCAGAAGAAACCCATGAAGATGTAGGGAATATGAAACTCCACAGAAAGGCTCCAGCACAGCATGAGGTTTGAACCCAGTGTAAATCACTGTTCCTCCACCGTCAGCAGGTAATAAAAACATGTGGTGAGAGACGTACGTCATCTCAAATTCAGGCTCTAAATTTTTGATCAGTGGTCATTAATTCTACGTCTCATTTTATCTGAAACAGGAGATTCAGTTTCTAATCGTGTTCACTCAGAGTGATGGGATAATAAACCGTATCACCTCTGCTGACTTAACCGCCCCAACCCATGGCAGCCAAAATACATCCACCATGTTTCTGGCCTCACTCCACCTTTTTTACCCCAGCTCCCTTCTGAAACCCTCATTACATAAAAACATGTTTAATCTCATCCCTCCCCTCCCCCACTCCAGCCCCTGACTCCTGTGCCCTGGATGAACCGCTGAAACCTGCTGGTACTGTCTCTATGCATCCTGACTTGGAGCGCTCTGCAGGGAAAGAGGAACCTCTGAGCTGGATTAGGTGCACGTCCTCGCATTTTACTGAATCACAGTATGCTTGGCGTCTAGGTGTACAGGAAACGACTTAGGCAGTATGTAATTATTTGCTATCCTATCAACTGGTACACTGGAAGTATACTGTGAGATTAGTTTAGCAGCTGGATGAGGATTAAGTGATCATCGGGAGCTTAAAATATATAATTCATCCTTTGCTGCCAAAAGCCAACCTCTAGTATTCCCTGGAGAGCTTGTTTGGTGTTTGTAACAAAAAAAAAAAAAAATTGATTCAGAAGCATGAATCAAACGAATTCAAAAATGGCTCATTTTGTCCAGTCCAAAAAAATACGAACAATAAATTCAGATGACATAAAAGGGTAAAAATGGAAAGTCCTCACATTTGAAAAACATAAGCAGAAAACATTTCGTAATTCCCCCTGACTAAGTTTGCAAATTATCATTTTCAATTATAAATGTAGCTTTTTAACATCTACTCACTTCAATCCATACATAAATATAAGAATAACTGACACAGGGCTAATAATTTGTTTAATCATCCCTATAAATCATCATATCCTTATGATCACACAGCATTAAGGTACACTTCTAGCATTTTTAGTAAAGCTCTCTGTTGGAAAACAAAACATGCCAACTACATGGTGACGCCATGCCATATATCATTTATCTGATGTCAAGTCTGGCAAGAGATTTAAAATGACCACAAATTCTTCTTCTTTTTTTTTTTGGTCTAAAAAAAACCTTGAAAAATGTGATCACAGGGTCTGCAGGTAACTCTGTTGCAAGTGTCTGCCACACCTGTGTGGGAGTCATGCAAGAAAAAGGTCTTTATTGTCAGGAAAAGACCATCCCTACATGGTTATGTCAGCCTGGGGGGAACATCTGTGACTCAAGTGTCAACAACCAGTAGTTAAATCCTTGGCATGTCCATTCTGTGGTGTTCTTTGGCAATATATTAAACCCCAAATCACCTCCCATGATAATAATCCTCAGCACACCAACAAATCCACAAAGGAAGACCTGAGAGGCAGGAAAGGGAGGGTTATTGTTCCTGTGAAGGTAAGACTTGTTACATGCAGGAAAACCCTCAAACATCTTTCAACTGATGGACATGAAGGAAGAGGGGTCAAAAATTTGCAACCCAATGTGAAACACCAGTGGAAAAAATTCATTATTCCTGCTAAGGTGGACAACACAAGCTTTTGTGGCTGAGGGCATAATTACGTAATTCACACAAATGAATGATGTGGTGAAGCATGCGACCTTTATCTGTAGTCACTGTATCAAAGATCAGAGGTTTGCTCGTCAAAAAGAAAAGCCCAGTTTCCAGAGGATGTACTAGGTGCTATTTACACAACTGAATATTGATGGAAAACAGCTACAGCTAGAAATATTGATTCCTCATATCTGAAAGATCCTTTCCTTAAAGTAGTTTTAACAGTAACAGTGTGATCTGACCATCCAGAGATATAAAAATGAACTGACTCTGTCAAAATTCAGAGGTTTCACCTTGTGAGAAGTGGGTGGCAAAATCAGAGCCTTTGTGGTCATTCATCATCCGATGCTTCAGCATTCTGTGATTAAATCAAGTGGGTTTTTCCGAGGTTACAGTGTTTTTAAGTTTCAAGTTCAGTTTGACTTGTTTCTTCAGTGAACTGCTGGTTAGAGAGGACAAATTTTCCTCAGCAGAAGTTTGGGAAACCTGAGGCCTTACATGTTGGGAAGGCTCCTCTTTACAGTCAGTATGAATAAGAGGAGCACGTTTTGCATGCAGACGCATAAGAAGTGACTTGTGTTTTTGATCACCTTAACTTGGCAGGTCTTCCAAAACCATTTCAGTTAACCATAAACTTTGTTTGCAGACTATTTTTGCTCAGGCACGTTTATAAACAGTTTGTAAACTGTAAGTAATGAATTAAGGGGCAAGAAAAAACATTTAACTCCTCTGGAATATCTGAGGTTTCTGAATTGATTCCCAGCAAAATATTATATGGAAAAAAGCACACTATGACTAATAACACACCAAACACAATCTGAAATTCCTCCTCTTCATCATGAATGCCTCTAAAAACTGCTACAGGAAGCATCTGACAGAGGTCGCGGCTGCTGAAGGCGGCTGTTTCAGTTACTAATTTCAAGAGTTCATTTGTTATTTTCCACCTTCACTGTTTGTTATCTAGCTGTTCATAAAGGACACAAAAATGTTTTCAGTTTATTCAGATTTTGTTTTCATCTTATTTTGACTTAGAAGATCAGATCACATTATTTCCAATGTCGTTAAAACAGTTATCAATTTATTTTTCAATTTAGCCTTAGATTCCTTTTATTTTGGGCTGCCATGGTATCAGAAAACCCTCTTCACCTCTTCTTGTGTTTCAAGTTAGAACATTCTAATTAAGGAGACACAACGCAATGTGTGAGGGGTTCATCTCTGAAAATGACATTTAGCACATCTGAACTAACTCAAACTTACATTAACAACAGGAGGCTAGTTGTGAATAAGTTATTTATCCACCTGTACATCGAATATGACTAGCACTTCTACTATAAGTCGAGTATGGATGACCTGGGTAAACATGTGGAATGAAGCTGACTTAAAAATAATGGTTCCTACACCAGCAGCCTGAGCCATGGATCCATGCTTTTATGTCAAATTCTGACCCTACCATCTGAATGTTGGAGCAGAAAACAAGACTCATCAGAGCAGGCAATGTTTCCCCCCCGATCTTCTATTGTTCAGGTTTGTTGAGCCCCTGTGAACTGTGGCCTCGGTCTCCTGATCGTAGCTAGGGTGGCACTCGCTGTGCCCTCTGCTGCTGGTATGGTCTTGTGCAGCTGCAGCCTATTTGCTTCCAAGTTGGATGTGCTATGTTTTCATAGATGCTCTCCAGCATACCTTTGTTGTAACTAGTGGTTATTTCAGTTGTTGTTAATTTCCTATGAGCTCAAAGCAGTCTCCCCATTCGCCTCTAGCATCAACAAGGCCATGTGATTGGTTGATTAGATATTTGTGTTAAGAACAGGTGTATCCAATAAAGTCATAGTTAAGTGTATAATAAATACGTACATCACGATTACCACTTGAGCTTTGACTTATAAAGTCAGGCAAGCCTGAAAAAGTTCGAGATCCACTGAATTATAAGCAAAAATATTAACAAATGTTGCTATCTGAGGATATTTTATTACATTTCTATGTTTCCTAGCTTAAAGTAACAACAAAACCTTCGATTACAGCTTATAAACTCATCATAAATTAAGCCTTACAGAAACAACAGAAAACACACCCAGAGTTTACTCAAATTATAGACTATGTAACTTTAATGTCAAAGCTATAACTGTTGTCCAACTTAAAACTAGGGGACGTGGTTGCTATGCGACACGTACGTACAGGTGAGCTAGCTGATTACCTTTACAGTTTGACAGCTGCATTGGTTTGAGTCAGAACACCGCAAAGATAGCTATTCCGTTTTAAAATGTCAGTGCCTTATACTGAAAGGGATGGAGGTTACTGTGAGAAATGTCACGCAGAATAGATAGAGCTACCGTAAAGCTACGAGCAGCCACGCCGCTGAAGCGGCCCAAAGCCTCGGGAAGCCCACACGCCTAGTTTCTGCCTAGGAGGTCCTTTGATTCACCGTGAAGTAACACTTTGACAAGCTCGGCTCAAACTTACCTTAAAACTTTGTTAAAGTGTTTGGTAACGCTTCCTTCTGTGGAATCACACGGACAGTATGAGCTTCCTGGCTTCCCATTGGGTGAGCAGCAATCAAGCTGCGTTCTGATTGGTGGAAATCAACGAGGAAAATCGTGACGGGAAGGAAGTGTTTTTTTGTGTGTGTGAGGTTTTTTTTTTTTTTTTTTTCATTTTAACGTAAACGTTCATATGAAGTTCAACGAATCCCGTTACGAACAATTACATCTAGCATTTAATCATAAATATAAACCTGAACCAAAACACTGAAACACTTTACCGGCTCTTTGACGAGTCTAATTTCTTACTGTGTTCGCTGGGTTTTTGTGTGTTAACAGATTTAAACAGCTGCTGGGGAAAACCAAAACAATGCACTAGGCATATTTGCATAGTCACACTGACAGACAAAAACGATGCAGGGGTGCAAAGGTTTCCCGGAAATTTAGACACAGGTGAAACTGATCTAAGAAATCTAATCAAAAACATTAATCAAATGGAACTTTTATGTCATTTATGAACAAATATATCTGCTGGCTTCAGCTTTTAAGTTTTATTTTGTTTAAATATATTTGTTTTTTGGGGACTTTTAGCCTAACACAACTAAATCTGAATGTATATAGTCCTGTGCAAAAGTCTTGAGCCAACAGCTCATTATATTTTGTATAGTAAGAAAATATTATTTTAAGATAAATATAACAACAAAATAATCAAAACATGAAGACAAAAATGTAACCAAGTTACAGCAAGTCTAAAAAAAAGTGAGTTTTTAACTGCTTTTTAATGAACACCACAGAGTCTGGAGGATCTCAGGCTCAGTGGGAGAGTCTGAGCACCACTGCTGCAAAAACTCTGTCTCCTTTAGTACTCACCATGATCACATGATGTCTAGAACCTGCTGAAGATGTATGGATGTATGGAAGTTTACTGATCTAGACTAATGTTTGTCCATGAAACACTCAACACATAACTAAATTGGTAACAGTGAGACGTGTCGGTACTTCAAACACTTTTGCAGTGGCGAACAAAGAAGCTTTGTTAAGCCAACAGAACAAGGAATTCCTATCATTCAGATGCAATGATATAAATGCATGAATATTAATTTACAACTTAGTGCATGACACTATTGAAGAGTGAACCAGAGATTTAATGTGAACATCTAAAGTGAAAGCTGCATCAAAAGTTGCCCCAGGGTTCCTAATAAAAGATTTAATAAATGTGGCATAGTTTCCAATATTTTAGACACAAATCTGCCAGGGGCACAAACAAGGATTCATGTTTTTCTTCAATAAGTTGGATAAAATTGTCAGTCATCAAGCTTCTAAAAGAGTCTATGCACCTATGCAATCTCTGTAACTTAGAAACACATTGGGGCTTAAGAGGTATATAACAGAATGTCATCTGCATAACAGTGATAAGGAATGTCCTTAAAAGCATTCAAAATGTGTTGAAGATCGAGCAGGTATAACAAAAACAACCAGGGCCCGCAAACTGAGCCTTGTGGCACACATTATGGCAAGCAAAGGGGTAGAAGGCCTTCAAGACCTCAAGGAGTTATACTTTCTTGTATTTTTTAGTGGTCTTGAGGAACAGTTTTCTGGGCTTTTTGAAGGTCTTTTTTGTTTATTTTTTGTTTTGTTAAGCTGCTTAACACTGACCTATGAATCATTCAAATATAAAAACGACATCTAACTCAAGGGATGAAATAGTTTTAGCAAAGAACCCATTTGAAATTATATTTATTGGTAGTTTGTTACCAGCAGCCTGTCACAAACATATTTCTTTCCATTTCTTGATTCTTTAAAAATATCAAAGATAGCACAGTTTGACAGTCATAAAATCATATTTTTGCACCACCAAGGACAGATAAAAACTTGGTGTATGTCAATATGATGTGTAGTGTGTGCAGTGTGGAGAAACTGAGCAAGTGGAGGATAAATACTGAAAATCAGCAACAACAGGTCTTGAGGAGATCAATCCAAATTTCAGTTGTTTTTATACAAATGGTCATCATTATGTATGGAGGAGGTCAGGAATGCATTAGAACAATGGCTGGTAGAGGCTCTGTCATGGTTTGGGACTGTATTTTAGCCAGTGGTGTTGGAGATCTTGTTAAAATTGGTGGAATTATGAATGCAGAAAAGTACCAGCACATTTTGATCCACCATGCAACATCATCTTGAAAGCATCTGATTGGCAGCATCTTCATTTTTCTGCATGATCCCAAACACACTGCAGATGCAGTAAAAGCATACTTGTATAGTAAACACACACAGTGGAACACTATCAGTAATGGACTGGCTTCCACAGAGCCCAGACTTCAACCTTGAAGCAGTGAATTGAAGCAGTGTGGGATCAAACAAAATGGCTTTGAAAGTCCATCAAGAAGCCTGGAGAACTATTCCTGAAGGCTAGTTAAAGAAATGATAATCAGAATCAGAATACTTTAATAATCCCTAAGGAAATTATGTGGGTTACAGTTGCTCCAAGACAATAACAGTAACAGACTAAATGAATTAAATAATACAATATATTACAAAGTTTACAAATTTAAGATATAGCACGAGTATATACAAATCGCTCAATTATAAATATCAAGAATATTACAGAGGTGAAATATATATGATTGACATTTAACTCTAACCCGTGAAACTTTGTCATTTGTTATTTTACTGTAGAACATGTGCAAAAGGGTGTAACTATTGCAGTGTGTACTGTGTATTAGATGGAGGAGTTGTACAGGAATGATTTCCTGTGTTGTAAATAAATGGTGGCTTTTACACAGAACTGCAACTTGTTCTTCTTTTTGGCATCATTAGGGTAAAAAAACCAATAATCTAAAATAACCCTTTTAGCAAGTTCTAAGGAACCAGAGTTCCGATAATCGACACAGTTAATCTAAAAACGTTGTGAAAAGTTTATTTTTAGTCATGTTTTTAAAATGTTTTACTCAAGCAATGCACAGTGCTGGGCAACGAGCTTTCATAAATGTTTTATCTCATTTTTTTGCGTGTGTCAGAAGTCTATTTAAACCCTACCATATTAAAAAGGTAACACACAAAAGTGAACAGCCCCCAAAGATTCTCAGTCAGGAAATTTACAATTTGGATTCTTGTACATTTACTCTAGCCAGTCAGGTGAAGGTAACACTAAATGTTGGATGTCCACTACTTAAAAGGAAGAATAAGATGAATCAGCTCCCGCATGCTTGACAAATATAACAACATGGATACATAAACAGTATAAAAGATTGATAAAGGCACGCTGATGCCATGTGTTGGTTTTGTGAATTCCCATCCTGAAGCCTCAAGATGAGCATTTTCGCAGTCGCCGTCTTGCTATTTTTGAACCATTTTCGAAACAAGCACATGGTGGATTTAACTGTCAAAATGGGGGTTACTGCACAATCACAACTTGTGATTAAGAAGTTGGTATGCTTGTTAATACCCTGCCAGCTAGCATGGTATGCTTGCTGGATTATGCTCCTTTATAACTCTAATAATGACCATAATTCACAAGATGAACTTCATGTTTCATTCTGTATGACCTGAAAATAGCAACTGAGCACATAAAAGCGTTTACTGAGGTCACAGAGTGAGGGGGGGCGAGGGTCTTTTTCTCATAAATGTGAATACAACCTGAAGCCTTCTTGGAAGCAGAGGAGTCGCCCCCTGCTGACCATTAGAAAGAATGCAGGTTTAAGACACAAGTTGGCATTACTTTTCAGACGCGGTAGCGCCATCATAACTACGGCTTTTCTATTTTAAAAAAAAGAGTTTTTGTCAAGTTTTGTTAGGCCTGAATGCAGCCCAGGTGCATACGCTGTGCTGGGGACTGGCTCTGAATATAGCAAGGAGAGCCATTTTCATCCTTTTCCAGATTTCTACAACTTTAACAAATAATATAAGTAACTTTTTTAAGGTGACCCCTATACCATAAGACTATTACAGAGGCCTGGGTTAAAATGTACACCAAGGTAGTTTTGTGCATGTCTTTTTCCCAGCTTTTCTGTCCTCTCTCCACTGTCCTATTGCAATAATGACTAAAAAGCCTAAAAATACATGTTTAAAAAAAGTTTTTTTTCCCCCTTCTTGGAATAACTAAAAAACTGAAGTGTCAGTAACATCGCACAAGTCAAAGTAGCTTTGGTTGGCATTACACAGCATGTTGCCCATCATTGGTGGTTAGATCCAACCAAGACTCCATCCCTATATATTTCCAAGTGAGAGGAGTGAGTGGAGTTCATCTGCCAGTGTAAATGCCCCCCCCACACACACACACTCTTATGTATTTATATACATATTTATTCATAGTAGACAAAAGAAAAGTCATAAAACTCTCTGCAGGTGGAGCTGCCATCAGGCTCAGAGGTGCTTTTATGGTTGACGTGTTTGACAAACTTGAGAGTCTCTTTGTCTCTGTAGACGAGTGCGAGGGAATTGTCCTCTGGGTAGACAGTCAGAAGCTGTGAAGAAAGAAAGCGATGATGATGACTGCCGAAGCAACATCCGCACATGTGCGATTACACGTCACATTAATCAGCACTCACCTCCTCATCCTCTTCATTAGCGACATAACATGTGAAGCCGCCAAACTCTGACTGCCAGCCTATGAGAGAGAATTAAAAGTTCAGTACAGTCACACTCGTGTCCGACAGTTCGTTCTTCTGCTGGGTGTGAACTCACCGGCACAGCCGAAAGGCAAAACGAGATCCAGCGCATATTCTGCCCGCGCTGCCTCTCCATCGTGCAACAGGGTGTAGCCGCCATGAGACCATCGACGTACTTCCCCACAGCACAAAGGGGTGCTCGGCTCTGAAAATACACAGAGGTCAAAACACACGAACAGCAGCAGCGGCGGCGGCTGAATGAAAGCACTCACAGCGATGCACACCTTTCTCTCTGCTCGCATCTGCTGAGGATGGTTCATTTGACGACCCCGTGGCTTCTCCATCATCTTGTTGCTTTTTATCCTTCTCTTCATCGCCATTCTCTTCGTCGTCAGCCGGGCAGAGATAGTGCAATCGAAGGCCAGTGAAGTTGGAGAGGAGCAGGAAGAACGCTTCTGAATGAAGCAGCTCCCAGCATGCACTCACACACTGAGGCAGCGAGTCCAGAGCAGCAGCTTCGTAGCACCTGAAAGCACACAGGTTATTAGCCAATCTTAAATACAGAGTGCTACTTTAAAGAGTCAAACATACTCACTTCTTATTGGGTGGACCTTTCTTCTTCCACTCAATCTGAGAGAGCCGAAGTGCTTCACTCACCTCTTTGAACTTCTCCTCCTGAAGACAAACGCATAATCACTCAGCGGAAACAAATGAACACGGGAAAGACACGACACCAGTGCCAGCTCTGCTCTGATGCCTTTTTGAAAAGCAGTACACACTGGATACTTGGAAATTACCTCATTACTCAGTGTTGTGTAGCTAAAGCTGAGGTACTTTCTGTGTGGAAAAAAAAATCATGCGTACTTCATCTGCAAATCATCTGTGAATAAGAATTTCCAGCTTTGGGAATTGCATTTCTATGGTGCAATGTCCGGAAACCGTTCTGAATAAAAAAGCTGCAGTACTGCGTCGGCGGAAAAGAGTTTTTAGAAGTTACCTTGAGAAATCCTTTGAGCTGAATTTCAGAGCTGTCTTCAAAGTCCTCCTGAATCTGCTCTTGATAAGAAATGTCCAAATAGATGGGATTGATCCACTCCAGCAGCACCGTTTCCTGCCACGAACACAAACAGCAAACACATGAGCTGGCAAGGAGGCTGTCCAAGAGAGGAACAATCTGACATTATAAGAAATCAACTGATGCTCACAACTGATTAAAAAAAGCTTACACTGGAGCCTGGAGATAGCTAGATTTACATACAGAGCTCTCATAACACTATAATGTACACTCACAAGCCACTAGGTGCACCAGCTCAACTGCTCGTTAATGCAAGTCAATGGAGGCATGTAAACATGGCAAAGACAACCTGCTGAATTTCAAACTAAGAATCCGAATAATCGAAAAGTGGTGATTCAAGTGACTTTGAACGTGGCATGATTGTTGGCACCAGATGGGTTGCTCTTAGTCTTTATGCTGAGCTAAGCTAACAAATGCCTCCAGCTGTAAATTGATTGAGAATCATGCAAATTATGTGTTATATTTATCAAACAAAACGTATATAAATTTCTTCTTCCGAAATTTTTTGAGATATTCCCACAAGATAGCACCCACATCTCTCGGTAAGTGTGGATTTCTCTGGACAGGAGCCACTGTGTGGCGAGGAGGACGTTCCAGAGAAGGTCCGTGAAACCAGCCGCTCAGAGACAGCCGACATTTGTCCTGCGACAAAACTTCAGACACCTAAAGAAAAAAAGAAACCCCAAACAGTGTAATTTCCAAACGCAGCCTTTTCAAAGAAATAGTAAAAACAAGAATATTTATCCTTACTTGGTGAAAGGAAACTGGAGAAACTTCAAAGAGCACGAGTGTGTTCCAGGAGGGTACAAGTGACTTCACTATGCTCTGTGGCTGCAAATAACCTGACGACAAAAAGGAAATACACACTTCTGTTGTGTAAGAGAATACACACACGCGCGTGCACACGCAAACACAGTGGGACACTCACTGTCTGTTGTGTAAAGATTGAGGGTTCCCCCGTCGCTGCTCTGCCACGGGGGCACAAGATACAAAATGAACGCAACGCGCCTCCCTTCCAACTCATCATCGTGGCACAAAAGAACATCTAGAAAGAAGACAGACAGACAATAACTAAAACAGAAACTCACAATGTAACAGTTTTCCTACTGAGCTAATCTCACCTGTATATTCATATTTGGCACAAGAAATATCCACAGTGGGCTCCAGCTCAACCCCCAGAACCTCCCCGAGCCAGAACCGGAAACGCCCAAACAGTCCTGCCCTACAGACAGTGGTACAGAAACGGGCACACTGTGAAAACCTGGCCGTGACCTTTAAACGCCGTTTAAAATTTGTAACTCTCACCACACGGACAGATTGTTTAGCTACCTGAAAGCCCTCTGTGACATTTTGTTAAGACATAAATAATAGATGACCACAGAGGGAGGCCGTTACTGTGTAATTACTGTATTTATTCCCCAGTGCTGCACTTCTTCAGCAGGTAAAGCGCATATACTCACAAATATGTATCCAGCACATGCAAGTGATTCACTGTAGACAGCTTGTCATAATTATAAGAAGAAAGCAGCACGTTATTTCTCAAAGAAGAAAGGTTTACACTGGATTGTGCTATTTTGGTAATATATGGAGCCTCTGATTTGACACACAGCTGATTTATACGCTGAGATCCTGATTTTTCTTGGACTTGTCTCACACACCGAACCTCTTGGCAGTCATTTCCAACATCTACTCTGCTCTGATGACTTACAGCCTTGTGTTCACTGCCAGCCTCAGCTCTGTAGTAGAAACTAAAGAATAAACCACCTTCCTGCTTTAACAAACAGTCCAAATATTCGCAAGAAGTTTCAGTCATCATCACTAAATGTAATATACCAATTAGGAGGGCATCTGTAATCTCTGGCTCCACCTGCTGGACCTGAAGAATAAACTTCAGAATGTTTCTCATCCTTCCATCAACATCAAGAGTCCAACAATATCAATATGGAGCTGGATACAAATACAAAAGTACCTCTTTTAGTGTCTTGGTAAATCTGCAAGCTAACATGAACAATGCCAGGACCCTGAAGGTGGCTCACTTAATGAAGTCCTCATTAATTTTCTTGCTTTGAAGCATCAAAACACCAGCTGTGAAAAGGATCTGTGACTTAAATCTACCTGATGAGTCCACATCTGCTTTGTGCCACCAAACACAACTCTGACCTGTCAGAGGCCTTTATTCCACAAGACCTCTGACACGAGGTGAGGCCTCCATCGATGCTCTGTGCGTAAGGATACATTTTTATAGCGAGCAGTATTAAGGTTGAGGGTAGGGCTGGGCCATATCATACCGTTCACGGTAATACCGATATAATGTTGGGCAACGACAAGAAAATGAAATATCGCGATAGAATATGGGTAAAACGTGCATGCGCAGTGCCTTTGTTTTCATACGCACATGACGAAAAAGGCATGGCGGCGGCGGAGAATGACAAGGGCAAAAGCGGATCGTTGAATGAAACGGATGAACCAGAATTGGTTTGTAAAAATGCTGCAACGACAGTGGTGTGGAACTGGTTTAGCTTTCGTCCGTCAGATACACAACAAAGCACTATTTTTGGTAGAGCATGCTAGCGGGCCGTCGTTATTACCGTGTTGTTTGGAAAATACGGCACACTTAAAATCAATCCTTTGATTTTTCTGAAAATCGACAGTGCCCCTTATAATCCCGTGTGCCTTATGTATGAATTCTGGTTGTGTTTACTGACCTCGAAACGATTTTATGTACACGGCGCTCGAAAATCTGTCAGATGTTTCAGTAGGACTTTGCTAAGCTATGAAGCCACACCGCTTGGTGGATTGTCAGAGCATTACGGCTATCGTAGGCAGGCGCCTTGCGGAGTGATATGTACTGTGCTTCAACATAATATTACCGTAATGTGTGTGTATAACCTCCTTTTAAGTTTTGTGGATATTATATATGGTTATGCTGAGGATATGTCGGCCAATTTCCACTGGAAATGCCTTTTGGTTAAACTGTCAGCAAGGATTTTGCATTTGTACTGTTACGTTTTTATACAACTTTAATGTAAAAAAAAAACAGCTGCTTGTTTAAGTGAAAATACATTGATGGGGGTTTTTTTTGCACTAATAAAATTGTGGAGTTGTAAAGTATTTTGTCTAGTGTCAATTATATCGTCAGTTATATCCTTATCGCAAATTTTCAAATCTATATCGTGATAGATATTTTTGGTCATAACGCCCTGCTCTAGTTGAGGGGTCAGAAAGCACTCGAGTCAATAAGCCTTGGGTACCCAAGTCCAGTTCACCCGTTTTCCTTTAGCCACTTTTTTTTTTTCTTCTTTCTTTTTAGGCACCAAAACATTTTATGCGCCACGATGTGATTTGATATCACTTGTGTTTCACCTTTAAGCACGCCCTTTTCCTTTTCATCCACTTCCTTGCCTTCATCCTCTTCTTTTTTCGTCTTCATCTTCTTTGCCTTCTTCTCTGTTTTTATCCTCTTCATTGTCATTCTTTGCTTTTGCCATCCTCCTTTTTGGATTTTTTTTATCTTCATCTGCTTCCATCTCACTTTAACACTCTCTTCTGTCACACCAACCTTCTGCATGTCTTCCTTTGCTACAGTCGTGAACTTCCGCTGTGTTCTACCTCCTTTCCTTTTGCCTGGCGGTTCTTTATTCAACATCCTTCATCCAGTACGTCCACTACCCCTCCTCTTTGCACATGTCCAAAACCATCTCAGCCTTGCCTCTGTAACTTGGTTTCCAATCCTGTTATACTCAGGACCCATCTGGGTCACTCCCAGTGAAAATCTTAACATCTTAAACTCTGCTCCCTCCAACTCAGAGCTGGAAGTTCAGTCGTAGTTTTTAAATAAAATGTAAGTATAACATTTTATTACGAGTATAATAAAATGTGAAAAAAATCAAGGCTTCTGATTTTCATAAATGAAAGCTTTCTGCCCATTTCATAGCTCACACACACATATAACACAAATGAATTCAAACTATTTTGTTACCTCAGCCCTGCGATATGTGGCTCTGTTCTTTTCTTCAGGTCATCTGACTGTGTGGGGACAACAAAAACAAATAATAAAAAACACAAATGATAAGACACTGGAATAAATCAGTGTGAGGATGAATGAAAAAAAAAAACCTGTTTAAATTTATACAGGTCGTTTGATTTTTCATGGAAGTTTAGCTCCAGCAGCTCTTTCTTGAGGTTTTCTGCGAAGGCTTGGCTGCTGATGAAGTTTCTGAAGATGCAGTGAGGGAACGGTTGGCAGTCCAACTCCAGATCGCCTGCACAATAATTACACACACACAAAGGAAACTGTGTAAACAGCAAAGTTAAGAAAAGGGCAAAACAAACGTGGCAATATTTGCTTTAGAAGAGAGACAGAAACTTAAAATACTACACTGACCTCGGCCACTGTGAGAGGGGTGCTGCAGAATAGTCCAAGTGATCGCTGCTTTAATTTCCCGGTCAACTATACATAAATTGCACGTCGACACGATTTTTTAAAGCTGGTGAACTAGACCAGAAATCATTGATAACAAAAGAACTATAAATCTACTTTCTCCGGTACTTTATACCCGCTCAGTTGCAATGCAATTTAACGCTCAACTACAAATCAATGGCTTTTTGATGGTGACCAGCGCAGAATGATGGTCAACTATAAATAGACGTTTTCTCGACGTTGTTTTTGTTACCTGGTCGACTACAAATAGATCAAATATCAATGACAAAAAAACAACGGTAAATCAACATTATTACAACGTCCCTATAGTAAGACCGTCGGTTTACCACAGTATTTCAATGTTGTTACAACATTGGCATTTCAACCCTGATCATAACGACGGATCGGATGAAAAATCAACATCAATTCAATGTCGTCTTGCTATCTGGGGGGTCTTTACAATCTGTCAGGGCAAAGTTTCAGAACAATGATTAAAGTTTAATTTGGGGGGATGTTTTGTGCCTATATTAGTTATTATAGCAAATGTTAGACAGGAAAGCAGGAAGAGAGAGTGGGGCGTACTGTTGTATTACAAGATGATTGACATGGGGAGAGGGCATGCAAGTCCCCGCTCCGGAAAAAAAATGTTACAGTAGGAACTGTTTCTGTTATGTATTGCAGTGTCCACTATCACATAGCTCTCTGTATAAACGTCAGAGAGGGTTTACTCCAAATTTGCTGCTCCTGATTGAAGCAGATCTCCCAACAAATTCCCGTAAAACACCAATAACAGCCGCGTCAAAGCTGCAGGTTTCTGAAGACTGATTAAAGCTGCAGATTAATATCTGAAGCTGAACTTTGGTCCTCTCACTGACCGTGGCTGTAGGTAGTCTTGCGGCTCCATGCCTCCGTGACGGCTCTCTTCACCTGGTCGTCTTCTACGGCTGCGCAGAGCTCCACCGGCTCCTCGCGGCTCTCCTTCTCGCTCTTCTTCTTCTTCTTCTTCTTGTCTGTGCTGCTGCACTCGTCCTGTGGTCGTTTGGTGGCCATTACAGAAACCTGACACGAACTTTCAAAACACGCGTGGACATGGCCTCGCACGACGCGTCGCGGATAAATGACGTTATTAATGCTTGTAGTTTGGCCCTGAGTGCAGACTGTCAGGCAGAACTGAAACATGACTATAATATTCACACCAAAATAGAACTTTTAGGATCTGATTTCAGGGATTTACTTTATTATAATTTTACCTCTTTAGCTTTCGGAGGATTAGGTAATAAATCTCTTACAGCAGCCAGGTAAGAAAGCATATTAAAGATATAGCTCTTCAGCCAGTGGAGGGGATCACGTACAGATGACTTGTCTCTGTTAAAGACCAAAATAAATAAAATCAAAAATATACATATTGGTCGTTTTTCTCCATTAGTCTATGGAGACCAATGAAAACTAAACATTTCAAAGAAATACTCAATTAAATTCAAAATAAGAAGTCAGAACTAAACAAAAACTAGATAAAATATGTCTGTTCTCAAGCACTTGAAAGTAAGGCAACTGAACTTCTATTTGGTTCATGAAGACGTTTTAATTCACTAAAAAAATTGTTCCCTTGAAGGTGGTTGGCACACCAATCCAAAATGTGAACATTTGCACTCTTGGAAGTGTGTCATGTTCACATTTTGGACCAAGATGACAGATGATCTGAAAGAAGAATAAAGGAGGCTCTCCATGTCCATGGTCAATAACCATCATTGAAAAAAATCAGTGGCCTAGGACACCACTGATCCCTTCACAGGCCTCAGCCCTCACTCACACCTTGACCCATGTGAGCTTAATGGCTCACATGAAGGCAGGGTGGGGCCTCACAAAGAATTAAGAGTTGCTGATGGTAATAACCCATGTCTGGATTCATACCTAGGCTCATGTATTGCTGATCGACTTGTATAAAGAAATGGTCAGCCATTTTCAGGACCACCGCCAAGAGGAAACCTGATGAGGTGAAGCAAGTACACAAATCAAAATAAGTCCGGTTCCTGTTATTTCAAGCGCTTAAGACTAGCAGATCTGGTGCAGACTACATAATTTGGTGCTGACCATAACCTCATAATACATGCCACAAGTTTAAAAACCCTAGAAAAAGAAACTGGGTTGTGGGGCTAAACCTTTATTGACTATGACAAGGATATTCTGTTCAATTAAAACCTGTGGGTAGCTGAGATCTGGGCTAATTAGAATAGAACTCAAACTTAATTTTCAAAATATAAACTTGACCAATACTTTCCAGTATTTTTCAAATATAACCCAATGAAGTCTCAAATCAAAAAGTCAGTTTTTCCATGATAAAAATATTATTGAATTAATTGACTACTGTGGGTGGTTCCTGGCTCTTACCATTTACTTAAGCTATGGTGAGAAATTTCCTTAAGTATAAGATGTTTTTGAAGCTTTTTTTAGTGGTTAAGATTTTTCATGCTGTCTAATTCTAGTCGAAAATCCACAGTATTCCCAAAATACATTGTAATGATTTTCCTTTTTTGGTGTTTTTTAAAGTGCATGTGTTATGAACCATGTCTCTATAACCTGCACATCATCTCCTGTCTTTTTATGGCATCCATTTATATTATTATGATTACTAATGTCTGCAGCCACATGAACATCAGAAAGCTGAGGGCAAATAATTAGAAATTATCTGAATAAAGGAACAAACACACTGTTTCTGTCAAGTACAGCCTCACAATTTGCATGATAACACAACCTGAAAATGTGTATCCTGATCACTTTGGTATCAAATAAATACACTATTTAAAAAAAAAAAAAACCCAAGAGAATACTCAATTATCACAGTACAACGCAAAGTTAGTTCAACTTTAGGGAACATCAGTTTTTTCGGACAGGAAGGAGAAACTATGGTACGGGCTGTTATCAGAACTAGACCTCCATGAGGATGGTATGAGGGCCTGATGTCATTTAGTGGGACTGGCTTGATAAATGTAGACCAAAGAACTCCAGAACTGCAGGTCTGCCACTGGGACTCTGATCTCTTCACAGATGAGAGCACATGTGACAGGCATGAAAGAGTCTGGAGATCCACTCTCTCTTCATGCAAACATAGTTGACGGGAAGATGAGCATTTAAGGAGCCAAAGCTTCCCACCTCAATCTTTGAAGCACTACGACAGCTTGTTAGTGGGAGACGTTACTCACTTCACTGCTGGTGGAAGAAACAAGACAGATGTAGATTTCTATACATTGATTTGCATTAAGCCACATTAGAATTCAGGCACTGGAAGGCATTTCATTACTCAGCAGGATCATGATCCTGAAAATAGAGCAGGAAAAGAAAAAAAAAAAAGAAAGAAAAAAAAAAAAGAGCTGAAGGGGAAGAGGTGGAGAAACATCCTCGACTGGCTGAGTCAGTCACCTGATCTGAATCCAAATGAGTGCCCAGAGCTGGATGTGGCTGTGGGGAAGCCTGGGAGAACATCACTGACTGTACAGCATTTTCCCCATACATTAATCACAATGATGCACACATTTCTGTCTGACCTCCTCAAATTAGATCCCAGACTTTAATGGCACCTGCTGTCACTTTACCAGTTTTTGGTTGGTTTTTTTTAATTCGGCCTACATCACAAAAATTACTAACTTCTCCAAAACTTCTTTGGATTTGTATTTCTGAACAGCAACAGATGTAATGTAGCATATTATTGAAACTTCAAAAACAAGTCAGTCAGACACGGCTGCTCTTTGCACTTTATAAAAAACGTACTCAAAAGACTGCTTTATTAAAAGAAAATAAAAAGAAAACACGGCATTGTTACAGGTTAAAACAACAGGAAACTCAATGTTTCAGCTTGTTTAATCAAACACTGGCCTCCTTCGAGAGGACATAAAATCAGATTTTTAACGCACTGGAATACAAACCTGCAGACTACAACAACTCTTAAGGTTAAAAAGAAACAAACAAAAAAAAAAAAAAAGACATTTTCATAGTCTTCTTAAACAGTATAAACACCCCTGCGGTCTGCAGATATACCTGACATGACAAGCATTTGTTTTGTGAAAGATGGTGCTGAGGCGAAGTCTTTTTTTCTCCACACTGCGGGACGCACTCACAGAGACGGCCGCATGTACTTCTGATCATTCGAGTTAGTTGTAGATGAAGTTAAACCTGTAAAAAACAAACAGTGATTATTACAAAATCAATGCCAGTTAGACACTCATGTTAACAAACAGCTACTTTGATGATAAGAGCATCTTTTCCAGGACAAATCTGTACATTGCAGAGAGATTACTACAAAGGAAGTAGCCGTTTTTAACCTGGCTAGAGCTAACGTGCTCAGTTATGCTCACAGTTTGGATTTAAAATCCCATCATCATTTCTTCACAACCCCCCCAATTTGTCACGTGTTTCAGATCAAACTAATTTTAATACTAGACAAAGAGCAAATACAAAATTCAGCTAATAATGTGATGATTTCATGTATTGAGGGAAAAACCTTTTAAGTTCTGTCCCACTTCAGTAGCTGCATCCTTTGAACACCAGCTCGATTACATCACAGCAGGACAGAGGGCCGTTCACTTCCGAAGGCTCCTTCGAAAGTGACCTACAAATGTGTCCTCTTCCCAGGCTTTCAAGGATATGCTGAGTGCATCCCTCATAGGCCACCCTATCCCAAGTTTCATTGTGTGCCACCGGCTGTGGGCTCATCACTACCTGTTAGTGTCATGGTTGCTAGGCAACAGAAGCAGCACATGAGAGGCTAGGCCACCTCATTTAGCAGCAGCTCTGGTCGGCCTTTGAAGGGCGCAGCCGCTGAATTGGGACGTAGCTGCTAATTGGGACGTAGCTATAAGAAACACATACGTTCAACGCACTGAGCCATACCTCATCAACACAAGCTAGTGAAGCTCCTCTGTAAGGTTGCAGCAGCACAAACTGTGTGCATCACTTTGTCACTGGAATTTGTGTCAAGTTAGTGATGCATAAAAGTTTATACTCGTGCCTTTTGCCGAATGGAAATTCCAGCCATTGCGACACAGATTTGAAAATCGATGGGTTACATTTGTAAGCCATTTATCACTGAGAATATTCAGCTATATAAACTATATGCACTTTGAAGCCTTATTTATTATGGTATAGAAGACTATCATAACTAAACACACCAAGCAACATAAAGTCTTACAGATTGAGAGGTCAAATGTGCAGCTGACACATTAAGGGATCATTATGGTCGCCCGATTGGCTGTTTGGTACACAAACAGTGCCGTGCCATTTGTCCTGGCGCTGAGGCCACGGGTGTTTTTGGCTGCAGATGAAACCTTTTCCCAGTTTTCTCCAGAAAGTCTTTTCAAGCTGGTGCAACATCTGAGCTTCTGCACCGATATGCAATTCAAAAGCGGTAAAAACTAACACAAACATGCACTCATCTCTTCAACCACCCCAAAGCAAACATGCAAGGTTACAAAAATTGACATATGCACATCACACTGATGTCACATCTCTTTGTGCACAGCTTGCACAAACAGATGTGACATCACTTGCTCATTGCCTGGAAGACAATATTATATGATGGTATAATGGGCCCTTAAGGAAAAAAAATGCAGCCATTAGAGCGCACGGATTGGTCAAATAAATATATTACCTCAAGAATTCACATACATAATGATCTTCTGCAGCATCAATCTCTTGTCTAATTTGCAGAAATAGTCTTCCATTTTGCTGTTATATGTTTTATCACCTGTTGTGTTGATAATGTCTCTGATCGGAGTGCAAACTTTGTGCATTTGTGCACACTGCCAGCGACCAGAAAGAAACCCTGCTATGTTATTTCACAGCGCATCCCTCTGCTCTGAGGAATCCCTGCATCACTCGAAAACATTGCAGTTCTACTATTTTCTGTCCAAACGCATGCAAAAGTTCTGAACATTACCTGCTCAGCAGCTGTGGTAGACTGGAAATGATCGGTCCATATCCAGGAGCGTTGTCATACAGTTCAAACAACGGTGCAGCCACCAGTTTATAGTTTTTGGGCACAGCAAACAGTGCTGTACAAACATCAAACACAGATTTCAGAAACAACCAAAGAGGCTCATCTAAGTCTTTACTTATTTTAATTAAATGTAAAAGAAATTTTGAGATACACTGACCTTTTTCCTGCAACTGGACCAGGAACAGCTTCTTATGCTCTTTAGGTTTAGTGATGTGAGCTGGAATATAGGGATACTGCAGGGCAAAAACTTCAGATTAGTTCACATCAAGATGTAGATGTGACAATATCCAACATGACTGATATAAAAATGAATCTAATATTAATTTCAGTCATTCTGTTGAACTGTTCTTCTTCCAGGGTGGAATGATTGTAAATCATACATCTGTTGATATGCAGTGAAGTTGAAGAATTTGGAGGTGGTCCTCTTTCTTCATCATTTCATCCACATTGCACAGTGTAGCAGTACCACTGGCTGTAGAGCAATGTTTAAATTGAGCCTAATGTTTATTCCAAGTTTCTTCCTCACAGTAAGAATTACATGGCTCTGTACTCAGTATAGGCTAATACCTGAAGCTAAGGTATCTGTATCGGATCAGATCTGGAAAGGGTTGGCTTGATGCATCCCTAGTTAAAGTATCATAAATATCCTTCTGATCATCTTCTTTGTACTGACCTGTGGAGGCTCAAAGTTGGGGCGCCACCAGTTACCAATGCAATCATCAATCACCCAGTCCTGCTTCACACCATCCTGCCGTCCAAGGATCTAACAACAAATTTGAAGTTAATACACACAGAATCAAAGCAGCCAGCACAATGACACTAAACTCAAAGTTTGGTAGCTACCTCGGTCATCAGGCGCTTCAAACCCTCCACCTCATCTTCCCCAGGGTTCAACTCTCCACCAGGCCTGCAGCAGAGAAGAAAACTGTGAGGCACCCGTGCAGGAAAAACTACCTCAGTTTGTTCACACAGTAGAGCTCTGAAATCAGACACTCACAGTTTAAAGAAAGTTGTGCCCAGCTGCAGGAGCAAAACATGAGGCAGTCTGTGTTCATGGACAATGAGGACACCCTCCACTGTCCTCCGCATCCCCATCTTGTCAAACTCTTCCCGCATTCGCTGGAACCGGGCTGCCACCGAGCTGTCCTTCTCATACAGCGGCTCCTTGGTACCGAATGTGTAGTTGGTGAGGGGGTATCTGACAGGAAAATACACAAGAAGGCATTTCAGCATAAATGGAGATACCCACAGCGGGGTACACACACACACACAGAAAGCTGTGGGAGACATTAAAAAATTCTTCGTATGTTTTATTATTCTAATCTATGGCTATAACAAAGGTTTTTCTCAAGAAAATAACTGGTTTTACTTAATTATTCAGGGCTGTTCAAATTTGTTCATTAAACAGTTAAAACCCAGATTTTATCCATGTTTAAAAAGTAAAAGCACCCCAAAAAATATCATTTCACTGCTTAATTCAGGCTTTCAGCTGCCACAATCAACCTGATTAAGTCCCTAGTTTGTTTGTTTTTTCCTTATTTTTTGTAAAAACATGTAAAAACAAAAGAACGTGATGGAGTATTTATCAAATTCATTTTTTTCTTAGAAATATTTATTTTCTGAAAAAAATCATAATTGGAGAAAAAATGTCAGATTAATTTATTAGAGCTGACTAATTGGTTATTTTCTTGATTGACGGATGATTCGATTTCAAACGTTAATAAACAAAGAGTCCTTTTTTTCCAGAGCCCTTGTGAATTTGAGACATTTCTTTTAACCTTCATAAATTCTTAGAAATTCCTTAATATTATTTGAATGTAATTTTGTAAATATTCTTAATATTCTAAGTGAAGACTTCGTTACATGTCAGGCAACTTCATGGCAATCACATTTAAATCACGTCTCGTCTCCAACACTGATAATGGGAATAATTAGTTACACCTGTAACTAAAAGTCAAAATTTTTCAACTACGTTCAGGTGAAATAAACACCAAAGCTCGGTTATAATGTCAGAGTTACAGCCGATATGTTTTTCCCATGTTTTACTTTCAGAATAACCCTCACAAAGCCTTGATAGGACCACAGACATCGACCCGCTAAGTGGCTTCGTCCTGCAGCGATCACAATTAACCGAACCAAGCAGGTCGCGCTGCATCCTGACTCCTCGGTGTGCGATAATTAACGGCCCCACGACGGTAGTGAGACCAGCTACGTGTGTGGTGCTTTTAGAATGAGCCACACGGACTTACAGATTGATTGTCCTCTCCAGTGTGAGCGGCTTCGCGGGCCCGTATTTGTTCCCAAACTGGACGGGAGCGGAGCGCGGCCAGCCGGTGGACGAGCGGCTGGGAGGCGGGACCGACATCTCTAGCGTATGCTCAGCGACACTAAACCCGCCGGAAAGAAAGCACCTCCGCTGGGAGCTGGTTATTTATTGGATTATATGAATTACTTCAGAAACGCCGCCGACCCTCCACAACAAATGTCTCCGCCGTTGTTAACCTCGCTCCTCTTCCGGGTGAAGTGCGGCTTTGTGGTGGGGGAGACTCTTCGCCAGCGACCCCTGCTGGTCTGGATCTGAGACGTTACTTCGTATTTGATATGTAGCGAACTATAAAAGGGTGTGTCAGTGAAAATTGAAGTGTAAATTAACCAAAAATGACCTGTTTTACATTAAAAAAAATATATATATATATATATATTTTATAAAATATTTGTTTATTTTATTTTTTATTTTGGATTTTTTCTATTGTATATTAAAGGCACGAGTCGGAAGTATGTGTGGGTGGTGCAGGACAAAGACAGATGGGTTTAAGGTGGGGATGAGATTTCATCAGGAGTATACTCTGAGCCCCTCCACCCAAGAATACAGACGAGGCCAGACTATGATGGACTGCGATGTCTTCACATGACACTGTGATCTGTTGTGAGATTAGGGACCAGGCGAAAGAGAGCAGGTGGAGGTATCCTTTAGAGAGAAAATGAATAAAAGTTGGTAGATGCGAGACAGAACAGCTGTGAATGGATGAGAGACAGATTTAACAATGAAGCTGCAAGGAGCAGAGGTAGTGACAGTGGATGAGTCTTAATACCTGGGGTCAACTGACAATGCACGAGGGAGGTGAAAAAGAGATTCAAGCAGGAGGGACAAGGTGGAGATGGGGTTTATTTGTGACAGAAGGATAGCCGCAAAAGTGAAAGGGAATGTTTACAGGATGATAGTGAGACCTGTTTTGATATATGGTGTGGAGACAGTGGCACTAACAAAAAAAGATGTTCAGATTTTCACTTCACATTTTCATTTTTATATTTTCATTCTTATTCTTATATCAAGATTAGAAATTGGTATGTCAGGGGGAGAGGTCAGGTTTGAGAGGCAAGGCTGAAGACAGTTTGGACATGTGCAGAGGAGGGATTGTGGATATACTGGACAGAGGATGTTGAATATTGATCTGCCAAGCAGCAGGATAAGGGGAAGACCACAGGCCCAGCAAACATCCCCCCTTGTTGCTCGAGGGGGTAATATGGACAGAACCCCTTGGGTTACCAGGGATCTGGATCTGATGCAAAAAGAAATCCACAATCAGAAGCTCTGCACAGTCAAGTCAAATGAGAAACGCCTCTAAATTACAACAAATGCATTTCATTTCTACTTTGTATTAACTCTTGTATTAACCCTCCATATTGAACTTGTATATCACGTGCACCTAAAGTAAGACTCTTTGTGTTCAAACTGTTTCCTTTCACCCTCCAGGCCTTTCATCATGCAGTTTCTGCATACCGGCAATCATATGTTTAAAAAAAACGTCCTCAGCCATTGTATACATGTGCAAAATCGGTAGCACAAAACTGAGAGATTAAATTTGTTATGTAAGTTAGCTGACATGCAAACGGTGACACCTTTCCTGATAATACACAACTCGCACAGATGTTCAGTGGTTAAATGTAGTCCGATAAAAAAAAGGAAACTCTTGGAAATGTCTGCCTCATAGAAATGAAAAGGAAAAATACTATTTCATATGTATGACTGAGTCTTCAGATGTATGACAACTCTGTATACCAGAGTTGTTTATTGAAAGATGATAAGTAGAAGACCAGTTTCACTAAGACCCAGCTATGAAATGTGTTTAATTAGGCTTTTATACATTACCATTTATCTTTAATAACAACTCTTTTACGAATAAATTTGCTAAAGTTAAAGGCATTTGACTTTAATAAAAATAACAACATTATCAAACTTTCATCCTCTGCAGATGAAAGTTGCTCTTTTATGATCAAATTAAAATCTGTCAGTGTATGTGGCCATAATCGAGGCTGAGGATTATTGTGAGATGTGGGAAAAACCTCCACAAAAAGCTGAGATGAAGTTGCTCAAAGTAATGATTTCACACAGTCACTTCAATACTCCATTTAATAGTCATAACTATGTCTCTTATCCATCTATTGTAAACATTGTGTATTTTTTTTTACCACAATAATTGTCTTATGGTACATAATCACACGTGCAATGCAAAACCTCAAACATAAGTTAAAAAAGGACAAAGACACTGCTGGATTTGTTGATTACGTCACACCGAGGGGATCTCAGTTCTTTGGTCCAGTGGCCCACCCTTTGTGGTGTGCTGCTGTGATGTGGTGGTCCCTGTAGGAAGTGCCATGGATCATCATTCCCCTCCCTCTGCTTCACCCTTTACTGTGGCCTCTCCTGCCCCCTCCTCCGTCACAGTAGTTGGTCCCATGTTTAGCATTTTCTTTTTTTCCTCACTTATCACTCACTGGTTTAGTTTCCTCTTCCTTTTGACCCACTATCACTGCTTCCTCTGTGCAGCGCTCACCATCCTCCACTGCTGCAGGTTCAGCCGGTATGTCTGCTTCAGCTTTCACACTTTCTTCCCGCTCTTCTTTCGTTGTCGGTTCACTCTGGGCCACGGTTGGTTTCTCACTCTGACTCCGACTGTCAACCACTTCCTTCTTCTCGTCTGCCTCAAGTACTTTGCTCGTTTGTTCCCCATCTGCTGCTAAAAGAAAAACAATAATAATAATAAAACACACCATTCACCATGCACCTACATACAGAGATCACAAGCAGAACTTGTGATCATAGGGGGTCATATGATTGTTGGGTTTTTCTCTGTATCTATGAAGCGCCTTGAGGCGACTTTTGTTGTGATTTGGCGCTATATAAATAAAATTGAATTGAATTGAATTGAACTTAAAACTCACCAGTGCCTTTTTCTGCAGGCCCTACACCGGATCTCTCATCAGATATCTGGATTACGTTATCTTGGCCTGGACTATCGCTAGCGGGTGGTGCAGCAGAACTTGTGTTATCAGTAGTGGGCGGGCTAGAGATAGTTGGTGTGAGCTTAGTGTCAACATTGTTGGGAAAAGGTGGCTCTGACCCAGTCGTGAGTGGGGAGCTAATTGCACCGGAGGTTGACGAACTAGCGGTGGAGGTGGTTTCTGCTCGGTTCAGACTGGTAGCAGTGGAAGTGGTGTCTGTAGGGTTTGTTTCACTAGAAGAGGTGGAGGGAACGGACGTAGTGGCTGGGTGAATGGCGGTAGATGAAGAAGCGGAGTTAATGGAGTCAGTGGATAATTGGGGTTGAGGTTGAGCTGTAGGAGTGGTAGAAGGTGCTGAGGTGGTAGGAGGAAGGGCAGCAGAGACCATGGTGGAGGAAGTGGTAAAGGTGGGGTCATGTGAAATTGTTACTGTAATTACATCACTTGAGTCAGAGGGAGGTGATGTAGTCATAGTGACTAATGTTGAAGAGCTACTGGATGTGACTGAAGCTGGTTCATGACTGACTTCGCTGATGGTGGTGGTAGACAAGCCCGGCGGCACATCTGACACGCTGGTGCAGGGCGCAGAAGCTGTGGTGGTGACAGAAATAGCTGCATCACCACCAGCAGCAGGAGCAACATCAAGTGAGAGAACGCCATTTGGCTCTGGCAAAGTCGATTTGGCTGACAGATTTGTTGGCGCCGTGGAAACAGGGCTTTCGTCACTGGGAGCAGAAACAGTTTCCGAGGTGGTAATGGAAGGCCCGGCAACAGTTGCTGCTGAGGTGGAAGTGACAGCGAGGCTTGGAGTAACAGACTCTGAGGAGGTGGGGGTAACGGATGCGTTGGTGGGGGGCTCTGTGGGTGTGGTCGTAGTTTTGGGGACGGAGATTGCTGCGGGAGAGTCAGTGCATACATCTGCGTGTGAGGGAGTTACAGTACTCGAAGGGGGAGCTTCAAAGTCGGTCGAGTCGGGGACCGCGTTTGAGATTGTCGGTGCAGCGGGAGCGGTGGTGGCCGGAGGTGACGGCGCCGCGGCTGGGCTGAGTTTAGTGGGCGTGTGTGTCTCTGCTTCCTGTATTTGGGCCAGCTCGTTCTCAGGTGTGTTGCGGCCGGATGTTGTGGGGGGTGGCCCCGGTTTGATAACCGGCTTTGGAAGCAGAGCGGGTTTCCCGGCTCCTTCGTGCGCTGACACACTTGCCCGAATCTGATGCCTTGTGTCTAAAAAGCAAGCAAAATAAACGTGAAAATGTTTCACTTACTGTACTCTGTACACATGAGAGCGTAAACCAGCGTTTTACCTGATGATGCAGACATCGTTCGAGGTTTTGAGAAAGTGGGAGGTGGCTCGGGTTTACTGTCAATGATGGTACCTGAAGGGCAAAAATCATTACCACAGGAATTAATGGCCCTATAATAGACTGAAAGAACCACAGACTCCTGCTTGGCTTATCAGCGCAGCCACTCAGATACTAAATCTTTTCATTGGAGAACTGATCCATGTCGAGAAGCCTATCCTTTTGACACAAATCCCTAGACTTCAAAGATTAATTTAGCCTCATTAATACTACGCTGGAGCTGAGAAGACTATTAAACGTCTCACAGATAAAGGCACATACCTTCAGACTCGGCCTTTTTCATCTCTCCTTCTTGATCCTACATAAAAAAAGGAGCATTTAGTACTTTTTAAGGCCTCTAAGATATCGATAACAACATTCAGACATGCAGATGTGCAAACCTGTGTCTCTCCTGGCAGGGGTTTGGAAACTCCAATACGCTGAAGCATGAGATGGAGCTTCTGTTCAAAGCTATTCTGGCCTTCAAATTGTTTCTAAAAGCAGCAGCAAACCAATTTTCAGTTCTTATCCACTAATGAAAAAGACAAAAAAAAAAACAGGCATTAACTCTAGCAACACCCACCTTTGCTGTGTTTCTGGCATTGGTCGACCCCGCTGCTGCTGAGCCAGATAGCAAAATGAGAGACTGGGACTTCCCCTCTCTGAGAGCTCGGCGGGGAGGCACTGCTTCGCCCCTCAGCGGCGGAGCACCAGAAACAGGTGTCTCCCGAACAGCTGGCTCTCCAGAAACAGCAGTGGGAGCCTCTTTTGCTTTCTCCTTTTCATTTTCCTTGTCGTGCTCCTTTACTCGGTCTTTGTCTTTGTCTTTGTCTTTCTCGGATCTCGCAACCTCCCTGAGAGGGCGAATGAGATCAGCAATGGAGGCCTTTTTGGGACGCCCCTCATGGCTCGTCTCTGATTTCAAACCTCGCCTCTTTTTGAGTGTAAAGAAATCACCCAGCTTCCTCCGGAGGGTTTTCGTCGGGGCTGGACAAGGGACAGAGCTGGCAGGAGCCACTTCGTGCACTGTGATAGATTCCTCATCCTGCAGCTTCCTGTACAAAGAGTCGTATGTCTCAGTTTAAGGTCTATTCACTTGTACGGGTGAACATGAAGGGGCTAATTTGTGTGCCGTGATACTCACAGTGTATCAGCAGGCAGTACTCTCTTAGTAAAGAACTCTTCAACTCCTTCATCCACACGCCCCATGAGCTCAAGGACTTCATTTTCACTCTCGATTATTGTCTCCTAATTACCCCCCAGACACACACACACACACACACACACACACAGAAATCAGATATTTTGCGCCACGGATCAAACAAACTAACAAGGAACAACTCGCATCTTACAGCATGTAACTTTACATTATATAACCATCACTTCTGAAAACCCACACACTCCTGGCACTCCTCATGCCTCTATAGGTGTATTTTGGTTTGATTCTCTCATCCATTTATGTTACGATCCGGGCCTCCCTGGACTCAGTTGCTCAGTAACGTACAATGGGTGCTGGGGGGTGGAGTGGGAGGGGGTCGTCATTGGATTTTTTAAACGCTGAATGGAAGCAACATAACTCATTTTTGCCAATATAGGTAACGTGATATCAAAATTGGGAGCCGCATCGTCCTGATCACATTAACATCTGTGCCCACAAGTAGCAACGAAAGTCGGGGGAGGCTCGAGTCCAGAAGGCAAATTTAGCCGAAGTCACCGTTACATGATATCCTGTCAGGGGAATTGCTTGAATTTTGTCTCCCAGGCCATTTGTCTCCAAGGGAGTGACTGAATGTCTGCAGCCTAATAGCTTTGTGACAGCGTGATCAGCTCAGTGGAAAACGGATGAGCTCACACACATATTTTACACGATCACATGAAGAAACTGAATGGCTTCTTTTTTTTCCTTTTTTTTAAAGAGAAAGCAAGAAAACGAGCGCCCACTCACAGAGGCAGATTTCATTGGCTTCCTGAAGCAGCCGGTGACCGGTACAATGGCACTGCCTAATTCAAGCCGGGGACCAGGCATCTTTTACAGCACTCCCCCTCCATCCTTCCCTTCCCCCTGCCTCTCCCCTCTGTACCCTATTCCATCTCTCCTCTCTCCCTCCCTTCCATTTTCCCTCCTCTCTCTCTCAAACACATACACACACCTTTCCCTCACTCTCCATTTTTACAGAAACCTCCCTGATTCTCCTGCACAGTACCTGCGGTCTGCTGGGACGATAGTTCAGTTTCTGTCGGTGAGGTCTCGGTCTGCTCTGGGTGTAGTGCCTGAGCGCCGGTCCGCCCAATGGCAGCTCCATTGGGGAGACACACGGCACGCTGTTGCCGTGGAGCTCTGTTGCCGTGGCTCTGTTGCCGAGGCACCGTTGCTAAGAGCACGAGCAGCAGCGGCAGTATGTAATGCCTCTGCTGAGGTGGGAGGGGCCGGGGTGGCGAGACTGACAGATCTGACAACAGAACCAAGCCTTTCTCTGTCCCCCTCCCCTCTGTGAGAGGAATACCACGGGAAAAAAAGATGGTGATAAAATAAGGAGGCAGGGATAAAGTGACCACCCTAACATTTGCTTCATCCCTGCAGCCTCACCCATGAACCGCACATGCATGGATGCACCGATTTACTCCAGTGTGAAAAGGCTGAGTGCACAAAATGTTTTACTGTGGTTACGTAATAAATTAATAATTAATTTCATATGCGGAAAAGAAGCTATTAATGACAGACTGACCCACTCTGAAAAACTTCATATTGCATGCATTTAGTGTAACGCCTGTGTTTTACTCTACCTCTCCTGCATGTGGTGACAGGATTAAGTTATCTTAAAAGCCCGGTGTTTATGCACTGTGCATATTTATCTCTCTAGTGTATAAAGTGTACTGTCATTATTATATCATACTTATATATATATATATATAGTTATATCGGGTGTGTGGTATACACACACAGACCCTAAAATTGCACAAATTCTAATTATTATTTTCTCCTTTCGTCTAAAACATCTAAAACACGTTTTAAACAGCTTTTCTGTAGTTCTTATCTTTCTTTCCCTTTTTTTTCCCTCTCTCCTTCACAAATGTTTGCTTTTGATCTGAATAGAGTTGTGCACGCCCCCACAACAGTTCCTCACACACACACACAGTCTCTTTTTCACGTATTTCACTGTTTATATCGCTGTGCTCTTCTCTTACTGTTATGTCACTGTTCTCTCCTATGTTTCAAAAATTAAAACTCGTTCCTGAACCATTAAATAAGGCACACGCCCTTAGCAGCAGTTTCCATACATCTTAATTATGCTGCATATCCTCCAAAGGACGCATATGGCAGGTTTCATGGGAATTTGGTTTCCTGGTTGGAATATTTGATAATCAAAACCAGGGCTGGTATTTACATGGAGCTCATGTTTCTTTTCCAAAATAACAACCCACAAACAACTTGTTTTTGCATTTATAAACAAAGGTCAGGTTCTCCACATGAAGTAACATGAGAACAGACCTACAGCAGGTCACTGTAACCTAGAAGTAACTTGGTTATTTAGATCTCTTTATTATGCTGACAGAAATCAAATAAAACTTGCAGTGCTCAGATTACAATTTCATCTAATCAGCAGGTTGTCTGGAGAAACTTCACCAGTCCAGAAATGCTCAGAACAAACAAGGGGATCAAGTGTTCACGTGTAACTGACTTTCACAAATAATGTCGGAGGTATTTGTACTTGCATTTCAAGAAATGTTAAGCTTTTAATGCATTACAGTTCAAAGGCAATTACTGTACTGCGCAGCTTTTGTCTGCCAGCTGAACACAACCAAGTCTGATCTTCAAAACGTGGAATATTTCCCAAACTGTGACAGATTATAAAGAAATGTGAGTCTTAATTATTAGACAAGTAGCTGACAGATGACGACATGCAATCATTTGCATCATTATTCACTACGCACATTTCAGCTCAATGTTTTTAAGGTTTGAATACAAATAAAAATTATGAAAGGAAACCCAGTACCTAGTAATCAAGGCAGTTAAGACTTTTATAGGCCCCAGCAGAGGCAGAGGCAGACATTTGATACACCTGGGGGTTAAGGTAGTATGCATGTGAGATTTGTGGGGGGGGGGGGGTTATCAAGACACGAGGACTAAACCCCAATTCAACCAGACCCCAAACTGATCCGAAATTAAAACAGGACTACAACAGTTTAAAATCAGGACTACTTAGGATGTAACCAAGACAGAACCAGAATCAGAACTAGATGATAGCAGCACTAAAAATCATCATAGACCTGCACTACACTTGTTTTTTAATTCTGCCAAAGTACACTATTTAGATTCAGAAAAGTTTATATCATTATTTAGCCTTGTTGTGCAAACAAGCCTGCATAACTTAATAAATATAGAACTTGAAAAATAACAAACCTAAAAAGAAACACTAGGTACGAGATACATGAGGACCTATGATACGGTGATACTTTTGGTAAACAACCATTTGACTAACATGTCTGTCTCACCTGCTCTTGTTCCATCTCTGTTCTGTCCTCATTCTCCATCTCCCTCTCTGTTCCTCTCTCTCCCTCTTTGTGCTGACAATCAAGCCAAACACCAACATCATCAAATATACAGTTGAAACCAGATATTTACATACTCTTCAGATAAAAACAGATACACTTTTTTAATTGTAACATCAAATCAGGCTAAATGTTTATTTTTTTAGGTTGATAAATATAAAGAGTAAAGAGAGAAACTATCTGTATTTCTTAATTGTAAATGGCACCAAATTGTATTCAAAATTGAGCCACACTTATGGAGCTCCACAATTTTTTTCCTGGTGTTTTGGTTGACATCTCTTGATTTTCCCATTTCAAAGAAACAGGCTCTGTGTTTTGCCTTATATGCATCTGTGCCACAAATTTACTCACATGGACTCTACTAACCTATCAGAAGCTTCTTCAGCTCAGAATGGAATCGTCTGGAGTTTTCTTATTAACTAACAATAAACTTAGTGTATATGTACTCCTAAATTTGATGAAAGTAATAAAAAATAGACAGCTCTGTCTCTCTTCTTTTAAAACAGTGCTGCCTGAGAGCCCCAGAATCACAGGAATCCAGAACTGATTTCCAGCTTTGTCCCTAGCACACAAGAGATTTCTCCAAATTCTCTGAATCTTGTGACGACAATATGTACTGTAGATGATAACATATTCACAGTATTTTTACATTTTACATCAAGGAACAATATTCAGAGATATTTTCAATATTTTTCAATAATCAGGAATTGTTCCACAGTTTGTGGACACAGTTTATTCTAGACTGGTGAACATCTACCCATCTTTACTTCTAAGAAAGTCTGTCTCTCTAAGATGCTGTTTTTATACCCAATCATGGGTCTAATTAACCTAATTGCAAAATGTTCCTCCAGCGGTTTCTCAGCTTAAACATTTACTTTGTATCTGTGTTCTAGTGTGGATAAAATATGAGTTTATGGGATTTGCAAATCACTGAATTCTGTTTTTGTTTACATTTTGCACACTATCTCAGTTGTATGGTAGTTTTTCGTGTTCTAGCTACTTTTATTTTATCTCATGTTTAATTTTTGTTCTTAATTTTGTGTTTAGTTACAGGTCCCAGTTCCAAGTCTTAGTAAACAAAGGCTAAAATAAAAGATTTCCCGTTTAATTTTAGCTGCTTTTTTATTTTATTTCATATGACTTAAATATTTTATACCTATATTGTTTCTAGTTTGGTGTTAGTTAACTAAAAAACCTTTGAACCAAATAATTAATGGTGGGCTATAATTGAAAAGCCCTAAAAGCTAGGGTCCAGGAGCTTACTTTCCCATGGCAACAGTGTAAATAGGTTTTCTTTTCATCTTACATACACTATGCAGCTAATTATCACTCACGATTTCATTTGTGTGTATGTTGTAAACCCCCATTTGACACTTTCATGCCGCCCTCCAGTGGCTAACTGGATGAACTGCTTTAATCCAGCAAACGTTATTCCTAATCTTGACTCGATGCTGTTGAATGTTTAAAGGTCACTCCCGATGGAAAAAAAACTGATAGCAGATCAGAAAACTAATCAATAACCTCTCCCTTTTAATAACCGTCTCCGTGGTTGCCACGCCCACGCCTGAATTCAAATCTGGCGCCCATCACCCACAGCAACATCCCGATCCCTCCTCTTTACTCCCCGGGCACCTAGTTGCGCAGGCGCAGTGGCTCTTATGGGCCGCCATTTTGTATGTTAGGCCCACTCTTCCAAAGCGGGAGAAAATTATTAGCCCGGCGAGGAGCACTTACGGCCGTTCGCTGCGGGACTGAAAGGAGCTACTGTAGGCGCTGAGCTTCCAAGTGAACATAACGAGGAAAGGAAGAAACCAGGAGTAAGTAGAGCTTTTACTTTGCCTCCAAACGCGGAAACGTTTTTGTAGGAGCCGTCGCCGGCCTCTAGGTGTCACGGTAGGGCTTACCGGCCAGGCGGCTGGCGGGGGGTGTTTGTCTCCCTCTATCGTTATCTAAAATGCACTAAATCCGTCTATAAAATGTAACTCCCTGTTTCAGTTGAGCATTTTGTTGGTTTTTGACCGATATTTCGATGTATGTGCACAGGGATGGCTGTATTTATCGGTGTTCCTGTTTTAAGTTTGTTCAGGCCTGACGTCCATCTTATCGTGCCCTTTGTTTCCTGTTTTCAGACGTACTCGCGCCTCCCGAGTTAACCAACTAACACGAGACAGTATTTAAGTAGTTTTATTTCGCTTATTAAACTATACATCATCTTTTGGACGATGTCCCGTGAATTGATAAGAACAGAATGAAGGAGAACGGATTTTTAGACTTAAAAAAATCACACACAAGCGAACAAATGCTTCCTGAAGCATCGGACTAAATGTGATTTCTGTTACTGGCTCACAGTCAAAACCTATCAGCGTTCAGCCAAACCAGATAACCACTGGAAGGCAGGAATGAAAACTCTTTTAAACATTTGCATCACAGTTATTAAAA
Source organism: Neolamprologus brichardi (assembly GCF_056152115.1). Lineage (NCBI taxonomy): Eukaryota > Metazoa > Chordata > Actinopteri > Cichliformes > Cichlidae > Neolamprologus > Neolamprologus brichardi. The sequence continues at coordinate 17,994,305 of NC_142104.1, forward strand.
ACGGTTACTGCATCGTCCACCAGAGTTTCACTCTGGCTCAGGTGCTAGTTTACATGACCCGGACTCCTCGAACTCTGGCTTGTGCGGGGTGTCATTGCGTAATGGCTGTACGTGCTTAGTGTAAAGAGTCTAAATATGATAGTTTTTAGTACTCTGGTGAGTCTTAACATCTGTGGTCTCTACTGGGCCCAAGTCCAGGAGATGAGACTTTTATTGGTCCCTTGTATACTTTTACTGACTCACCAAAAGCAAAGCTAAATCCCGGGAGCTTAATCTGTAAAACTATAGCATAATTTATTAAGCGATTTGTTTTACATTATAAATAAAACTGTTAAATAATCTAGTGTATTGTTTAAAGCTTGCACATTTAAACCTGTGGCGAACTTAAAGTTAATCTAAATAGACACAGCTCTTCATTGTGCTGTGTAAAACAACCCATCTGCTCAGTTGAAGAGGAGAGCTTTTCTTAAACTATCTGAACAGGTACTTTATGTGGAACCCTTTAACTAAAAACAAGGTTTCTTGTCATCACACACAACTGCAGCTAGCTGGCCCTCTCCACATATGGTGACCAGTAAATGAAAAACGTTAAAATACTTTGTACAAAATGAGCGCTGTTTGGTATGTATGTTCAGATGAGAAAGCACAAAATAAATGAAAACAGAGAACATGTTGGGTTGAGGCATTAAATCAACTCTAGTTACTAGTTGGTGGCCCTGGTGAAAATGGGGCATCACTCATCCCTAGCAGAGGTGGGTTTTGTTTGTTTGTTTTATTTTGTGTTTTGTTTTAAAAAGTAAAAAAAAACATGCTGCTCCTCTGACATCAACTTAAAGTAAAGGGAAACGGAGTTTGGTGTATAAGCCCCAAAAAACCCCAAAACAAACTGTGGACAGTTTTACACACTAAACTGTTTTTTTCTAAAGTTGCCAGTTTAAATGGGTGTAATTGATATCCTGGAAATGGAAAAGCTTTGTATTCTGCTGGCAGCACTTTTTGTCATACTGCACATTCAGGAAAAGGAAAACCAAACACTGGGAATGTTTTCAGCGCACAGGCAAATATTGATACAAGGGTTTGTTTTTTTTTAATTGTTTGTTCAGTTAATCTAGGTGCTTTCATCATCTGGTCTAAACATGTCTGGATTTACTGAAAGCCATCCCGTTGTTTCAGTTTAGCCAGAGGGCAAAGGAAGGGGGGATCAAATAAAAAAAAATAAACAAAGCACTTTTTGGTTACAAACAATTCTCCATCACATCAGTCTTTTGCTAAAGATATTCACGTTCTTTCTGTTTAGCACATTTGTTGGCTCATTGCCATGGAGGCCGAGGTTGTTTCCATGGAGTCCGCTCAGGTGACGGATGGAAAGGTCCTGCCAGAGGGTGGAGAGGCCTTGACGCAGGGTGAAGTCGCTGGTAACATGGAGATGATGGTGATGGATGCTCTAGATCCAACTCTTCTACAAATGAAGACAGAGGTGTTGGAGGGAGGCGGCACAATGACAGTTTCAGGTGGAGACGAGGGCCAGATCATCACGCTCCAGGTTTGTAAAGAGCACGGTTTAAACTTTTTTGCCCGATTATCTTTGTCAGGTCTTTTATTTTTGCCATCAAACGATAAAGTCTAGTCTCTCTTCACAGGTGGTGAACATGGAGGAGCAAGCAGGTGCAACATTAGGTCTGGGTCAGCTTCAGCTCGTGCAGGTACCTGTCACAACTACAACTGTAGATGGGCTCCAGGCTACTTATGTTGAGACGTCAGCGGCTAACAAGGATGCAGAGCCAGTTATTTGTCACACTCTTCCTTTACCTGAGGGCTTCCAGGTGAGAAATGACTTGAGGCTACCCGGTGCTTTTGATTGTCTTTGATTTTCAGTGAAGTCTTTGTTCCAGTAGGATTCATATGTCATATTCCTACACTAGGTAGTTAAAGTGGGCGCAAATGGTGAAGTGGAAACTGTAGAGCAGGAGGAGCTCCAGGCAGCCCACGAGGAGCTCCAAGGGACAAGGGTGGAGGAGGAAGAGGAAGATGAAGAGCCAGCAGAGGTGGAGACCTCTGTGCCCCCGCAAGATGACCCAGAGTGGACAAAGGACCCTGACTACCAGCCCATTACTGCTGTCCGTAAAGCAAAGAAGGGAAAGAAGAGTCGCCTGCGCTATGCAGAAGGCGATCGTGACATGGATGTTTCTGTGTACGACTTTGAGGAAGAACAGCAGGAGGGACTGCTGTCAGAGGTTAATGCTGAGAAGGTTGTGGGCAACATGAAGCCCCCGAAGCCCACAAAGATCAAGAAAAAAGGTTAGACTTTGATCAGGTTACACGAAAACTTGCAAGAGATTTTTTTTTTCTTCTTTCCCAGTGCTAAATTGAACATCTCTGTGTCCAGGTGTTAAGAAGACTTTCCAGTGTGAGCTGTGCAGCTACACCTGCCCACGGCGCTCTAACCTGGACCGACACATGAAGAGCCACACAGATGAGAGGCCGCATAAATGTCACTTGTGCGGGAGAGCGTTCAGAACAGTCACACTGCTGAGAAACCACCTCAACACACACACAGGTATTTGGAGAAATTACAGAAACGGAAACAAATTGCTGGATGGACTTGGTGAGCGAGGAAGTAAACTTTTAGAGTGTTTACTTATTATTACTGCAAAATTTAGTGGGCATTTATCTCCTCTTCATCCAGTGTTGTATTTCAGATTTCAGCTACACCAGCAGTTAATATACAGTTCTGATTTTCTTCTTCGTTTAAAGGCACTCGGCCACATAAATGCACAGATTGCGACATGGCGTTTGTGACCAGCGGTGAGTTAGTGCGTCATCGTCGCTACAAGCACACACACGAGAAGCCTTTTAAGTGCTCCATGTGCGACTATTCCAGTGTCGAGGTGAGTTATATTAGTTATTTAATTGGGCATCAACCTGGTCTCTATACCATGGGATAAAGGCTAATGTGTCTCTCTTTTCCCAGGTGAGCAAGTTGAAAAGGCACATCCGCTCTCACACAGGGGAGCGACCCTTCCAGTGCAGTCTGTGCAGCTATGCCAGCAGAGACACTTATAAGCTGAAGAGACACATGAGGACACACTCTGGTAAAATCCTCTTAGATTTTCAGTCAAAGTGTGTTTTAGCTCCAGTTTTTTAGGAGAGTAGCTGACTCGTCTTCTTCTGTTGCAGGTGAGAAGCCATACGAGTGTTACATCTGCCATGCTCGTTTCACACAAAGCGGCACCATGAAGATGCACATCCTGCAGAAACACACAGAGAATGTGGCAAAGTTTCACTGCCCACACTGTGATACCGTCATTGCACGTAAAAGTGATCTTGGTGAGTGATTTGAGACTTTTTCTACTTCAAACTGCATGCAGAAGGACAGTTAAAGGAACGTAAGCATGTTGCTCTCAGTTGGTGGATTGCCTTGTGTTGAGAACCAGAATATTTCAGGGGGTCTTTATCTCTATAACAAGGCAATATGACATTTATCTGACTGGATTTTTATGCCTTTGTCTCCATCTTAGGTGTTCACCTGAGAAAACAGCATTCTTTTATTGAGACGGGGAAGAAATGTCGTTACTGCGACGCTGTGTTTCATGAGCGCTATGCTCTCATTCAGCACCAGAAGACTCACAAGAATGAGAAGCGTTTCAGATGTGACCAGTGTGACTACTGCTGCAGACAGGTCCGTGTTGGGCTGGAATACGTTATGCTCCTGCTGTTTATTTTACTGCTAAACAAACGTTAAATGTCTTTTGTTCTGTTACCCAACAGGAACGCCACATGATAATGCACAAGCGCACGCACACAGGGGAGAAGCCATTCGCCTGCAGCCAGTGTGAGAAAACTTTCCGTCAGAAGCAGCTCCTGGACATGCACTTCAAGCGTTACCACGATCCTAACTTCATCCCCACTGCCTTCGTCTGCAACAAATGTAGCAAGACATTCACTCGCAGGGTAGGACTGACCCTTGAGATCCTAGTGCACACATGAGAGGGTTGTTTGTGTGCGTATGTCACAGAGGTGTGACAGTTCTGTGTTTTTGCTCCACAGAACACGATGCTGCGTCATGCTGACAGCTGTACAGGTGACGCTTCTTTAGAAGAAAACGGAACTCCACCACCCAAAAAGGGACGACGTGGCAGGAAGAGGAAGATGCAGTCCAGGAGGGATGATGATGATGACGACGACACAGGTCTCGTACACAAGTGCTTGAAAAGCTGATATGCAAATAATCAAAGTGTCTTAAGTAAATATTTAGGAGCCTGTCAAAGAGGTTTGGGTGCTACATTAAATTGTTGCAGATCTTGATTTTTAAGGCTGTGCAAGAAAATGTGATCAAGTCTAACAAGTTATTGTTTCCCCCCCTTTTTTTAAAAAAAAATATAGAGGGCGATCTTGATGAGGTAGAGGAGGAAGACGATATGCTGACTGAGATGGAGGTGGAGCAGGCCCCGCCTGTTGTCCCTATCCCAGCCCCAGTGGAGCCACCAGTCAAGAGGAAGCGTGGGCGCCCCCCAAAGAGCAAACCAGACAGTAAGCGTTTAATTGGTGACCGTTTTTGATGTCATTTAACTCGTAGTGTGTAGTGTTGCATTTTTCACATATAACAAAGTACCCTTTAAACAAATGTACCAATTTGAAAAGGTGTGTCTTTAGTCTGACCTGAAATTGTCCTAAACAGCGGCTGCTATCATCCGTGTGGAGGACGAGGCCACCGGAGAGGTCGACGACATCATTGTGAAGAAGGAGGTCGGAGCCGACCAAGACGATGATGCCAATGAGGCCGCACAGGAGGTGGTGGTGGGTGGAGGGAAGTCGACCATCCAGATGGAGGAGCTGACCCAGGGAGAGGGTGCCACGCAGGCGGGGCAGCTGTCTGAAGCCCCTCCGAACGGGGACCTGACTCCTGAGATGATCCTCAGCATGATGGACCGGTGATGGGTGTGAGGGTCAACCCTGTTTTTAAAAAGGAAAAACAAAACCCAGCCCTTTTATTAAGTCTGCAATTTAATTCTTGGCATTTAGGATAACAAAAGTCCTCCACAGACAAAAACATCACTGTTGTAATTTAAGATTTGCTTTTTAAATCATGTATTGATACGTGACTCAGATGAGTGAAAAGAGGTTTTTTTTTTTTTTTTTTTTTTTTTTTTCCATGTTTGTTTGTTTTTTGGTTTTTTTAAGTAATGATTTACCAACCAAAAACTCATGGCAGTTAATTTTGGAGTGGCTGTAGTTCACGGGAGTATCTTACCCTTTTTGTTTGCTTGTTTTTGGGGTGGTTTCCCCTCTTGTCAAAAATCACAATTCAGTTCATTTCAAGATTACCCAATTCTATTCTGGATACATTTCCGACCTCAAAATCTGCGAAGGCATCCTAATCGTTCTTTAAGTTTAGTTTTTGTTTTGTACATAGTGCACATGGTGTTAAAATCCAGATCATATTTATCAGTGAAGCGTTGGTAAATAGGAAAGTGCTGTCTAGTAAAACTGCAGAGGAAAATTGTCTTCTGGGGTTTCACTTAAGAGCAGTGTGATGCCAAAAACATGTAAATTAAGCCCAGAGCGGAAAGTCTTTTGAAAAAATTGATTGCGGAAATACATTTTAAATAAAGGGGACTTTTGATACTGCTGCTAGTCACAGCCACTTCAAGATATTTTTTTTTTGAAAAGAGAGTATTTTGAATTGTATTTCTTTTTCTTTCTCTGTGGTTAGTAAATCCCTTTTTAAGCATATTCTAGTTTTTAAAGCTTAATAGACTGCTTCTCTCATGCTCCTTTCTTGCTACTGTTACACTTGTAGATGATGTGTATGTACTAAACATTGATGAGTTGATCAAAAGATGGTTGTTTTCGCTCTCTCGTGTAGCCATTCCACTTTGAGTTGTTGTTTCCCTTTTGTACCATTGGCGATGCAAAGCTACGTAGCAGCTTGAATGACCTTTTAATAACTGTGTGGCAGATGAGAACAGATGTACAACTGCACAACCAATAAATGAGACTAGTAGACACGAGACTTTAGGTTTCTGCAGCTGCAATAACTGTTTTTAAAAGTCTGGTTTGGCTGAGTAATTAACGTTAGTGGTGCACTCATGGCAAAACGTTTGCTTGAATAATTGTTTATTAAAATTGGCTAAGAAACGGAGTGATAAAACAGAAATGTCGGTTTATTTTGCTTGCAAATATATTTTATTAAATGGAAACATTGATATTAATTTTTTTTTTAAATCTTTATTTGTATGTCCTAAAGAATATTTGGGAAAACGGGCTCTGGTGGGCTGGTAGTGGATGTCATTAACATAAACTGTATATAAAAGGTGGTCGTAAGTGAAAGGTAAAACCAGTCCAGATGTGTTAAACCCCCATTCTTTCTCTTGGCCAGCAGAGGGTACAAAACTGGGTACATTTGTTTGAGCTCAGTAAACAGTTTCCTGCTGAGTTTATTATCTCAGTTGCTAGTTTTGAGTCGTAATCAACACAATATGATGATTGTTTTGTAAACTGGTCCCAGTTCAAGTCAAAAAGGATAAACGACATTGAGATTGGTTAGATATACCACTTCGCTTGTGCTTGGACTTGGATGACGCAAATTCACATAGGGATATCATATTCGGGGTTGCCATTTAGCTGTCTTCACTTTCCCTTCCAATCAAGCAAAGTGATCTCATTTGTTTATCACTCTCTCTTTTGGCATATTCATGTGAAGTGGATTACGCTGGAAACATCTGACCAGTCACAAACATACTGGCAGCAGAGTGACATTTTTTTTTGTATTATTATATTTATTTATTCTTTTGGTTTTTAAATATGTTTTTAAAAGAAGAAAGGAAACTCCAGTATTAGGAAAAATTTGAAGTTGCTCACATAATCCAGGCTAAAGGAAACAGTCAGCTGTGTGTGTGTTTGCATTTTAAGTCCTTTGGTCAGTAAAACTAAAGTTAACCCTTTTTGAAGCTAGGAAGGAAAGCAAAAAAAAAACCACCAAACACATCATGCAAGTTAGACTCATCTGTATCACTAGAATGTGATGGGTTATAGTTATTCCATTAAAGTTTTAGTTTTTTATTTCTTTGGCTGCCAGTCCTGGTGCAGTGTAATGACCTGAGAGTAATGTAATATATAAATAAGAACTTAAATGCTGTTTACCTGTAAATTTGTCACACGGTCGACAGAGGTCTGTGGCATTTCCCAGGAATGATGGTACTTTCCAGAGAAGTGAAGTCAGCAGCATAAGTTACCATGGCGATGTACTGCAGTAAGAAGTCTTTGTATTGGTAATAATTAAAACCCAGAGCTAAACTCAAAGTTACCTGGGCATGCCCAAATCTTGCTTCTTAGTTCACCAGTGGAAATGCTCAACATCAGACCTCACAAGGGATCTCCCTGACTGCTGGACGACATCACTGCACTGTGGCTGCATCCATCTTTTACAAAGTCTAAATGTCTCAAAACACAAACACAGCTGTGCCTAAAGATACGACTCACTGCTGCACCTTCCTCTCTGTTCCTTCTACTCACTGTCTTCCTCAGCCGGATACAGGTAATGCAGTCAAAACCTGGCAAAGCTCAGCGTGCTCTCACAGACTAAGGCAGGAACTCGGAACAGCCACATCAAAGCATCTAAAAGCACAGAGACAACATAGATCCATTACATTAAATATTGGGCCTCTGTTTGACACAAGCACCTCTCCCTTAAAGCCAGCTTTCTTCTAACTGGCTGTCCCACACAAACACAAGGTTGGAACAGCAGGTGGGTGGAGCTATTATATACCTGAGATTGCCTATTTGACATACAGAGCTAAGAAATAATGGTTTCAAATAGAGCATTTAGATTATTTGTGCACACATGACCTATTTATTATAAATTTTGCCCATGTTTAATATGAACATTCACCACTATAACAGCACATATAGCTGCCTTTTATATATAAATGTGAGAGATGATACAATTGATAACATTTCACATTCTAAATGAGTCATAATTTGGAGATTATTCTAGCATAACCGATTTACTAAAATACTCTTTTTACAAATAAACTGCTGAAGATTTGTGACCCAGAGTGTATCTCTTAAATTTGAAGCTGTGGATTTTAATCACTATAAAGTCATTAAGATTATATGTCCATGCTCACACACTCACTCATGGTTTTCTTACACTAATTGGGATCTTTGTGGGATCAGTCTGATCAGCCTCCAATAATAAAATTCTCAACTCCGTTTAATCTTTGGCTTCAGTGAACGTGCAACAGCAGCAGGATCCAAAATTAATGACCACTTCCATTGCATGTGACTTGTCCCGTGAATTTTTATCATGTGAGAAAGGCACGCTGGGGCCGATTATAAATGCTTTTCACTGCCACTGCTGCCATTTTAATTTACCACATGCCCGATTTAACTAAAATAATCTCATTTTTGTATGTGCACCAACAAAAGGAGTAAACATCTGCAGGGTATTTTAATGCATTACTTTAAAAAGTCGATTTTTTTTGTCCTGTTAGTCAGCATACTCACAGCCTCACTTAATGCTTTTGGGTGATACTATCCATGGAGTACGGACATTCACACGTGGCACCCATCTTATTCAAACTGGATGTTTAGTGTCTGCTTTTCTTTTTACTATCGAAGCGTTAGCTCACTAAGGCCTTCAGAAAGGGCTGTGGATGTCTAAGTCTCCATCCATCTATTTTCTTCCCCTTATTTGGGGCCAGGTTGCGGGAGCAACAGCCTAAGCAAAGAAGCCAGGACCTTTTGTCTCCCCAGCCACTCCTCCAGCTTATCCGGTGAATACTAAGGCATTCCCAGGCCAGCAGAGAGGCATAATCTCTGCCCAGGGTTCCATGTCCCAACAGTTAGCCTCGATAGCTGGGCATTGGACCATCAGGGCCTCTGCCCTTGACCACCACCCGACAGACATTGCACCTGCAGGAGATGGCCCGACATGAGTCCAGGCCCATGTTTCCTGTTCGAACCCCATGGAATAAGGCCCAGCCACCCTCCCTCTCCAGGCCTGGCTCCAGGGTGAGGCCACGAGAATCCTGTTCAAGGGAGGGTAAACTAAACCTTGATTTCTTCCCCTTCATTTGGGTCTTGTGAATTGCTCTTCATCTGTCCCCTCAACTAGGACAAATCCCCTACCAATGGACAAAAGCCACACACAAACTCCTCCATCATGGTAAGGTAGCCATTCATGTAGGGGTGTTTATGAGTCTGAAAAATGAAACTGTTTGAAATATAGCTCCGTGCTGTGGAGAAGACAGTTTAAACTGGTTCAGGACTGGCCACCCTAGCAATTTTCAAACAGGTGGGTACATATGATGGAGGTATATAAATACAAGGCTATCAGCCAAAATGCGTACGTCAAACAATAAAGTTTGTCCTTAGTCTAAAAGCGAGACGGGAGTTTTAACCGCTCCTCTCTGAACATTTTAGAAGAAGGTGAAGTTGTGCCAGAAACCTCAGCCCCCACACTTCACCAAGGGATCTGCAAGCAGTTGTTGGCGTCAAAGTCTGGCACAGACTGGGCTTCCATGGGAGTCGTGCCATGAAACAAATCTCCAAAAAGAACTTTAGCGCTAAACTAGTTTGTTAAATCTGTAGGCAAACGCTTGATGCCTGATCCAGACCAAAGACAGTTTTCCAGGATAAAAACCTCAGCCATGAAGCGTGGGGACCCTTTGCTGCCCATGAGCACAATGCTAAAGCCATACACCTCATCAAAAGAGTGCTTGAAACAATTTAAGCCAATCTGTTTTAAAGTTAAGGTGGTCACCTCAGTCACCTCACAGCAAGAAGGTCCTAGGTTCAAATCCAGTGGCCTGCTGGAGTCTTGCTGTGCAAAACAGCGCAAAAACACGCACGTTAGGTTGAGTAGTGATTCTAAACTGGCTGCAGGCCCTGCAATCGACCGGGATCTGTCCAGAGGGTGGATGGATCAGCTTACATGTCTGAAATGGTGTAGTGTCACACTTTTCACTCACTCTCATATGAAAAGCGTATCACAAACTATAAATGTCACACCAAATGAGAGACACTTTGTTTTTAACTCTAGCTAATACCCGAGTTAACACAGCATCAATCAGCCAATCAGCAGATGAGCTGTCTTGTTAAATTATCAACGAAGAACACTAACTTGCTGATTAACTTACATTTGACTGTTTTCATGTCAGAAATTAAAAACCATCCTTATCTGCCTAATCATACTCATGTTGTTAGTTATAGTGCTGGCACACTCTGGTCTTCAGGTGCAAGTGTCACTGGCCATACACTGCACCTGAGTCTCTTTCTGGCTGTTGTCTGAGGTTTAAAAAGGTGGTTTGCTGCCAATCTTTGACTTTCTAAGTTATAGACACCCCTTCCCTTAAATCTCTCACTAGGGGTTCTTCATTTCCATCCTTGCTTACAAAAAAGGTTGAAAAACATATCACAGGGCCTCTTTGTGTCTCAACAGCCAGAAGGTGGAAGCTTAGGGGGTTTTGGCTACTAAAATAATATAAAAGCCTTTATTATTTATTCCAAACTGCCTGTGACGTCCTGGACCTGGTTTTTTAATGCCTGTTTTTGGTTGTAATTTTTCCATTTAGCATTTTCCTGTTTTTCTTCCCCTCCTTGAGCACCAGTGGTTTGTTATGGAAGCTTGTTTTTGCCACAGAAAAAAACAACCAACCAAACATTTGTTGTCATCCAAAAGCCACTTTTTTGTGTTTATATATATATATATATATATATATATATATATATATATATATAACACGAAAAAGTTCTGAGAATTAACTTCTCAGAACTTTGAGTTAGTAAGTTGAAAATTTGGGATAATAATTGCAAATTTTGAGTTGTGAATGGCATTTTTTGGGGGGGGTTGGCAAAAACAAGCTTTCATAGTGTGTGCAACACCGAAGGTCCTCCTGTTTTATTGGGTTATTCCATCTCAATTCATAAGAGATGAATAACCCTTCTTCTTCTTCTTCTTCTTGCCTGAAGAAAGGAACAAAAAGAACTGCAGGTAAAAAACAAACAAACAAACAAAAAAAAACAATAATAAAATAAAAAAGTGCATTTCTTAATAAGAATTATACAAAATTGCAGGTCCTTACTGTCATCAGTTTTCTCAAAATAAAATATTTGAAGGGATGAAGGCAGATTTTTTTTTTTAATTAAACTACCGAGACAAACACTTGAGCTCAGTCATTTACCAAAAAAAATCTGGTGTTGTTCCTCATTTTCCCAGCATGACTTAAAAAAATGTCTACAGTATGTTTGGCATCATTTACAACACATACAGTGTGTTTTGTAATGGCACCCAGCACACAGCCTCTCTTCTTGACCAGAAAAAAACTTCCTGCTGGGCTTTGAGGTTACAGTAACTGAATTAAAGCATGCTGCTCTGCCTCTGAAACAATCTTTGCCTGCCCTGTATGAGCATTTTAAAAATTCACATAGGGAAAATTCGAGAGAACATAACAAGAAAGTTAAAATATTTGGTACATAGTGGCATACCTGGGGAATACTGTACGGCAGTTGTATGAAAATGCGCTCTGACGAGCTGTAACTAAAATATCAGGCCCCTGCATGCAAAAATGTGGTTTCTACGGGCCCCCAACTCGGCTGTCAGAGATAAGACATCCAAATATTTGCAAGCATCCATCATTCTGTGTTAACCAGAGCTGACATGTACTCAGTCACATTCATTCCTTCATTTTTTTAAAAATTGTTTTTTTGTTTTATAAAACTATAGACAGTAGGAACCTGAAATTTTGCATAGTTCCCAGTAGGAAGTGCATCTTTCTTTGCAATTTCTTTCATGTAGCTCTGGGATGATCAGGTGGGAAGAATTAGATGAAATAACATGTGATGACTTTCCTTTTTTAAAAAAACAAAAAAACAAAAACATATTGCCGTCTTTTTTTTATGGGGAGGAGGGCATTTTGGACCGTGCGTGATATTATATACATAAAACATTAACTTTATACATATATATTTTTAAGGGGGAACCGTTTTTAAGAGCATTTGGTGTTGCTAAAGGAGAAGCTGTTCCTACATTTTATCACAGGCATGTTAAAACATGAGCCGTGAATGCAGCACATCTGTAAACATCTTACCCAACCATGCTAATCATCCGCGTCCCGCTGCTAAGGCTAAAGGGACACTTTTTTTTTTTAGCTTTTAATAACCTTGTGTTTTCTGTGATGGGAGGACTTAACTAAATTTAACTAATTTAAACTAGCTCTAAACTGTACAATCAGATGTGTCTGCTTGTCTTTTCTTGCGTTTATAATGAACTCCAGTTGTGTTGCGCTGTTTAGCTGCGGCGTTATTTAACGCACGGGGTTCTTCTCGGCGGCTCTCCCGGTTGTCCCAGCTGCAACGTTTTGTTGTGGAAGTCTGGAGGAAAAAGTGCCACATGCTTTCCCCCCACCTCCTCCTCCTCCCACTCCTCCTCGCCTCGGTCAAACTTAGACAAACGGTTCTCGGAGTTCCTGCACCTGATAGATTTAACGGCCCAATGAGAGGCTTCACCGAGCCGCCACCCCCGGCTTACGGCCACGGCTGAAGGAGAAGTCGGTACTACCCTCAGTGCTCTCCTTCCAAAACGTCATATCTGTTTTTTTCCGATGGGTTCACGGTGGCGTCGCCAGCGTAGCACAAGCAGCAACGGAGAAAACAGTGACAGACAGAGGGACATCCTTGTTGCCACAGCAACTAACAGAACCGCGATTCCCGGTCTGGGGAACATTTCAAAATAAAAGCAGGATAAACGCAGGATTTTAACTATTTCTGCGTTTTCATGTGTCCAGTAAGCGACGTTGTTTTGTTTGGTTGTGTGAGTCTTAAAATGCGACAAAGTGCTCAAAATACGTGTTTGTGGAGACTTGTCTATAAATATAAATATACATCTGATATAACAGAAATGGAGGCATCTTCTTGCTATAGCTGGTCATTTTGATAAGAAAATTATTAAAAGAAAAGAAAACAAAAACTTTGGCACAAGTTTTATTATAAGGAGGAAAAAAGTCAGTTGAGAAAGACTTTGATATATACTGTATGGAACAGATTTCTGCTTGTTCGTTTTGAGGATGTTATGAGAAGTCAAATCAGGAAATTGTTGTATTGTCCTGTCTAAAAACAGATTAATGTCTGTTTACCTTTTGAAATGGCAAGTTGCCATAATTTGATAAGTTAAATATGGAGATGAGGCATATTTAAGGAAGGTGGAAATAAACAAGTACTCACAGATTGAAAAAGTGGAGGTGTGGCTAGAGACAGAATGAAGGTTTAAGGACGAATTGATGTCTGTTGTACAATGGGCCATTAGAACAAACTGACTCTTTCAGTCTTTTTTTTCAGCTTTTCTCTTTAGGGGCCACCAGATAATGTCCTCACATGTCCCCCTTTATTACATCCACCAATCTTCTCTGTGGTCTTCCTATTTTCCTCCTGCCTGCGGCTCGATATTCAGGATCCTTTATCCAGTATATCCACTTTCCCTACTCTGAACATGTTCAAACCATCTCAGCCTAACCTTTCTAATCGTATCCATCCTTGTCACTCCCAGTGAATTCTTTAGCTCAGGCTCCTGTCTTTTTGTCAGTGCCACCATCTTCAAACCATACATCATAGTAGGTCTCACTACCATCTTGTAAACCTCCCTTTTTACAATTTCTGCTATCCCTCTTTCACAAATTACCCCTGACACTCTTTTCCACCCACTCCACCCTGCTTGCACTCTTTTCATCTCCATTTAAAGTCATCAACACTCTTAAAGCAAGCATAACCTCTGTAGTGCTCTTTCTAAACATGAAGCCCCACTGCTCCTCACTGATCATCAGCTTCCCCCCATATTGGAAAACACCAATATGTTAGAAATCTGTCAGAAACTCGTTTAAAACTAAATATTTGTATGGTTATTTATTATATAAATAACAAACCAGCCCACATTTTTATACCCACATTTGAGCGGGCACACTGGACAATCTCTGAGACTGAATCAAACACAACATCCAAGCAGTAAAACTATTTTTTCTGTTCAGGAATGCAAGTAAATTACTCTAATTTGGCATCTTAATTATAAAGTAATAAATAAGTTATACAAATAAATAAATTTGTAATGCACTATAGTTCTTAGTATTTTCCACCCCTCTGCTATTTGCTTCAATGCAGTTACTGCAAAATAAATAAAATAAAATACGTAATTGTCGTGTTGTTTTAGGTTAATTAGAGGTTTCCTCCCGCCAAAAATATAAAACTGAATAAAACTGGCTTTATTTGACTTGGGTAACAAGCATTTGTCTGGCATTGCCAGTCTGTGTTTCCTGGACCAAAGCAAGCTTTAAATCTGAAAAATGCGAGCCGGAAGTGGTATGCGGTGCTTGCCGTTGATTTTACTGTGAACACAAAAAACTGCGAAATCAAGGAGAAGGACAGCGCCCCGAATAACTGTAAACCTCTGCAAACTGCGAGCGGCACTGTGCTGGAAATGGGACCGGGGTCGTGTCCTCCGGGTGGTCGGACTTTAAAAGAGAGGTAGGGGGGCTTCTGTTTTTATCCCCAAGGTCACAAGCAGAAGCCTGGTCATTTTCTCTACATGGACATGAGTCCGTCCACCGTGAAGTTGCCTTGCAGTGATGTTGTCGAAATGAAATCCGCTAGCAGGCTCCACTTTGTCCGTTTTTTCCCAGCCGCTTTCGGTGTTGTGATTTAGCGGGATGATACTTTAAGGAATAGAGGGGGTTAGAGGGAGAGAGAAGAAGGCGTCCTGGTGGAGTTTTTGTGGCCTGTGATGAGCTCCGTGGGGGCCCCGGTGGAATATGTGTGTGTGCGGAATACGAAATGTGGCACGACGGGCGGCTTACAAGTTTTGCGGGTGGGACTCCATCCCCCGGACTGATGGTGGAAGTAAAGAGCAGGGCTGGCCGAGGCGTGTTATCCGACTCAGTGGCCTGCTTTCCGCCGGGTGAGGCTAATCCAGTAATCTGTAATAGAGGTGGTGGCGTTTCATTGTAGCACCATCCTCCTCCTCCTCTTCCTCTTCTTCCTCCTCAGAAACCACAGAAACTACGGATGAGCGCTCTGTCTGCACAGTGGGAGCGACATGGCTGGCTGTTTTTGCTCGTTTGCCTCTTAAATGCCTCATAATTGGTCGATTAATTGAAGCCGTTCACTAGCTGCTTTCCTCCTTATGTGCAGTTTTGTGGTAAAATACACACTTCTGAGCAGTTTTGTTCAGTTTAAACCAGTTAAGACACCACCTTTACCTTTACCCGGTACCTCTCCATAACCCGCTTTATTTTCAATTATGGAGCATTATAGCTTTAGTAATAAAGACATTAATCAAAATACTATCGTTATGTTTAGTTTAGTTATGATCGAATCACCATATGTGACAGCTCCAACCTCAACCCTGTGTTTTGGAGAAAAGCTAAAGGACTTTTGATGAGCTTCCATTGTAATATACCTCATGCAGTTGTTTTACTTAGATCTATAGGGCACGTGTTATTATTTATTAAGGCAATTTGCACTACCTCTTACACAATGTCAGCCTTATTTTT
The DNA here is from genome assembly GCF_056152115.1 of Neolamprologus brichardi. Classification (NCBI taxonomy): domain Eukaryota; kingdom Metazoa; phylum Chordata; class Actinopteri; order Cichliformes; family Cichlidae; genus Neolamprologus; species Neolamprologus brichardi. Next base: position 18,009,844 of record NC_142104.1, read on the forward strand.
AGTGTTAGTTAACTAACTAACTTATTTTGACTTTTGTTTTGTGTGTTGTGTATTACATTTCTTAGTATAAGACCCAAATTAGGCACCTGTAGCACTTTAACTTTGTTGTTTATTTGTCATGTTTATCATGTTGCTGTAACACAACAGTTCCCTTTCCTCATTAAATTATCTAGCTAGCTATCTTATCTCCCTGACTACCAAGAAGCCTTCAATGCCCCTTCTTGTTCTTTATTTATATACTTTTTCTATTTATTTAAGTTATAATCATTATTGTTATTAAGAAATGTGACATATTCTGACCATATAAAAAGCTTGTAGTGACGATAAAAATGCAGATTTGTATCTGTCGTATTAAGCTAGCTATATGTGTTTGAGCATTCAGTGAGTGCATTAAAGTTATTTATTTTATTTTATTTTTTGGTTGTTGTTTTTTTTAAACAAAGCCCTGGTCTTGTGAGGTGTTTGGGAACAGTATCCTCTTTGTTCCCCCCCTGCTGCGTGGAGAGGATTAATCCAGCTAATCATCTCTAATGTATGTAGGGGAAGGGATAAAATCACATCTGATGGAGAGGAAACTGAGCGACTGCGTCTCGTAATTATCAATATAACCAAAGCCCGCTGGTGTATGACATTTATGTGAGCGTGCAAGATGTGGGTTTCCCTCTGTCTCCTCTGTGTGTGTGTTACCATGATGACTTTGCACTTTCATAGCCAAGTCCTGCACATGTTTGGCTAAAGGTGATTGGTGGTGGGGATGTTTTATCCGTGAAAAACTCTTATAGGGCGTTACACCTTTTCTTTGCCATGTTCTAAGCACGATCAGCTCCAGTTAATCCCCCCTCGTGTGCAGCAACTAAGATTAGTGGGTTTAAGTGGACCCCCCCCTAGTCCCTGTGTGAGAGGAGGAATAAATTCAGGGTGTATACGCTCATATCATATCACTGGTATAGATTGTGATTAGGTTTTGATTGTGTAATCTGTGAGAAACTGGTGCCACAATTCACCGTGTCCTGTGCTGACTCATTCACAGACCCCGTGTGTTAATATGGGTTTGGCCCCTGCTTGGCGGATTTACTTTGGTTTTAAGTCTGCAATCTCTTTTGTGACTAGTTTAGCTCGGGCACGACCCTCTCTTCCTAAAGTTTTCCCTGACGGCAGCAGCATCGCTCTAATCTGCACCTTTACTAACTTAGCTTGGAGCGGTGAAGGGGTGAAAAGAGATGGTTTTCGATTCTCGGGCCAAACGTCTGTGTAGAATTTCCTGTGTAGAGTCAGCCGTGAGACTTCCTGTATGTACTGTGGTGTTGGATGTGGAGTGGAGGGTGGGTGGAGTGGCAGGGAAGGAAGGGGAAGAGAAGCACAGGCAGACTGCACTCGCTGCTGTTGTCAGCCATGGCCACTGTGGTTGTTGCTAACGCGAAGCTCGCCGTCTTGCAGACAAAGCAGTATGGACACACTGAGGAAGTGAAAGAGGGGATTGCATCCTCTTTTTTTTCCACCTTTCTGTTTTCTCTGTGCTCTTAGCTGAATCACTGATCGTCTTAAAGGAGCTGCAGTCAGATACAGTGAGGAGCGAAGCTAAGAGGGACATTTTGTTTCTAATATCTGCTTTTTGTGTAACTGCAGGACATGTTCTTCAGTCTGTTAAAGCCACAGTGCTGCACACAACTCTCCAAGCATGTTTCAGCACTGATAATATCTCTTCAATCAGCAGGTGGGCAGCACCCTTTCTGCCCTACTTGCCTGTTTTGAATGTGCTTAAACTGAATGATCCTGGTGGCCTTATCAGAAATCATCCCATCTATCGCTCTCTTTCTTCCTCCCCCTCCTTCAGCACCGTTTGATCCAAGAGAAGCGTGCCTTGTAAGGAAGCAGGATGTTCACAGGCTCCACCAAACTGCCACCCACTAAAACCCCCCAGCCCGAGCGGCTGGATGAAGTGTACGCTGCCTTACGCCGAGGCCTACAGTGAGTAAACACATTTCAGGCTCAGTTTAGGGAAGGCTGCCAGGTGGAATATCTCTGAACACGCAGGAAACAGCTGGGCCTCTCTCTTTAGCATAAAGAAAGGAGAGATAATTTCTTTTTCGCCATCAGGTCGTACCTGCAGGTCCACCAGCTGGAGCTGGACAGCCTGGGTCAGCAGATCAGAGAAAACAAGAGGAATGGTCGCTTGGTGAGTCAAACCAGTCGCACCAGTACTGGCTGTGATCGGTATCATCATCCGCTGCTTTGATTTGTGTTTTTGATCGGTGTGTTTTTTTTTCTCTGCAGGGGTCTTTGTATGAGTTGGATAAGGTGAGATTCAGGCAATGAAACTGAAATAAATCATTTTCTTTACTAGTTTGGCAAGTGTAATAATCATATTCTCCTCTGCAGCACGTGAAAGCCATTGAGAGGTTCATGCGTCGCTTGGAGTTCCACCTCAGCAAGGTGTGTATTTACACATTCAACCCGTAATGAATGGCAGTGAGGGAAAGGACAACAGGCCATTGAAAAGGTGCTGCTCTGTATAATTCAGTAGGGCATTTTAGCATCTTTCAGCACATCACATCAAAACAATACATTATTTTTAATGGCTGCTGTGGATCAGTGTCTTTGTTCACTCACTGCTTGGGAGGCAGCTATTTATAGCAACAAGTCCCTGATAAAGCCAGTTTGTAGAGATGCCAGGATACCAGATACCCAGTACCAGTAGAATTACATGATTCCAGAAACAAAAACCAAATGATTACTCCTTTATTAAAAAATCATTTTTAAATCTCTGACATGGTGACGGCACTCTGTTTATTTGAATTGTTAACATTATATTTTGGAGACACGACACAGGCTGAAATGTTAGGATGGTTGCTCAGTAACCTGCTAACATTACCTTGAGGTATAAAGTTAGTTACATTAGCTTAAGCATTTGTATAATGTTCGCTAGGGATGGGTTATAAAGCCTAAAATCCAAACTTGTTTATGAAGCACATTGAAACATCACATGCACACTTCAATAAATAGAGGGTATCAAAAGGAATCATCTGATTTGAAAGTGGTTTAATTATGCAAACATTCACCAGTAACGGTCGAAGTGCGTACTGTTAGAAAGACGTTGACGAGATTCGGGAGTTTCACGTGGTTGATGATAGGTACCATAGCAACAGCAGTGGCTGCAGTGACTCCAGAAACATAGGGTGAGTTTGACTATCGTATAGATGTGTGTCCCCCCCCTTCTGGATGCACGGCATGAGTTTTGTATCTAAAACGTTGCATTCATCCATGTATTCTAAATTTTACTGCAGGTTTTATTTAAGCCTTTTGAAATAGGATGATTCCTTTTGATACACCCTTTATATCCAAAAAACTCACAAAAATACAAGAGACAATACAACAGCCTAAATACTTAAGCTTCCACCCCTCGTTGAAAGCCACAGAATAAAAATGAGTTTTAAGCTTTACTTTAAAAATGTGCAAGGTGGGTACAGCCTAGCATGAGCCTGCTCATTCCACTGTTTAGGGCCTAAAACATAAAATACATTAATAACAAAAATAAAATTGAAAGAAATATTATATATTTCAAGAAAATCTGTGATATTTCTGATACAAAAGAAAACATTACTGAATAATGTTTTATCAATGCCTGGTACAGGCGGCAGCATTTATAAGTGTTAGTAAATGAATTCCCACATTTCCAGTAAGGTTCTGTCATTGATGATGCACTTCCCAATTTAAAGTGCAACTCTACTAAAACAAGCTGCAGCATTATAGTGTAATAGTGATGACACAGCACAAGTCAAATGTTAGCACAGAAATGGCCTCGGTAGGGTTTTCCCTGGTAACTTTAGGTCAAAGTATAAAATACATGCTTAACTAAAATAGCAGTGCACACTTTACCAAACAAAATGCTAAATATGTATGCCAGAATAACATCATAAAGTACTTCCTTATCTGACTCATAATGCCTTTCTTATCAACAAGTCTGTTTGAGCCTAACCAACACGAGAGCTTTAACACAAAGACAGTTACCGATATGTGTCATGTGTGTTTCTTGCACATGAAACATAAAAATGTTTCCCTAGAATTTGCCATTTATTTGTTCATTTATTGGATCAGCTGACTGTTGTGTTTGTGGCGTTCCAAATGTGCTGCTGACAGAGAAGCTGCAGGCTGATGTGGTATTGATGTCAGCCTGCTGTGCGAGCTGCAATGCAGCATGGACACTAAAGTTTGTGAATGTAATAACTTAAGAATGAAGCGACGTAGGATTTTGAAATTCACGCCACAGGTGCATCTACAAAAACTGTTGGGCAAGTTTGAATGCTTGTGAATTCTAGTGACTCCAACCTCAACATTAAAGATCAACTTTTCTGAAAATCACCTAGGATTTTCAAATTTATGCCATAGGATGCTGAGTGGTTGCACTAGTCACCACCAGTATTTTCTAATTTTCATTTATCGGCCATTATCAGTGCTGCTACTGACAGATTGGTAGATGGCTAATATTAGTCGAAAATATCGACCCTGACGATAGACTAGAAAACTTGTAGACGTAGTTTGCCTCCATTAGTTCTCCAAAAATGGCAGCCTTGCAACACTCTGTACTAAAAAAGAAAAAGTACCATCACATTTTCAGAGTTTTGGTAGTGAGAGGTGTTTTGGATCTTTTGACATCCCTGGTTTGCACTGCCTGATGGCCACACGAAAAAGCAGAGATTAAGATTTGCTGGTGGAACATGTAGAAGTTAAAGAGGAAGCTATTTTCTGTGGAGGTGGTGGAGACCAAAACAGAGCAAAGGGGATGCTGAATATTGGATTTTAATTCAGCAGACGACTCCCAAAGGACGCTAATGTTGCTTTGTCACTCATTATATAACCTGCAACATTTATGAAACAAACATTAATGCTATTTTGTTTGATTAAACCGCAAAGGCACTAAACCTTTGTAATGTTTGCATTTCCAGGTTGAAGAACTGTACGATGCTTATTGTATACAGCGGCGACTGCGTGATGGAGCTAGCAAGATGGTGGCAGCCTTTAACTCTGCCAGTGGCAGCAAGGAGGCCCGAGAGAGTCTGAGTGAAGCCAACAAGGGCTACAGGGAATGTACAGAGGCAAGTAATGGGTGTGGTTCTGTTAGATGTTTCTATCATAACTAGGGCTGGGTATCGTCACTGATTTCTAGAATCGATTCGATTCTGATTCACAAGATCCCGAATCGATTCGATCCACGATTCGATTCAATTCGATTTGATTCGATTCAATTCGATTTGAATCTGGGAAATTTTGACAGTCAGAAATATTATAATTCAGATCAGTAAATTTACATATTTTTGTATCTATAAAAAGGAAGCTGACACACGCAAGACTTTATCAAAGGTGTGAGCGTCACAGCAGATGCCTTTGTGTCAAAGTAGCTGAAGATAAAACACAGAAAAACATGAAGGCGATTTTCCTGGCCTGGGATTTTATAAAAATATTCTGCAGTACATCAGAAACGAAAGAAAACCATTAATGAACATATGAACGTTACCTCTGACGTTACAGCGGTTTTATTAGAGACACAGCTAAGCGTTTTGCATTTTGCATAATTTTAAAAAGTTGAAATTTGTTCAGTATTGAACGGCAGAAATTAGGTTTTCTTTTCAGAAGTATGTAAACGGGGAAAAAAAACAGCGGCCGACAGCGCTGTAAACAATGGTAGACTTGTGCGTAGTAAGCAAGCAAATAATGCAGAAAACAGTACAGAGAGAAAGAGAGAGAGAGCTGTGCATGAAATGTGGTGGAAGCAAAACAGTAAAAGTCAGAGGGAATTCATGACGATGTTTATGTGAAGCGTAGTTTGGATCTTCTTTTGCTGTTGGTTCAGTCAGTTTTATTTTTATTGTTTGGAGAGAGATCAAACTAACAGCTTTAGAATCGGCGCAAAAAGGGCGTAAACACAAAGCGCGGACCCGCCGACAGATCAGAATCAGCGAGCTGTCGGCTTTCAGCCCCGACCGTGTCCGTGCCGTCAGGTGAGAAAGGCGACATCTCACTGATTCTGATCCGCGGGTCCCGCTGTGTGTTTACGTCTTTGTGCAGAATCCGTGTACCTGCTCGCATTTACTGCTTTAGCTGTTTGGTGGTTGTTGAAATTTTGTGAGATTTCACCTGAGATTCTGTCATTTCGGGCAAAATAAATTTATATTAAAAAATCGAGATCGGGATTTTAATGAATCGATTTCACGTTATCCAAGCCAGAATCGATTTTAATCGATAAATCGATTATAAAAACCCACCCCTAATCATAACACGATTGTTTGTGTGACTTGGGCTGAAGTGAATGACTAGTGAATTACCGAATAATCCAAAACCAAAGAAAAAACACATCTAAGAAGCAGAAAACATGAAATATCTGCCAAATTGACTAATAAGTCCCTTTTTTTTTTCGGCTCTTAATTTAATAGGAAGCTGTACAATATTTAAAGCTGTGTCTGCTTTTTCCTCTGTAGCACATGTGCTCACTTGAGAGCGAATTAGAAAGTCATATGGGAGAATTTCATGTGAAGATGAAGGGTGAGTCGCTTTCTTAGCCCATGTGACTTCCCATTTGCTGCACTGTAAATGAGCTCAATTCTCACTTCTCAGTTTCTGATGTTTCAGGACTGGCTGGATTTGCACGTCTGTGCGCTGGTGACCAGTATGAGGTAGCACAAAAACACAGGCGCACATTTCTATTTGCGTATCTGCGTCACCATTATCACACCCGCTATTTTTGGCCCCGGCAGGTTCTGATGCGTTACGGTCGCCAGCGCTGGAGACTACGAGGCCGCGTAGAAGTCAGCAACAAGCAGATGTGGGATAGCGAAGACTATATTTTCCTGCCTCTCATCACAGAACTGCTGTCAATCAAGGTAATGATACCACATTTATGTAAATCTTATGGAAAACCTGCAGTGTGTTAGTTCATCTTTTACTAACTCCTACAGCCATTTTAATATGCAAAACACTACAAACAGTTCGCTAGTAGGAAGTGTTATAATTTTTTGTTTTTAAGCAAATGACAGACGTTATTGATCCCCAAAGGTCAGAAAGTTCCTATAACAGCGACTGATCACATGCTCTGTGTACAGAGGGTGTATCCTCCCACCTGAGTTTGTTTCCAGCCCTGACCATTTACTCCACTCCATTCTCTCCCCACGTTTATTACATCCAGCTGCCTCAAAAAAAAGATCAGCAAATCAAAAAAAAAGCAGCTCAACAAGTAGAAAGACGAAATAATAAAGTAAAGTCATAATAAAGTAAAGTAATAAATAAGTAAAATAACTCAGTAATATTCATGAAAGTCAGTCGAAGCAAGAAAATAAACCCATTTTTGGGTCAGACAAGTACATAGATTACAATATGGTGAGACAGAAGGACCACAAGGAAAAACTTGTGGAGCAAACATGTAAAACATGTATGTCTTAAAATACTACTAATATCTTTAATGACTTTAAACAGCAGGCTGTGCCAGTGAGACATGAGAGATTGTTGAAGCTGTTAAAAAAATAGGCGATGATCAGTGAGTAGCAGTATGGCCTTATACAGATGTGATTGATGGAGACATGTCTAGAGAAGGCATAGGAGAGGAACTGTGGTACTACATGAGAAGGATGTGAGGGTGGTTAAGGTCACGTATGAGGGCAGAGACACAGTGGTGAGGTGTTTGGTAGGAGGGACGGGTATAAGGTAGAGGTAGGATTACATGAGAGATCAGCTTTGAGCACCTCCTTGTTTGCAGTGGTGGTGGACAGGTTGACAGGTGAGGTCACACATGTTTGCAGACAACAATGGGATTAGTAGTGAGAGTAAGGAGCAGGAAGAGCGTCTGGAAAGGTGGAGGTATAAAAGTAAAGGAGATGAAGAGGAATAAAAGTCAGTAGAAGCAAAAAAAAAATGAATGTAGTGGTGTAAATAGCTGGAGTCACCCATCCAAACAACAGGAAGTGCACAATAGAGGTGAAGAAGAGAGTTCAGGCGGGAGCAGGAGGTACAGGATTGGACATCAGTACATCAGAGAGAGCTTAGAGACAAAAGTTAGAGGGGCAAGGCTGAGATGGTTCAGACGTGCAGAGGAGGGATGGTGGATATATCGGACAAACAATGGCAGAATAAAGCAGACAGTGTTTGAAATAAAGATGAGGATAAGGACGGATGTGCTGGGTTATTTCATGAGGTAGTTAGATACTTCCTGCAGCAGTGGAGCTGAACCGTGATCTTTATCATGTTTTGACTACACAAGAAAAAATACTTGTTGGTGGTCAGTTCGGTTTGTCACATACGCCCAGAATAACTCCCTAATATATTCCCTGCTGTTAGAGACGTGATTCATTTTTTTAGACTTTGTCTTTGTTTTCTTTGATTGTTTGTTTTTCCATGTACAGATTAACAACTTCCAGACTGGTAATTCTGTAGTCATAATAAAAGTAATAATAACCTTTACCCTTGCTCTTACACACGTTCATATATGTGCGTTTGTATCCACCTCTCAAAGCTTTAGATGACCACATGGTCTCTGCTCTCACGATGGGGTTTGTATTCTTCTGTTTCTAAGGTGACGGAGCTGAAGAGCCTGGCCAATCACGTGGTGGTGGGCAGCGTGTCCTGCGAAATGCTCGATCTGTTCTGCCCGCTGCCTCAAACACTCGCCGTGGATATCAATGACCTCGGGACAGTAAAACTGAACTTGGAGGTCACCTGGAGGTATTCAGACCTGCTACACACACACACACACACACACCTCAGTTTACATGTGCAGCTTTTTTTTATGATTATTCACACGTCTTTTGTCTCGTTTCTTCTTTCTTCAGTCCGTTTGATAAGGACGACCAGACATCTTCCTCCAGCACAGTTTCTAAACGCCTGCTGTCCAATCAGAGCCCTCCAGACACACCCTCTATGCGAGAGCAGGTGTTTTATGTGAGTGACAACGTGAGAAACATTCACCTCCAGCTTTTTCCACTAACAACTTCTCCTTCACACCTGTTCTCCTAACATCGCTCGGTCCCAAATTCTATAAATCAGCTTCTTGCATTTATGCTAAACTGATGGGTTTCACTGTGGTTTCACTGGCCTGTTCTGTTTCAGCTGCTCCCCGACTGCTTCCTCTGTAGCGGTAGTGCTGATGTGTGTGAGGATGTTCGCAGAGGGTTGTGTGGGTGTGGTCGTGATGTGCCTGAGGCGAGCAGAGTGAACGATAGCCGTAGCGTGTTGTGTGACAGCAGCAGTATGTTGGAGCGGAGCTGTGGTCCTTGTAGCTGTTTAGTAGTGGTTGAGTAGAATTCCAATATGTTCCTCCTCTTCCTCGCCTCGATGAAGAGCATGGCTCGGTGTAGGCACTGGCAGAGCCGCTTGCTGGTCAAGGCCTTCCACGGGGTGGCGGCGGACAGGGCGGCGACCTTCCGCTGTGAACTCAGCCATGCAGCGCCTCAGTTCACCACAGCAGAGTCGGTGTGTTGGGATGTAGTCGTAGCTGTAATTTAGTTTATAGTGACGGAACAATTATTAACTAGTTTGTTAATATCCAATCAGATCCTTACCCCCCCCCCCCCCCCCCCTCAAAAAAAAACCCCAAAAACTGATTGTGTTTAATTTTTAATCCCAACTGATCCAAGTTTTGTTGCGGAGATTTGAGTTTTTCTCATATAATCAAGAAAGTTCAGTGTTTAAAGTAATGACATTTCACAAGTTACCAAGGTCCCAAAATTGTCCATCAACATCGCCTACACACAATCTTGCTATTGCTGGGTTGGACCCTCTTTTACCTTCGTTACCTCCTTAATTCTTCATGGCACAGATTCAACAATGTGCTGGAAATGTTCCTCAGAGGTTTGGTTCATAATAACATGATAGCATCCCAAAGGTGCTCTCTTGGATTGAGATCTGATTGTGGAGGCCGTTGGAGTACAGTGAAGTTATTGTCATATTTAAAAGTTGCAGTTTGAGATGATTTAAGTTTCGTGACACAGTGCGTTATCCTGCTGGAAGCTTTCAGCAGAGAGAGGATGGTGGTCATGAAGGGATGGACATGATCAGCAACAATACTGAGGTAGTCTGTGGTGTTTAAGTATGGTTGGTTGTTGTGAAGGGGCTCAAAGTGTGTAGAAAAAAAACATAGCCTCCACCACCAGAAGCACTCTGAAGCGTTGACACACAGGATGGGTCCATGCTTTCATGCTTACTTCATATTCTGACCCTGCCATCTGAATGTGGCAGCAGGAATTGAGACTGATCAGGCCAGGAAACATTATTCCAGTCTTCTGTTGTCCGATGTTGGGGTTTCCTCAGTTTCCTTTTGATAGCTAAGAGGAGCAGCACCAAGTGTGGTCTTCTGCTGTAGCCCATCTGCTCCAAGGTTTGATGTGCTGCCATTCTTCTCTGATGTCTGGCATCAACAAAGCATTTTCAGCCAGAGAGCTGCTGCTCACTGGATAGTTTGTCCTTTTCAGACGGTTCTTTGTAAATCCCAGAGATGCTTATGTGGGGAAAATTGGTGCCAAGCCCATCTGGCACCAAAACCACACCATATTTGAAATCATTTAAATCCGAGCTCTTCCCCATTCTGATGCTCAGTTTGAACATGTGATTGGATGATTAGAGATTTGCATTAACGCAAAGTTGAACAGGTGTACCTAATGAAGGGGCTGATTAGTACATGTTACACTGTTGAGAATATTAGAAAAAAAACTGAGTGAGAAACCTAGGACACTGCATGCTCGTACAGAAGCATCTCTGCTTTATCACCTGTTTTACTCTAAATAGAACTACATTTACAAAATAAAAATCTTACGTCTAATAGGACCAGAAACAAGTGAGTTCATATGATAAACTCATCAGTAGAGCTTTTTTTCATAGATCACTGTGACATCAGCTTTACTTTTGTCCTGTCTTTCTCCCCTCAGACCCAATATTCATGTTACATGGCCGGCCCTCCCTGAGCCCGGTTCTGCCTGAAGTGTCTTCCTGTTAAAAGGAAGTTTTTCCTTCCCACTGTTGCCAAGTGCTTGCTCACTGTCCGATTGTTGGTATTTTCTCTATATTATTGTAGAGTCTTCCTCTTCCAGTCTAAAGCACCTTGAGGTCACTGTTGTTGTGGTTTGGCCCAATCCAGATAAAACTGAACTTTTCAGGGGATCATGTCCAACTTGAGAAACTGTGGCTTTGTTTTTGTGAAAACCCTGGAAACCGTCAGATTACTTTAGTTGAATGCTTTTATCTTTAATCTTTCCCCATTTAAAGCTTTAAGGATATAATTTAATGATAGGTGTTCAGTTAGCATTGTGCTGCGTGTCACAGTACAGGTGATTTAGTTTCTTGTTCTGATCTCGTTTCCTTTCATCTCTAGTCTCTGCTGAAGCGTCAGGGGGAAATGGAGAATGGGACGGTCTGGTCCAACTCCTCTGAATCCTCCGATGACTCATCCAGTCCAGCACTGGCTCATCACGCTCAGAGACTGACGGCATCCAACTTGCTGCAAACCACTCTCACCACTCAGCTGTCATTCACGCCACACAAGTCCAGTGCATCAACGCCCTCGCTCTCATCCAACCAAGAAGAGGATGAGACCGAAACCGGGGAGGTTTTTCCTCAGACGAATGGCCATCTGCAGGCTTCCTTCTCCCACGGCCTCGCCAGTGAGAGCAGCCCGGATTGTACCGCAACTGACAGAGTGTCTGTCCAATCAGAGGAGCTCTCTGAAACCTCGGCAGACCTGAGCTGCTCCTGCCCCGACATCTCTCTGCCTCCTGTGGCGTTTGTGCCTGCGGAGGTGAACGATGACGCGTCCGTGGACTCGTTAGCCCGGGCTGAACAGACTGAAGCACAGACAGACACTGAAGCAGCAGCAGAGGAACACAAGGTAGACCAAAGTCAACCACATCAGCCCGTCCAGGAGATGAAACATGGCGAGGACGCTCCAGCGGTGAGTTCAGGAATAAATTTAACACATTCGTGTATAAACAGCGACGTATTTAACTCCTCCGTGTGTTTCTCCTCAGCCTCCTTTCCCCACATCTGCGAGTTTTAACCAGGAAGTCGAAACTGCCCTTGAAAGCTTCGACTTTCTCAACTGCTCTGATCTCGATGAAGAAGAGGAAGAAGAACAAGAAGACAGAGGAGAGAAAGAAGAGGAGAGAGGAGAAAAGGAAGAGCGGGATAATAAATGTAAAGAGGACCAAAACAAGAAGGAAGAGGAGGAAATAAAGGAGGAAGAAAAGAATGCAGAGAACCTGTACTGTGGAGGAAGGTCAGTCAGTGTGGGGACAGAAATGTTTGTCGACCGTGTCCACAACTGTTAACCTCGGTTTCTTTATAACAGACTATAAAGCTCCACACCAGCAGATAAGAGCTGGTGTGGAGCTTTATAGTTAAGTATAAACGCAACTTTAAAAACGAATCATTAACCAAACTCAGAGAAACATGGAGCATTTAGGAGCTGATGAAACCGGAGATGAGAGACCCAAAAAGAAGCAAAATGAGAGGGAAAATTTTTGAAGATTAACATCAGGAATCGTTCTTGTGTCTCCATTTCTTCCATTGTCTTGAACATGTTTAGATTTTGATCCTCAGAGGTCATCGTGGCAGTAATTCTAGTTTAATCATCAACAGTCTCCTCAGTACACTACTACAGTGTTTCCAGGTATTTGGCAGACAGATATTTCCAGCCATAATCTGCTGTGCAAATGCTGTTTATTATATTTCTTACTGTGTTATGAAATATCACAGCTTTGTTAACAATACTGTAGATGTTTAAAGTTCCTGATATCTGTGACTCTGAACTAAAAGGTAGAAATGTGAAAGTTTTATTCTGACTCTGTTGCTCGTAATAATTTAATGTGGCCGCTAATGTATACACGTGTACACATACTGTATGTCAAAGATGGACGTGGCTAACCAGAGGGGGTGAGGGGCAACTCCCCCCTCCCCATCTATACTTCTCTCCCTTTTCTTCAGTAGTTTTTGAGCTGTTCAACATGGCAAACAACAATCAAATTAGAAACTGCTGTTAACTTTCAGCACTCACAATCCGCGACAATAGAACTTACCCTGCTTTGGGAGGACGATCCCATTCTTTTTAAAGATTTTTATTACATCACTAAGGTATTTGAGAGTAAAACCTATCATTAAACAATTAAACAAAACAGAAATGCACCGTATTCAGAGTCTCAGGAGACTCAGAAAAATCCTAGAAATATTCCTGCTGTGTGTCAAACACACTGATATCAGATTTCCTTACAAGAGTGAGCTGTGCAGCTTCTTCTTTCTACTTGTTAGCAGCTACACACTGCTGTTGTGATATCCTGCAGTTATTCTACCTTTTTTCTTTTTTTTTGATTTACTAGTGGTTGTGAAGCTGCTGCGACAGGCTGATATAGAGGAGCTTTAAAACTGCTGATCTCAGTAAATCCAAGTTTTCTTCTTGCTTGTGTGGATATTTGCAGACCTGGGCAAAAGTGGACTCCGGGCTTGACATAATCAAAGCGGACTATTTTCCTAGGAGAATCTACTGTAGAGGAACATTTATTAAACTGACAGCATTTTGTGCTGTTGAAATTTGGGATTACTTCATATTTTTAGCTTGTTTGTCCAGTTTCAAAGCACCAAGGTGGTGATGGCCAAAATAGAGTTTCAAAAAGAAACCAAATGGCTGATGTCACAATGCCTGTGCATCTTTTTATACAGTCTGTGTGTACATATGTTTATGTGAGCTTCTTTATGCCCGGTAAAACGTAACCGTGACGTTCTGTCTCAGGAACAGAATTAACTCTAAATCGAGAGATCCAAGCTGCACGTGGTACTCTGTGTCAGTGAGCAGGTGGGCGATAGCATTTATGTCAATGTCACAGCATTTTGTTTTGTCTCACTCAGCAGTGACGAGGAAGAGGAGGCTGATGGTCTTGAGATCCTTATGGAAGCTCCAGAAGGATTTAGGAACTCTGATGAAGATCGTTTCTCTGAATCACAGGTAAACAGACTATAATGTTCTTTAATGCTCTGCGATTGATTAAGGTGTGGCGATGTGAGACGTTACATCTGTGATTGTAGCTCGTTAACAGCAGCATTACTATTTATTGCACAGTTTTCTTATAAAAATGCAGTGTTTTATAGTTGCTGTGGTCCATCCCACTTTAACTCTGGAACTGTGTGTGTGTCATCTGTCATACCAAGTCTGTTTCTAGGTAGTGTGCAGAATGTTGTTTGCACAGTGACAATAAAGGAATTTGACCTTGTAGCGTAAGAGTAGAATTTTGGGACATAATTATTCACACTGTGTGTTCAGCGTAAAGCCTCAATCATACTTTCTGTGTTTGTGAATCTGAGTTGAGTGACATAAATTTTATCATCTCACATGGGGTGTTGCATGTTTGCTTTTTGTGATCATATTGACGTGTCCATGGAGAATACACACTAAAGAGAGGAGCCGAAAGAAGCGTATCAGAGTGCAGGGGGTGTAGCAATCCTTAACGTGTTTTAGTGCACACAGTTCATAATCTAAGAGGGTCGGTGCATATTGTAAATGCATGATGCATATATACATTCATGTTTTATGATCACCATCTGATGTAGGTAAACTGAATCTATAAGGTGCTGCACCGTGCTGCCTTTACAAATGAAGAATTGTGTTTTATTTTTCAGGAGTCGAGCGTGGGTGACGCGCAGGATTTGGGTCATATAGAAATTTCTGAGGGTAAGGAAGAGGAGCACGGCGAGGGAGGCGAGGATGACGGTGAGGAGTCAGTCAGTAAACACAGGTGGTAGTTCTTCAAACTGCAGGTGTGAGAGGTTTAATTTTCCCTCTTTTTAATCTCACAGGAAAGGATCAGGAAGAGGGTTGTTCTAGTCCCAGCCAGGTGGACCTACCTGACTTCGAGTGAGACCACGGATCCACACTTAAACCATTTCTCCCACTCTGGTGCCATCTGTGTCCCTCTTACACTGCAGGATTGGAGGCCTTGAGGATGTTCCACTTACTGCTCAGACAAACAGGCTCCTCCCAATCACGGTGGAGTTTGTGCACATATTCGCCTTGTTCTCACCAGGAATGATAAACCTCGAGGTTTCTGTACCTCAGTCGTGACTGTAAACACACACACACATACACACACACACTTCCTCCTCTTCGTCCTCTGACAGTAATCATACTTTGAACGCAGACTTTATCATGTGCTCTGGGTTAAAGTGGGACCCCACTTAAGTTTACACTTTCATAAACTGCTCCTGTCATGTGGAAAAAAAAACATTTCAGGAACAGCTTAAAAAGCGGCCTTTTTTGTTTTTTTAAGTGATCTAATCATTTTCAGGTGGTTTTATAATTTCAAGTTGATGTTTTTCAAGCTACAGAGACGCAATCAGCTACAATCAGCTACCAAGATGCATTATAGTGACTTCAGAAAAAAAAAGAGTATTTGTGGATATGGAAGAACTACCGAGGTATTGATTTTCAGTGTTAACTCTCTGCACAGCCCGGAGCTCTTTTGCGAGAGGACAGGGCTTCATGAGCATGTGATGTTTGTCTGAAGACATGAAGTCATTTCCAAAGCAGCAATGTACCCTGAAAGTGAGAATTTTAGGCTTTCAGAGACGGTTAATGTTTAGAAACACACTCGGAGTGAATTTAAAGGTCAAAGTCGTACCAGCGCCTAAGCTGTTATTAGAAATGAACACTTGAAGGATAGCAGAAGTGCGAAACTGTATTTAAACCTGCATGTGTAGCTGCCTCACACACATACATACACACACACTGCCAGCATGTCTGCATTACCAAGCTCAGCTGATCAGTTTAGGTGTGTAAGCTATGCTCCGCTCTGAGAAAGCCATCCGGTCTGTGACTGTGTCAAAAAAAAAAAAAGAAGAAAAAAAAAGCCGCCTCACGGGGGCGATATAGTCCGTCATGCTTTACATGTTTCTTTAACAGCCTCGTCATTCAGAAAGTGCCTCAAGCGACGTTTAGGTTTTAAATGCCACGACAGGAGAGATCAGGCAAAGAGAACAGTGTTTATTTTCTGAATTACTTTGAGAGTGTGCACAATAAGAGATATTTACTGTTTCATATAAAGAATTGTATATGTCTTGAAATGTCGAAATGTTTATGTTCAGAAATGTTTAAACTTTATAAAGGTTTCTTTAAAATTAACACGTGCTGCTGTGTTGAATGAATCAACTTTAGTCTTGCATGTCATCAGGAATGTGAAAGTATTTTATGTCCCCAAAATAACAGGAAAATGTACAGATGTCTGTAAAGGTGAGACTTGGTTACCTCTTAACTAGATACCGCTCAGTCATGGTTATATGAGCAGCCTCCCACCAAAGGCTTAAAGTGACCAAAGTGGGATTGTTTATAGATATTTATACTTCCTGTTGTTGCATTTTTACTTTTAAAATTGTTTCTTACTACAAACTCACCAGCTACTTTATAAGTACACCTGTTCAGCTGCTTAACACAAGTATCTAATCAGCCAGTCACATAGCAGCAACTCAAATGTATTTAGGCAGGTACACATGACGTTTAAACTGAGCATCAGAATGGAGAGAAAAGGTGATTTAAGTGATGTTGAACATGCTGGTCTACTGGGATTTTCCCACACAACCATCTCTAGAGTTTACAGAGAGTCGGTCAAAATATAGAAAATAACCAAAGGGTGAAAATTCCTTTTTGAACACCACACTGAACCTTAAAGCAGAAGATCACACAGGCTCACCAAAACTGGACAGTAGAAGGTTGGAAAAACTTTGTCTGGTCTGACGAGTCAACAGTTCAGACTGTTGGTGGTATAAAAGGTGTGGGAGATGTGCTCTTGGCACACTTTGAGCCGTTAATACCCACTGATTTAAACACTGCAGACTGACCAAGTATTATTGCTGACCATCTCCACTTGACACATTTTTCTTACACTCGGGTTTTAATTTGATTGTAAATTATTCCCTGTCTGCTCTCTTCAAACACAGAGCAACATTATTAACTGACACAGAAGTCTCAAGGCAGAAACTCGATGCCCTCAGTGGTGATGAAAACGGCTCATTTGACAGAGACTGGTTATGGTTACTAAAACTGTTGGGTTGTGTGAGGGTTAAGCTTGGCAAAAGTCTCAAATAAAGAGGTCAGTGTGTGTTTGTGTAATTCCTGTGAGCCAACAGCCTCAGCTTTTCTCAGCCTTCTGTTTGTGAGCTACAACCAATCAGAAGCGTGGAGGTAAAGTATAAAGAGGAAAAATGGGTGAGATGTGCACAAAGGTCTGGTAAAAGATAAATAAAGATTATTTTTTTAACTCTGAGTCATGCAAAGCTACTCTCCCAAAATTCAGGGACAAAAATCTGGAGCTTGAAAAAAAAGAACAACAGGTAGCAATAACTAGACGATGTATTCTTATCAGAAACTAAATATCAAAGCTCGCTGAGTCACTGTAAGAAATGTCAATATTTTATTTGTTGAAATGTTCAGCGGGATAAGTCAACAGAAAAAAACATCTGTTATAAAAACCACCGTGTTAAATCTAACTACCTAATAACACTGCAACACACAAAATATAAAAATCAGTGCTTTAGGAATTTAAAATTTGTATTTCTTTGTGAGGCTGAAAACCACAGAAACCTCAACAGGTCCATAAAGATGATAAACCCCCCCCCCCCCACACACACAAACTGTAATAACAATGACTTTCAGTGCAATAAAGCATCAGCTTTTAAACACGACTTTAAAATAAGAAAACTCCAGGATCTTCCAGTGTCGTCTCTTTTGTGCGATCTCTCTGAAAATAAAACAAAGATTAGTCAGACTCAAAGGGTTTGATACATATGCATCATCGCTGTCAGGTTGATGTCAGTTTTAACATTTCAGTTTGGTTTAATTAAATCTCTGATAATCTCATCTGATCACAGTAATAATCCCTGTTTGCATTCAGTTTGCTTGGATTTTGCCTGTTTGGCTACATAGATAAAGGGCCCTTTCATATAAATGGTGGCAGCTGTATCTGAAGATTGTATGTCTTCTTTTGACTGAGGGTCACCACAGCAGATCATCTACCTCCATCTTACCCTATTCCTAACACCCAAAACCAACCCTCCGCTTCACTAACTCAGAGCTGTCCCTGAGCTGATGAAGTCATTTCTAATCCCCAACATCTCAGTCACGTCCAACGAAGCATCTTTACCTCATGTTCATCTGCCACCTCTAGCTTTGCATCCTGTGCTGTAAATAATAAACATAATGTCTCCAAAAGATGTAATTCATAATGATGTCAGTGTATAAATAATACTTTTTAATATCTGATTGCAAAGAACAGTCCTGTACTATGATACAGGCCTTGAGGCTGAGCAAGGGGTCTTTAGCCTTGAGGTCTTTACCCACTGAGGAAAAAAATAAACAACACAAAATTCAAAATCTTTTGGATCTGAACTTGTCATGTAACGTGTATAGACACTGAAAGGGTTTTTACAAAAGGTTTACCCTCAGAAAAACTAAATCTAAAGAGAATGAAGTCGACATGAAGCGATGATGAGCTGGTCCTGATGGAAGAAACTGAGATTCTGGGTTCATCCGATTCTCAGAAGAAGGCAGCAGCAGGGAGAATTTCATGGTTTGATCCAGCACTAGAAGCTGTATCATAGCAGCTTTCGTACATATTTCAGGATGTCAGTGGGCCAGTTTCAGCTCTTGTCAGCAGAGCTGGAGCCACATCTGAGAAGGCTGAGAAATCATTTCAGAGTCCGACTGACCAGAAGCAGCGTCCAGCTGTGTCTGAGGTAAAATAGTGTTATCTTACTATTTCTATATCACTGTTTATTAAGTACTGGCACACATTTTGAGCTATGATTGCACTTGTTGCCAAATGCAGTGACCTGATTGCTCAGATCTATTCATTAAAAAAAAATTTATCCTGTGAGAAACTGAGAATCAATGAACCCAGAATCTCAGTTTCTTCCTTTTCTTATCTGAAAATTTTAGTTTTACAAAGATTTTTCAAGTCTTACTGGGGTATCACCATGGTAACTTATGCTGTTATATCTGTTAAGAGATAAACAAATATGAATCAACCTCCCAGTGACCAATCAGCTGTCTAAAAACAGCACCACCGTCTGTGTGCAGATACAAAGAGGGTCTATGTGATGAGCATCAATGAGAAATATTAAGATCTTGGAGAATATGTTTAAACTTTTTACTTTTAAAGCAACTTTTTTAAAATACGTTCCTAAAACACAATACCTGAGCCTCATTGACCTTTTATTCAGAAGGCAGGTAAATGAGCTGACTGCTGACATCAGGTAAAGAAAAGCTATTCTGGGTATGTTGAACTTGCCTCAGGTGCATGTAAACATCTTTATTTCTGAGTTTCAGTAAAGGCGGGTGTGTCCTCACCTATAAATTGAGGGGCTCCTCCACCGATGCCCCCAGCTGCACTAAAGCGTCGCTGAGTACAGCCTTCAGCGCTGAGTAATCGGGCTGCTCGGAGTACTGCAGAGCCATCACTGCAGTCAGGTACGTTTGAAATGCTCCTGCAGCACAAAAAACAGAAAGATATCACCAAAGAAAATGCGGGAAAATGTGGTATATGATACAGAAGAAACACTGGAACTCACTGGAAACACTCCTCCTCCCAAAGCACTGGCTCAGAAGTGCAGGAACATCCTCCATGTACCTACAGCCATGTGTTATTTGCATTTTGTTTCACACAGAAGGTTAAAATTACACAAAAATGACAGATTATCTCTCTCTTACCTCTGTTTCTCGGTGGCTATCTGCTGTGGTTGAGTGAGCTCGGTCCACGGCAGCAATCCAGTGTGCCAGTGCAGCATGCAGTAACCCAAAGACTGCAGGTCGCTGCGGCGAGATGGAGCTGAAAGAGTGTGATGACAAAAATCAGTTTAAAAAAAAAAAAAAAAAAAACAGACCTCAGGTTTACAAAAACATCTCGTTTTTCCACGAGTGAAATTTGTGCCTTTTAACTTCAAAAACTGTAAAAACTGTAAAAACAAAAAACAGCTTCACATGTGAAAATAAAATCATACTAATGTGAAGCCATGGATGTTGCCAGGCAGAAAGAAAAAAGGAAAGCCACAGAGAAGGATGGATGTAGTGACGCAAATGGTTGGTGTGACGGAGGAGGATGGTAGATGATCCGCTGTGGCACGAGCAGCCGAAAGAAGAAGGAGAAGCAGATGTGAAGCCAGTGTTTGGCCAGATGGAGCGTGATCAGAGCGCTCTGGTTTACAGCAGCTTACACGATGAAGTATGATTTAGTGACACTGACAGACTACAGATGGCTCAGTGGACCACAGGGGCAACACACCTGCTCCTTTATGCGCATCCAGGCTGATGAACTGGACGGTGCCCTCGTGTGGCGTTCGGCTGGCTTCACGGTACTCCACATGCTTTCCTCCTGGACCGTACCTGAAGGCATGGCAGTATCCTACAAGGTACACCTAGACACACAAACACACACACACAGAAGCAGCCTGGTTACACACACTTCAGGACAGAGTAGTGCAGTTTGAAGCTCAGAGCATATCTCACCTGTGACCTCTGTCCTTGTTTTATGTACACGTTCTCGGCACTGATATCTGCATGAACGTATTCGTTTGAATGGATGTAGTGCAGCACATCTAACTGCAAGGGAAAAGAAAAGTTAGTCTCTTAACGCTTTATCGCCCAGGCCTAATGGATTTATTTTGTCATTCTGGCTCTAAAATTAAAATAATAACTCATCTTTCCAAAACCATTAGAGTTTTGTCTCTAGCGCCTGTGAAATGGGAACGATGGGCACACATAAACAGGTCAGCACAAAGAAAAGTAATCACTGTGCTTTCCAGTTCTTCTCAGACACACAACTCCAGCTGTGAGCACAGAAGCCCCACCCACTTGCTGTCCAAGCCTTCCATTTGTGAAGGTCAGCCAATCAGAAACCAGCTGGCTTAAAGAAGTGGGCCTCAGGAGTGGAGCAGGAGCTTTTTTTGTGTGTGTGTTTTGTTTTTTTTTTACTTCAGAGTGACGCTCAGCTATTGATTAAAATGACCAAGTGGGATTATTTATGACCTCATTATATTTTACACAGATTTTTTTTAATGGCTCTGTATGTTTATCATTCGTATACAGTTTCCTTCATCTACCTCACACAATGTGAAAGCTCTTCATCGTTACTTTGTGCATGGAGTTTCTGCAGTTTTAAATGTCGCTGCTCTACCTCTGTTAGTGCAAAACATCACAGTTTAGTGAACAGAAGTGGAAAATTACATAATTGGATACATATTTCTGTTAAATATGAAAAAGCGTGTAGTAGAAATCAACAAATGCAATGCTAGGAAATATCTTTATGGCTAAAAATCATACATAGCGCACGCACGCACACACACGCACGCACGCACACACACACACGCACGCACACACCTCGCTGAGCCTGGTTCTGCCGGAGGTTTCTTCCTGTTAAAAGGGAGTTTTTCCTTCTCACTGTTGCCAAAGTGCTTGGCTCATAGGGAGTCAAATGATTGTTGGGTTTTTCTCTGTATGTATTATTGTAAGTTCTACCTTACAATATAAAGCGCCTTGAGGTGACCGTTGTTGTGATTTGGTGCTTTATAAATAAAATAAAATTGAACTGAACAGAGGAAGGTTAAAGGAAGAGGAGCTAAAGCAGCTCGTTTCAGACTGTGTCTACACAAAAGTCCAGTAAGAGATAAATAAGCATTATTAAGAAGAGGAAAAAGTACAAAAGGTCCACTTCTAGAGTATTTGTGTGACTAGACAATTCGAAAACACCAACTATTCTATAGGCCAGCTGAAGAACAACTTCCTCAGACAGAGGCTGATTTTCTTTCTCAATGATGGACTGGAGCGACTCGCCAATGCTGGGAAAAATTAGAAACCTACAGAAACGAAAATAAAATGAAATTAATGGAAACAGATTTACAGGTCAAAGTAAAATGCTTTCATATGTTTTGTATGTGCAGGTAGAGCTCACACCTGTACGAGTCTGTATGGAGACCAAAGCCAACGCAGGAAGGAATCCCCAGGAAATCCAGCTTGTTTTGCTTGACCCACTTTTCCACTACAGAGAAAACAAGTCTTAGTAGGAAAATCATCACACAGGCAGAAAACACTGTGTATATGTACAGATGCACTGCCTTCAGAGTCTGAAAAGTCAGTTCAGAAAAGTTTTCAATCTACATTCTTTCTCACAGCCAGCAGAGGGCGACTCTTCTGGCTACAAAACAAACATCTATGAGAAAATGACCCTTATCATTGAATACACCTCCCTCAAGAGTTCATCACTAAATCAACAGCTTAAAAGCTTTGAATATCACATGATGGTCAATCTGTAATTCACGGCCCCTGTTAGAGATTGCGGCCCTCGCCGTCTGGTTTAATAAAACTGAGAATGTGATGACAGAAATCGTCAAATCAAGGTTTTAAAACAGGAGTCCACAGGCCAAAGGGTGAAGTTGCTGTGCTGTGATGAGGGTTAAAGACACAACAATGCTCCTCTGATGCCTATCAAGTCAAACAGATGTATTACAGCTTCATGCCTCAGCTGTTAGTGTTTCTTTCTCTGACTCATTTGTCGCCTTTGAGAATTTAGTTTTGAGTCACCTGTTAATTTACATCCTTTGTATCAAAGTGAATGTCCTGTGCACAGACAAAACATCCTAACCCTCCGTAGGTGATAGAAACAGTCACCTTATCCTCTGTCTTTATTGAAATCAGAATAAAGTCAGCTTTGGGAGCTAATTCTGGTAATTATGGGCTTCTAAACGTGACAGACAAGCACAATAAATCCTCACCAGATGCCGGTTTAGCAGCTCTCTGCAGAAAGTTCTGTTCATTGAAGATTCTTCCATCTTTAGCTCCCTAAAAGTGAAAAACAAAATATAACTTTGATTTTTTTTGGCACAGGGAAACTCAGGAGCAGAAGAAGCATTACAACAAAGTAGAGAGCAATTCAACGGATTATTGGTAAATAAATTGAAAAGCAGATACATTTATCTACCGTTTGTACTCACCAGTTTGAGGGTGTGATTCAACTCCTTTGAGCTTGGCCGAGAAACTGAAGAGAGAAAAACCGCTTTATTCATCTGTGATCATAAAATGTTCTATTAATATTTATCTTTTCTAAGTCAATAAATAGTCAACTGGTTTATCCTGCTGGAGTGCAATGCAGTGTTGACCAGCTACACTGGATTAGTCCTCTTTTTGCTTTAATAAAGTTTACTGGACTCAAACAGATATAATATAGACTTGACTTATTGCATTAAATGTGGGCTGCAGTTATTATGTTTCCCTATTTGTGGTGTGCTGTAGTTTATAGTACATCCAGTACTACCACCACCAACCACTTTAAAGGTTAAAAACCTTGATGAGGGGCATGATTTTTGTAAATCACTCCAGCTTTGGTTGTACTCTAATAAAAAAAATCTGCATGTAGAGAATTTGCTGAAATGCAATCTCAAATCCATGGACTATCATCTGCCAGCGATGTTGGGTTACTTAACGTAATCCCTGGTTCTTTGATAAACATGTGAGGGGTTTCACTATGGGACTACAGACCACTCGAGCTGTGCTCAGAGCCGATCAGCCCTTCCCTGCTCATCATCGGTTTCTTCCCATGAGAAACCACACCGAGCTCCTTCAGCACACCCAGGCTGATTTGGATGCCAGAACATCACCGAACACGCTGCACTGAGTGAGTCCTTTTAAAGACGTGTGCTTATAGTTACACTCTGGGGACAGCGGCCATATTCCTTCTCAGTGACGATAACAGCTGGTCGATGCATCACAGAAACTTCTGCTGCAACAACTCAACTAGACTTCCCTCAAACACGTTTTCTGCCAGCTGTTCATATTGAGTTTGCTCAGTGGGACACAGGACGTCAGCGATCACCACGACTATTTCACGTGAGTCAAACTCTTCAATTGTACATTTGTCTTTGTTTTCATTTCTTCCCCTTATGTCTTGTGACCAGTCCTACCTTCGTAGAGCAGCTCGGTTGCGCTCTGACTGAGCTGCCTGATCAGCTTCCACTTCTTGCCGGTCGTGTCGGTCACCTCCTCACCTTCAGGCAGCGGTTCCACAGAGGATGCATGCTTTGCCTTCCTGCCTTTATTTTTTCCAGTTGCTGCAAATTAATGACAACACTTCAAATTAATTAGTGCAGGAATACCCCCCCCCCCCCCCCACACACACACACACACAAAATTACACACCTAAAGTATGCTGTGCTGTGATTGAGTCAACAAAATCTTTTTGCACAAAGAATTTGTAAAAAATTTCTGCACACTAGAAGAAATGAAAGAAAGAAAGACGACTATTTCTTTTTACTGATTTTAATTTAACTTAAGTTTAATTTATTGATAAATTTATTTTACTAAGCTGAAACTAGTCCACGCTGAGAAGCTTCGGGTTTAGTTTTTATTATTACTATCTGCCTCTCGTGTATCAGAAGGTTTATGTGAATTCTGTTTATAACAGTGATTACTAAAGTGTGGGCTGCAAAGGTACAGCAGGTGTGCCACAGAAACACAAATTCAGTTTGAAATTACTCACATGTATGTACGCTCAGAAAGCATTTAAATATTTATATAAAAGTGAATTAGATCCATTAACAGGTGGTTAGTTTGTGACTTTACTCCTTAGTCTTAACTACATGTAATGTTCTTGTATTGAAGTTTGTGTCCGAGTGGCAGGTTTGTCACACGTTCTCCTTAAAAGCTTTCCACATGACTGATGAGCATTAGGAATTTATAAACAACAGCCTGTGTTGTTTATGTTTTTTTAATTACATTTTCAAGGAAAAACATCATCTTCCCTTGTTTTTGATTGGATTTAAGATTGGGGCCCCCCATGAGATTTTCTGGTATATAAGTGAACTATACCACTTCTGTAAAAGAAGTGGTTAAATTTAAAAAGGTAACTCTGAAAAGCCTAAGTAATGTAATTAAATTATTAATTGAATAGATATTCTAAGAGAAATGAATGATTTCTCTTGTTACAGCAATGAAACTGCAGTAAACGTGGTGATTGTAACGACGCCAGAACAACAATAAAGCTCCCGATCATTAAAATTTTTTTGATGTTTATACAAACCTATCAGTGTATCTGTGTTTTCTGGATACACTGTGCTTTTTCAGCATTCAAAGATTGATGACACCATGTCAGAGCACTGGCTATGAATTTCAGAAGGATCAGGCCTTAACTTAACAGAAAAGTTAGCAATAGTTCTTTTCCTATTACAGCTACATCCACTTCTGTCGTGCCTAGGCTGCTCACTAGGGCTGGGTATCATCACTGATTTCTATAATCCATTCGATTCCGGTTTTCAAAGTCCCGATTCGATTCAACTTAGCCTCAGACAGTCAGAAATATTATAATTCTGATCATTTATCAGTACTGAGTTCATCAGAATTGTGAACATCACAGCAGATGCCTTTGTGTGAAAGTAACTGAGAATAAAACACAGAAAAACATGAAGGAGATTTTCCTGGTCTGGCTTTTTATAGCAGATAACCTTAAAAATATTCTACACTGTTCTGCATATAAAGTTTAAATTTCTTCAGTATTGAACAACAGAAAAAAATAGGCTTTCTTGTCCGAGGTCATTTAAGTGAAAAAAAGAAAAAGAAAAGAAAAAGACGACAGCCGACAGCGCTGTAAACAACGGTAGACTGGTGGGTAATAAGTGAATGAATAATACAGAAAACAGAGATTGGAGATGGGAAACTGTTCTTGAAGTACAGAGAGAGATAGAGAGAGAGCTAGCTGTGCATGAAGTGTGATTTTAATAGTCGTGGAAGCAAAACAGCAAAATTCATGACGACATTGATCAAATGTGAAACGCAGTTTGCTGCTTCTTTTGCTGCTGGCTCGGTGAATTTTGGTTGGAGAGAGACAAAACCTGCAGCTCAGAATCAGCGCAAAAAGACGTAATCACAGCGTGGACCGGACGCATCAGAATCGCTAAGCTCCGACAGCGTGTCCGTGTACGGGCCGTCGGGTGAGAAAGCCGAGAAAGACAAAGTTGATTCTGATGCGTTGGGTCCGTTCTGTGTTTACGTCTTTGTGTGGAATCCGTGTACCTGCTCTCATTTGCTGTTTGGTTGTTGTTGAAATGGTTTTGTGAGCTTTAATCTGAGAATCTGGCGTTTCTGGCAAAACACAGTTATATTTAAAAGTTGATTCAGGATTTAATGAATTAATATCGCTTTATTCAAGCTACTCACCTCCCACTTCCACCTGCACTTTCAACTGGACCACGGCCAATCAGAGAGGTCCCGCCCCTTACTATCTCTAATTGGTTTAGTCCACGATAGGGGCATAATGTGTGTCTGTTGTTGACCACAGGGAAGGTTGCAGATTTTTTATTTTTTTTTTTTTTGCTACCCGAACAGTTGGTCGCACAGGTGCAACCAAATATTTTTTTTTAGTCGCACCACTGAAAAATTTGGTCGCATTTGCGACCAAATTGGTCACACTCTAGAGCCCTGATGTGTGTAACATGCTCCTGTTACATCATTCAAGGTGTAGCTCACCTTTTGCAGGAGACTTGGAGTTTGGTGAGGAAACAGGTGAAGCTCCATCTACTGCTGATTTCCCCTCTATCAAGCCTGTTTTTGCAGACGGCTTCTTTTCTTCTTCTTCCTGCTTTTTCAAAGGACTGCAGAGTTTCCCTTTCCTTCGCACTACACAGCAACAGTTAACAAAGCAAAGAGGAGAGGTAATGGAGATTTCATAAAAGAACTGCAGGAACGGGCAGATAAATCAGTGCTTCTGCTCACCAGATCGAGGAGATTTTGCAACAGGAGAATCTACGATTGGCTGCGCCCCAGTGTCGAGTTTAAAGGTGACCGTGTTCTTCTTTGGTGGAGATTCCTGCAACCCAGCGTCATTATCTGTGGAAGCAAAGTACTTCTGGTTCAGGGCTTCAACTGATTGTGATTGATTATGACTAATTTGACTAGTTTGTCCAGACAAAGCAGTCTGGACAAACATAAAAAATATAAGCTACAAGATTATGCATCCAAATAAGCATAATAACATATACTTAGAGGTAATAAATAACTGGGGGACAAATATAATTACAAACATGAACAAAATAAGTGGAGTAATCTATAGGCACAGTGAGTAAAGAGTTAAAGTAATCAATAAAAAATTCCACTTTGGGGGGAAAAAAAGGAATAAAGCTTCCTTTGACTGTGAGAAATGACATCACATCTATGAAGCCACAAGGAACCGGATCGGGGTTTAGCTGACTTCCAGAGGTGTGAGATACGACACGCTGATAACAGAAATGTAAAAGAAAGACTTTTTTTTGTTGCACAGAGGTACAGGGAACAAGTGAACCCTCAAAATATCAATGAAGGGTTCGTATTTATCTCCGTCACTAAAACATCAGACATGGGGATCCGGTTTAGCTCACTGGGGTGAGCAGGCAACAACATGGCGTATAGCTAAGAGCGGCCGGCCAGTGTTTGAATCCGAAATTACTTGCCGCATGTCTTCTTCTCTCTCTCTCCCTCTGCTTTCCTGTCACTCCTCACTGTTCCTATTCAATAAAGCCAGAAAAGGCCAAAAAAACCCAACAGATTTTCAAAATCTTAAAAAAACAAACAAACTCAACAACATACAAAACAGACATTCATGAAGTCATCGATCCAGAATTCAAGTATTTTACAGCATGAATAAAACACATGGTTTAGATCATAAGCCACATGTAAGCCACTGTACTTGAATGTATACTAAGGACAGCTTTCTTGCACCATTGATCTACCAGCCTGATTCCAAACTCCAGGGCCATCCATCAGCCAAGTGATTTTTAATTCACTCTAAAGGCCAGAAGAGCCTCTCATGGCCTTTCAGTGTAATGTAATGTACTCACATTTACAAAGCACTTTAACTATAAGTTTGTTCTATACACTTCGAGGTCTTCAGACCCACCAGTGCACGAATTCCACAAAGAAAGGCCCCAGCTGGAATCACAGTGAGACTACAAAAGGTGGAGTTTTTAGAACTAAACAACTTCAGGGAGCTGAACCCTTTGGTTTGACATCCCTGCTCCAGCTGAATTTACTCATGCTGTTTTCATACCTCATTATAACTGACCTCTTAACAGGATAACCTGTATGATCTCCTTTACCTTCTTTACCTTCTTTGTCCAGGCAAAAGGTGTTGCGAGTCCTTCGCAGTGCAGGACGTGGTGTTAACGAACTTAAAGTGTCAAATCCCTGGGCTGGACACAGAGAGAGATTGTTACATTGTTAAAGCTAAATTACTTGGTATTTTAAGTATTTATTTGAAGACATACTGCCACCTGTATTCACCTGTACTGAGTTCACAGCTCGTGCTTGGAGTGGGGCTTGGATTAACTACAGATGTTGCTGCTGCATTTCTCAGAGGCGAGGAGAAACTTGAGTTCACAGATTCAGATTGAAATGGACTTTCAGGACCGGGAAGTTTCTCCCCACATGAAGGACAGAATCTGAATTCAGGCTGTAACTTCGTCCCACACTGGGGGCAGAAATGGAAAGGCATTCTGCAAGAGTGAGGATAAATCATGATTATACATCAATCGTCTGCTCCAGCCACGTTGTGTGTCTGTCCGAGGTTTATCGTGTGGATCAGGAAACTACACACAAACAATCTGACAGTTGTTGGCTGGTAAATCTGTTAGAAATGAATTCGTAGTACAGTTTTTAGCCACATCAGTGTTCACAAAAGCTTTGCAAGTGTCACAAAAAAGTTTTCAGAAAATAAAGTCAAGTTCACAATTCTATTCCCAAAGTAAACATGAGTTTACTGAGAGGATTCTGGATATTTCTTTTTATCAGTGCAGAGGTAATATTATATAAACCAGGCTATGAATGTTAATATATCCCTCTGCAAAAATGGACAGCTTTAGTGAGTGCAAAGACTACATGAGATTTTAAGCTTTACGTATGAGGGAAAAAAAACAAAAACAAAAAAACATCCATCCACTTTCTTAATGGTAGTTTTTGCAGCATTGTTCCCTCTGCAGCATTTTATCAGCAGGTGTCCTGAGATGATTCATTCTTCTCTCTCCAGGATCGCCTCCACCTTCACTCCTCCCTCCCTATAGAGCTCAATGTTGTCTGCAAACATAGTTCTGTCTATCACCACTGCAAACAAGAAGAGGCTCAGAGCCAATCCTTGAAGTAATCTAACTCCCACCTTGAAACCATCTGTTACTTCTACTTCTGACTGACTTCCTTCATGGATCTGTAGATCCACAAAGAATCTCGCTCTGATCTTCACTATGCACCTCCACCAACTCTCTGGCTCATGGATGGAGCCAGCATATTACTGATTACTTGCATGGTTAAAAAAAACCTTGTGGTGACCCACTATATCACCTGGTGGTACAAACTGGTGTTATATGAAAGTATAGCTTGGCCCAATTTCAACTTCAGTTATCTCACCATACAGTATAGAGATGGTTTGGACGTAAAGCCATAGTAGTTGTCTCCTCACACTCTGTTGACAGCCTTAGTTAAATTTGAAAGATTTAAAACTCATAAAAATTAATTTACAAACAGTACCTAAAAGATTATTTATTGAAAATTCTAGACATATTTTTTTTAAGAGAACAATTAATTTAGAGGTAAAGATCCCAATTTAGACAGCATCTTTTATACTTCAATCATATAAATGCTGTTAGAACTATAGATACTCTTTAACCGAAACAAAGCTACAAATAATGAGGTACAATCACATTCAAGAAATCCCTCTCAGAAAAAAATAAAAACTCGAGATTTAGACTGTGCTAAATGTTGAGTTTCTGACCTTTTTTTTTTTTTTTTTTAACACTGTTGACTTTTTATGGAAGACATGGTCTTTATCAAACAGTCAGCTCATGTACATGTAGCAACACTTATGTTTGGGAGAAGCACCAGAACAAAGTTGAAATGAGAAATTAAATATCTCATTTCAGACAGAAGATAAAGGCAGTGCCTGGACCAGTGCTCGATATAAGATACATAAAGACCAATTTTGACCTGTGAAACATGCAAAAATGATACACTATTGTGCAAGTCTGGAACCACCCCTCATTTCTTTATATTGTGGTTCCAAGGAAGCATACTCTTGATTCTTTCACAGGGGTGTTGAGCAATAGTTCTCCAGGCTTTCCAAAGGTCTTTCTTTGGACATTAGCTGCCTTTTCACTCATTTTAAGTCCATTTAACACTGACATATAAATCGTTCAAACGTCAAAAAGGGCACCTATGTTAAAGCAAATGAATCTATGAATAGTGTCAAAGATAACACAGTTTAACAGACATAAAATAGTATTTTTGCAACAACAAGGTGAACCTCAAAGAGCTATTAGCTGAAAACTTGATATGTCTCAGTGGGATGTACAGTGTGCCCTTAAAAAATGAAGAAACTGGACAAGAAGAAGACTAAAGAACAAGTGTCACAGG
Source organism: Neolamprologus brichardi (assembly GCF_056152115.1). NCBI lineage: Eukaryota > Metazoa > Chordata > Actinopteri > Cichliformes > Cichlidae > Neolamprologus > Neolamprologus brichardi. The sequence continues at coordinate 18,040,262 of NC_142104.1, forward strand.
ACAAGAAGAGAAAGTCGTGTTCTTAAGAAGCAGATAAAAGAAAATCCAGCAAAGACTTGAAAAAGGCCCTGAATGATGAAGTCATTTCACTTGCTAAGTCCACATCCTCATTTTATGTTTGACAGCGTTTTAATAGATAAAGAAGAATGAAGAATGGCTTAAACATTAACTGAGCTGCGATTTGGGGAAGGCCTCAAAGGGTACTGGCAGCAGCTCCCGGGCCTGGCACGAAAACGAACAGCTTGTAGAACTGGGGGACTCGCATATAGATAAGAACCGGAAGGAGCGTGTTTGGAGGCGTGGTCCCGCTCCTGAAATTCACATACTTTATCTCCAAAACATTGATCCAGCTACTGTTCACAAAAGCTTAATCAGAAATGGTTTCATTAGCTGTCAAGAATCAATGCTTAAGGAAAGAGAAACAGGGAGTTTGAGAGTGATCCCAAACACACTGCCAACACAGTAAAAACACCTGCACAGAAAACACACACAGTGCAACACTACCAGTCATGGATTGGCCTCCCCAGAGCCCGGATCTCGACATTATTGAAGCCTGTGGGATCATGTTGACAGAGAACAGACTAAAAAGCAGCTAACATCCAAAGAGCAACTTTGAACGTCCTTTAAGAAGCCTGGAAAGCTATTCCTGAAGACTACTTAAAGAAATTACTAGAAAGCTTGATTAAGAGATTTCAGGCTGTGTTTCAGAATCAAAGGTGGCTCCACATTTAGCAAAGCTCTGCCTGCTGGCTGACTGTGTTGCATAACTTTTTCCAGGGAACCGTTAAGAAGAGGTTTAAACGGGGCGTAAAGGAAACTACAGTCCTTATCGCGACAGGAACTCCTTACTTAGAAAATATAAAATAGATGAAGACCGAGTACCAAACATTCGTGTTAGCTAGCTAAAAGTCAAGCAAAACTTTTAAAAACTTTTCGGGCGGAAGCGCCGCCAAAGCACCGATATTAACTTTTGTTTACAATAAGTCTAAAAATTTTGCACCTGGTTTTGTTCGTATATAATAAAAACCTACAAACAGTTAAAACGTCTGGTACCTTTGTTTTGCTGCTTCTTCTTCACCGCATTGACAATCTCACAGGTGGAGCTACGCAGGCGCAATGCTGCCCTCTGCAGGACTTCAGGACAGTTGCAACCAGCTGTGCTAAAAACCACAAAGCGAGTTTTTAGCGCGGCTCTTTTTCTTCTTCTGTCATTTTTAACGGCAGCTTGCATCCAAAGATGCTGCACTACTGCCATCTCCTGGCTTTTACTCTCACTTCACTTCTAAATCCTTAGAGCCTCTCGATGCACAAAGCAAGATTATAAGAGTTTTGTATTTTAGAATTTGTCTATTTCATTATTATTCATTTTAGTTGTTCCCGTTAGTTCACTTTCCAGAGCGAATTTTTTCGTTTCACTTTAGTTTTTATTGTTTGAAAATGTTTTCATGGTAGCTTTAATTAGATTCATAGCTACAGTGCTATGAAAAACTATTTGCTTCCTTCCTGAGGTTTTTTTTTATTTGTTTAAAATTTGTTTGATCCTCTGAAAAATGTGACTGTGAAAAATAAAATATTGGGGATCATCATAATATCTTTTTGCCAAATGTGAGCTTTTGTATTCTTTTTTGTCAGCAATGATTTTTCCCCTTCTAACTCTCCCATTGATGCCATTTTTGTCCATTCTCTTTCTTTTGTTGAATCATGAACTCTGAACTTAACTGAGGCCAGACAAGCCTACAGTTCTTTAGATGTTGTTCTGGGATCATTCTTGACCTCTAGGATGAGTTGTTGATGCACTCCTGGAGTAATTTTGGTAGGCCGGTCACTCCTCAGAAAGTTCACCGCTGTTCCAAGTTTTGTCAGTTTGTGGTTAATGGCTCTCACTGTGGCTCACTGGAGTCCCAAAGCCTTAAATGTCTCTGTAACCCTTTCCAGACTGATAGATGTCAACTTTTATTCCCTGTAAATCCTGGAGAGGTTTCTGTGAGAAAATTCCAGCACATTAGGAGTCTGGTACAAACTACCATGGCATGATCAAAGTTACTTAGATCACCTTTCTTCGCTTATCTAATGCTTAATTTGACTTCAGCAGGTCATGTTGGCCATCTCTACATGCCTAAATTAGTTGCTGCCATGTGATTGACTACCCCCAAAGTCCTGCTGTTAAAACCTTTATTTCAGAATTATTTTTTGTTTCTAAGAAGTCATAACATACTTTTATATACATATGAGACTTTAGGACGCTATAACTGTAGCGGCCTGTAGGAAAACCGAAGCAGTCTCCTGCTACAGAAACTCACAACAAGCTAAAGAAATGTGTATTAATTTTTCATTAAATGTCTGAAAGGTTTTGTACAAAATCTGTGAATTTAAATCAGAGTGTCAGTGTTGCATGTTTGAATATTGGCACAGGTAACATAACAAGCATCTGGTATTAATTATACTCAGAATCTGAAAATAATTATATAAAACAGTCAGATACATAAATACAAATGTTTATTTCTGGATATAATTTACACATTTTGCATATGAAAGTATGGCACAACTGACAATATGACACATTTCAGTTTTGCCTTTCTTATGTGATCAAATCTCATTTTCGGTGACAAATAATGTGACTCAACTAAAACATCACTCTCAGCCTTTCATAAATAAAATGTAACTTCAGTGTTAAATGTAAATATCAGAGGTATAAAATTGATCTGAAAGATTAAATTTATACCTTGATTGTAAACTAAAGTGCAAGCCCCATTTTTTTGCCCTAAATATAATACAGCATCCGAGCGCATCAGTTTTAAACACATTCAGCAACAGTGTGCAACCAAGAAAGAGCTGAGAATTAAGCAACAGCGACAGGTGCTTTTGTTTTTATATCCACAGGTGCTGATAAATAAACAGTATCCACACACAGTGAAAGGACAAGCCATAGGGGATTACTACAAATTAAGCTCAACATAGCCAGGCTTTTCTTGCGTTAACTAGCTTAACAAAACCTGAACCCGCAGTATCAGCTTTCTTTGTTAACTTTCTGCTTCAGGCTTTGCGTACACTCACATAAAAAGATGCTTTTGATGTATGATTTCCCTCTAATTCTGCATAGAAATGAGTCTCCAGTGTATCACCAACTTTAGACAAAGACTAAGTGATAGAGATCTAAACAGCAAAATGAAAGACCAAGTGTAATGCTGCAGGAAATTGTTAATCTCCAATTATCACAATCACATTCAGCAGTAAAATAAAGTTTGAGTTAGTATATTTAAATTTCCTTCACTTCAGTCTACCACCGGATCAATGTGAACACCAATTTTTTAACATGGTGAATAAAGCCTAAAAATGTAACTGATCGGTTTTCTAATCTGTTATCTAGTAGCTGCAAACCCAGCAGCAGACTAGCAGCAGATTTGGATCAAGCAGCCAACGTGAAATTTCTGCATAACCGCCTGAATTTCAGCAACAGTGTGAGGCACAGTTAGCACTGCTGTAACCTTACAGCTGGGCTTCGCGTTAGTGAGGTAAGGCTCTGCAGCTTTCATGTGTGAAATGTGTTCCTTTAGCACTTGGAGCATACTGTAAATACGAGCAGAAACTTTTGTTTTACCACAGTAATCAAGTCAGGTCGCATTAAAAGCTCTGACCTCTGATTTTGAGGTCAAGTTCACTGAGATTTGAACTCATCTGACATTTTCAGTAGTAGCAGTAGAAACAGTTTGAAAATCCTAGGTAACGTCCTTCTTGAGTTATCGTAGTTATTCTATAATTTATATTCGGTTTAATCTGCCGATAAACTAAAGTGATGGGAAATCATCGGAATTGAACAAACCGAGTAATGTTTGAAAGCTTCAGACATTAAACAAGTTGTCAAAAACGTTGTTTTATGCGAGTGTGCTCAGAGTCTGAAGCAGAAGGCCTGATTTTCCCACCACACCACTGGGTTTTTAAGTTTTTTTCAGCCAGACAACGCCAGGGAAGCCTGGATATGCTGAACCTGCTTCGTAATACGGCCCTCTGGAGTAATAAATATTTATTTGTCAAGGTCTTCGGGACTTTACGAATACTACAAATGATGATAAATCTGAAAATCTGGGTGAAATTCAGGAAATTAGTCAAAGCCTCTCTTCAGACAAGTGTTATCATTGAGATAACAATAGGCTTCTGCATTTATTTAATCAGAAGCCATTTTGATCATTTTTAGTCTCCAAGATATTCCTCAAAAGTAATCTGAAAGTCCACACACACTGATATTTTAGCTTAAAATATAAAACTGAGTATTATGTTTAGCCCAAAAAAGTCAAAATATGCACAAAAGTTTGATGTTTTTAAGCATTTTCTGCAACCGTCTGTTTTCAGCTGCAGGATAGTTAGCCAGAATCATCCCCGTTCCTGAGTTATTGCCCTGTTTTAAATCACTTTATTTAATTCATTCTAACTACTGAATGTACTTTTTTTTTTTTTTTTTTTTAGTAATTATTGGACTTAACTGTACATAATAAAGTTTAGATGATTTAGTGAAACAGAGTTTTGTAATTTTGCAGGCAAACAAGCACAAAGATTTAGGAAGGAAAATAAAGAGTGTTACTTGTCCATCTAGCTAACACCGGATGGTCACTGTGAGCTACATTTCCTCTTGCTGTGGCACCGGTGAGATTACAGCTTAACATTCAGAAGAGCATCCGTAGAACATAACCTAAAACTCCATAAATAGCTAATTTATCTCTAAAGCAAGTATATTCATAAAACCTGTGGCACTGCAGTTCACCTTTGAATATATGATCTGGAAATTTAAGCTATTCATCATAAGAAATAAATATCCCAAAATCACAACCAGCATGAATTAATCATTCAAAAGACTCATTAAATCAATTCAAATTAAATGCCCAAATCCAAAAGGCATTTAACTCAGCACTGACAAACTGGATGGAAATGTGTAACACACTGGTGTGTCGGTTGAATGGCACAAATGATCATCACAGAGCATACAATAATAATGATAATAATAATAATATACAGACTCCCACCTCTTCATCATTTCCCACCCACACTATGAACACAGATGTTTAAAATAAACCTAACATGCACATCTGCTTCTGTCGGAGCCCTCTGAGAGGTCTGGGGTGAAGGGTCCGTTAGCTCGGACAGTCCCGTCGGGGATCCAGGACTTGTCCACACATCGTTCCATCCTCTTCATGATGAGATCCAGCAGGACTTCCACGGCCTGGCTCACGTTATCCCCGTTTGCAGCACTCGTCTCAAAATACGGGATTCTGCACGGAAACATGTTTCAGTTACAAAACAGGGATCAAAGACAGCAGCTATAGTGTAGCTCAAACCTTTTGTTGACGTAGGAGTGCAATTAAAAAGTTGTGACTCTGCTCATAAGAAGCAAAAATAATAATAATAATAATAATAATAATAAAAATAAAAATAAAATAAAAAATTGGTCATTGAAATTAAACACTGGTCCAGAGTCATCCATCGAAACGACCTGAACGTCGCCCCACTCACAGAAGGGCACACCGAAACAATTTTACCCTCCCCACCTGCCCCATTCACCAGATCTGACTCCGCCCCAAAATGAAATTCAAGCTGAAGGGTCGCCGTTTTGACGGAGTGAAGGCGATCCGGCAAGCATCACAGCTTTCAGGACAAGACTTTCATGGAGCTGAAGTTGAGAACATGAGTATTGATTTTGTTAGTTTTTATGTGCAGAGCTTAACTGATATACTTAACCACACTGAGATAAGGGTGTTAGATATTGTTTATATAAATGAACAGATAAATATGGCACAGACTATATTAAAAGTAAAAAAATTCATTTAAAATAAATAAATACAAAAAAAAAAAAAAGGGAGAAATGTCTGTGGGACATCTGCAAAGCTGAGGTCGTCCTTGACTGTATAAATGTCATTTTATAGTCCTTTGTTAGGTGGTTGCCAGGTAGACATGATGCCGTTTGTAGATATAAATGAGAAGTTATTGTCAAGGCCATTGGCTGATTGTCATACAGTGCTTTTCTACTCTACTTGAGGACTCATGTCACATATACATTCACAGCAGATGGGCAGAGATGCCATATACTTGAATGCATCGTTTATATTTTTAGTAAAGGTGTGTCTGATGGGTCCCAAGCAGGATATTTTACACGTGTGCACAAATATTTGTTTTTCAAGGAGGATTAATTTAGTTCAACATTGTCCTGCACGAACTTTGGCAAACAAAGCGGCCACTGCCTCCTTGGCAAATGTTTGAGGGAGAGGTTCATGTACAGATGGATCACAGGCGGGCAGGCAGACAGACGTACCCGTACTTCTCGGCGAGTTCACGAGCCTGGTTTTCACTGATCATTCTCTGGTCCGACAGGTCACATTTGTTCCCACACAGAACAATGTCCGGATTTTCACAGTATGCATGGATCTGTAACTGACCTGAAACGATCAGAGGTTGTTTTTTTAAAAATGCATAAAGTTGTGTTTCCATGGAAATATCTTAAATAGTGGCAAACACATCAAGGTGTCATTCACGTACTAGTTGATACAGCTGGGGTTAGAGTAGGGAAAGAGTAATAAGAGGGAGATTAAAAGTTTAATTACACTTTGGGTCTAAAACCAAACTCCACGAGTCGGACATAATAAGCCTTTGTGCACAGTCAACAAGAAACAGATTATTTCTCTGCCAAGGCAGAGCCGATGTGGATGTTTGTTTGTTTGTCTGTCAGCAAGATTACTGAAAAGCTACAGAGCTGAATTTCATAAAACCTGGTGGAGAGATGAAGGCCAGGCAAGGAAGAAATAAAATCTGGATTACTTTCTTTACAAATCAGTAGAAGGGCATCTACAGGTGCCCTTGTAAATATCCAGTGACTGGTGCACTTTTATTAATTACATCAGCGGTGAACTGATTGTTCATGCTTCCATTTTCATGACTAAAAATGTGCTTTCAGCTCAACACATTAGGACACATACTCATCCAGTGTCTGACGTTGAGGAAACTTTGCTCGTTTGTGAGGTCAAAGAGGAGGAGGAAACCCATCGCATCTCTGAAGAAAGCAGTCGTCAAACTTCGAAACCTGAAATCAGAGGAAGAAAAAACACTTAATGGAGAAACACGAATGTTAGAGATCAAGAAGTTAGAACAGAGTTTACCTCTCCTGTCCTGCAGTGTCCCACAGCTGCATGTGGATCTTCTGTCCTTTGCTTGATGTGCCATCTGGACCAGGTGATTTGTACAGCTTAGAAACAGAAAAATATACATATACTTAATTTAACAGATATTAAACTGGGATGTTGAGGATATAGCCACCCCATTAACTATGTAGGAACAAGAGGGGGGAGAGAAAAAGAAACAAAACAAAGACGATGATAGAAAAGGTCTGAAAGCCAAGTTAGTTGGCAGCCAGTTTGAGGAGTTTAGAAGTGTTTCTGTTTGCTAATGAATCTTATGATAATCCTGATATTTATGACTGTGCAGGGAGTTTTTTACTATTCAAAAGTAAAGTTTAAATTAAGTTATGAACAGGGGATCCGTGTAAATGTAATTATCAGATACCAAATCAGAGCTCTCAAACTAAAAACAGGAGAGAGGAATGAATCATTGAATCATGCCTATGAGTGTTGACAGAGCGGGTTAAATGTTAAATGAGAAAATGTGAGAATAATTAGAGTACTGCCAGTTTGTGCTTTTTATGACTGCATCTTTTTTTTTTTTTTAAACAAAAATTCTGACATTTTCATCATAAATCAGTGCAGAAAAGGCAGAAACTAAAGGGAAAATTATGTTAATGACATTTAAAATTTCCTGGAGAAGCAGGAACCATGAACCAGGAACAGAAGGTTCCTCCTTGGCTAATCACCTATGGCCAACGTTGAGATGATGGATAGTTAACACAATTATTTACAGAGTTTGTCAAAAACTGTAGATTCATCAAACTTTAATAATTAGAAGGTCAGAGACAACTGCCCATAAAACAAATATGACCTTGATAATGAGTTTATATTGTGTGAGCTCTCATTGTGTACACGTTTGATTAAATAATGACCCACACTGTAGGAGGAGTAATGACTCATGTGAGCAGACAGATGGACAACGGACAGTTCCCCGTGGCAGGAGCTCATCGGTCCTGCAGCCGGATGAGCTGAAATGTGACTTAATGCTTGAAGTGGGAACTCGTCTCTCTCTTTGATTCCACTCCTTGTGTCTTGTTACCGCTCACCAGAGATACAAGCAGAGGAGAAGGCAAGTAGAGACACGGGGAGGGAGAAGTTGAGGCAGCAAACATTTAAGAAAATGTTTTCCTGATTTTTCAGCCTCATTTTGAAGTTGCATGAATAGTTTAGTAGTCAAATTACAGCTCAACTTGATACCAGTGTCAATTTATTTAATATATATAGTTTCAATAAAATCCACATCACTCTCAAGATGTTATTGTTCTTTTAAATTCTCACAAATGGTGAAGTGCAAAAACTCTGAAAACAGCTGAAACAACTTATGAATATAATAAGGATAAGTTGTTTCCAGCTGTGTCTCACACTTCTGATGTAAACTGATTGTAACTTTTGCCTGTGTATCCTCCATCACGGCTTCTCCTCCTCAGCCATTCTTAAACACAGTGTACTGAGCAAAACTGCAGCTTGGTGTCAGTGATGGAGAAGTGCAGTTACCCCATGTATTAATTAAAAAAACAAAAAACAGCTGGGGGGAAAAAACAAAACAAAAAAACCAAACAGATTTCTGTTCATCTCCCCAAAATAAAAAAACAAATATTCCCCAGCTGTGCACTCATTTAGATTTAAAAGTAAAGTTTTTATGTTTAACGGAAAAAAAAGGTACATTCAAATCCTTCAGATCAAGCATTAGAGTCACTTCCACTGAAACGATAATGACAGATACATATAACAGGAGCAGGTTTTCTTCTCAGAGCTGAAGGTCAGCAGCATTAAAGTAAATATGAGATGTGCTCAGCTGTTTGCCAATGGTATGAAGTGTTTATTCTTAAGGAGGGTGCTGCCTGCCTCTCAGCAGTATTAGTCATTACTTTCTGTTGCAACATTCACCGGTAGGCTTTTGTAACGTGGAGTGAATGATCTGGGAATCTGTTTAGGCTCCTGATCAGGCTTCCTGTACAGCGTGAGAGTGGAGTGGGTTTTTTTGGGTTGTTTTTTTTTTTTTTAACCCCAATAATATGTTCATTAAGATTTCAAAAACAGTGACAACATTAAAACAGAAAGTCAAAAACAAAAAAGAAAATGAAAAGAAAGCCATTCATCTTAATGCTGTACATGGTTATCCATATGGAAACAGCTCTTATTTATTTAAAAAAAACAAACAAATGCAAACACTGACTCCATTCAAAACATAACAAACCAAACACTTGATGGTTTACATTTACAATTATTCACAATTACTTTCTGTAATATTTAAATCTTTTATGAAGTTCAGAAAGGGTGTTCAAAACTTCAAAATAGTTTTGCTTTGGTTTTCAGGAGATTGCAATTTAAATTCATTTGTTTTATCCAGTGACTAACATCTGGTCTTTCAAGGTTTTTGGTATTTTAAACATTGTTTGTTGATTTTTAATCAAGTGGAAACAGCTTTGGGTCTGCTGGACTTTCTTTAAGGTCACTTCCCTCACACCTGATGTCCTCCTAAACTGCTTTGATGCCAAAAAAGAAGAGCTTAAGGAAAGAGCACCAACTCACCACTCGTTTTTCTCTGAAGTCTATTCCGACTGTAGTGATGAACTTGGAGTTAAACTTGCTATCTGTGTACTGGTACAGGAAGCTTGTTTTTCCCACGCCAGAGTCACCAAGGGCTAAAAATTTGATGAGGTAATCATATTCCCCATCAGACATAGTGAGGCCTTAATTTCTGAAACACATGAACAAAACAACTCAGTCAGCCAACAATCTTATAAATAAATATAAATGGAAAAAGTGAAGTCATAGTCATGTCTGTATTCTTCAGAAATTAAGCAGAGAGTGGAGTGAAAAAGTACAAAACTGGAACTAAACATAACTCTTCTAAAGTTTTAGTACATGTCTTATCCAAAAACCTCAAACACAGAAACTCTACAACACATGACACTTTTAATATTCAAAAGGTACGCTCATCATGAAAAGAGCAAAAGTACCAATGAACTACTGTGTCTCTGTGAAGGTTATTATTATTCAGTACGTGCTGTAGGTTAAACGCAAACATGCACACACCAGGAAAACAAGATGTGTTTATGTACTATAGAAAACAGTTCACTGCTAAAGTATTAATTAGTCCTGCGGTTGTTCATATTTGCTAAAACTATAGTTGCCACATAGACATTTATGTCTTCATCAGTAAGAACCAGAAGTCTAGAAGCGGAGTGCCAAAGACAGGCGCTCTATTACGCAAATCCAGTGGTTGCTAAATGTTGTGCCATAAGGCAGGGCCTAGTGTGCAGTGGAATTTTTTTTTTTTTTTTTTTTTTTTTTTTTTTGGGGGGGGGGAACCACACAATCAATGAAATGCACAACTGTTAAAAGAAAAAGAAAAAAAAAAAAAAAAAAAAAGAATTTAAAAAAAGTTGCATATATAATGTCTGTATGAATTACTTGGTGCTGGTTAAAGCCGACTTCTGTCAGATGTTACTGAATGATGGGAATTACAAGAGCAGGATTTAGCAGTGTGCTGACAGATAATGCCAGAGACAGCTCGTTTCGAACAGTATTTGACCAACTCTCTGTGTACAGCCTTTCAAGTTTCTAAAGATGTAAAGATCTGCATATGTTAGATCAGGGGTGGGGAACTCCAGAGGGTCAACACACCTGAATCAAATGATTAGTTCATTACCAGGCCTCTGGAGAACTACAAGAGATGTGAGGTGGTAATTTAGCCATTTGAATCAGCTGTGTTGAATCAAGGACACATCTAAAACCTGCAGGATCACCAGCCATTAAGGTCTGGAGTTCCCCAACCCTGTCTAAGGCTACGTTCACACTGCAGGCAAAAGCGCATCAAATCCGATTTTTTTGACCCTATGCGACCCATATCCGATCATGGTATGACAGTGTGAACGGCACAAATCCGATATTTTCAAATCCGATCTGGGTCACTTTCGTATGTGGTACTGAATCCGATACATATCTGATGTTTTAGAAAGCAACTGCTGTTTGAACGGTCATGTCGCATTAAATCCGTCTTTTACGTCAGTGACACAAGACAGATGCCAATTATCAGCGCCGGAGAAGACATCGTGAACGCTTCCTGGCAATCCAGTGTAGATGTTAGTGAAACTGTTGGGAAGACAACATTGGAGAAACGTGAACATTTTATTTGTACTGTATAATCTGAAGATTCTGACAGAAATCTAAAACTATCCTTTGAAGCACCGCTCCTCTGTAAAACAGCAATAAGGATAATTATTGGGTTATTTACATTATTATGTAAATAACAAAATAACTTAAAGCAAAAATTAGGAAACGTAAAGTCCGAAGTCTTTATTATTAAGGGCCATCAGTCAAAAAGCACTGTTTGCTCTGGGTCTAAACAGAGCGCGTGTGTGACATCTTCTTTTGCGCATGCGGGCCGCTTTGAGCGTTCACACTAGAGCGCGTTTGCTGTCGCATTTTATTTGTAGTGTGAACAAGCAGCAATTGTATTGATCAACAAAATCGAAATTGAGCATTAAGACCTGCAGTGTGAACGTAGCCTTAGATAAATATTAGAGCTCTGGCTCCACTACAGTGTGAAGATAATGTAAGTTACCGTTCTCCAGTCCAAGCAGCAGATTTTAGTATTTAATTACAATTGCATTTATTTTCTGATGCTTTCACATGAACTCCGTCTTCCCTAAAATAACAATACTGATAAGTCATCTTCACACATGAAGATGACTTATCAGTGACTTATCTGCAGTCTAAAACTTTTCTTGCATGAGGTGCATGTGAGAACAGATCCGGCACAGTTCTCAGACATTAGCTGGTCTTCAACCTGCCAGCTCCCTAACAGAGTCTTTGTGAGAATAGAAGCTAATATTCTGCTGCATTCACCACCAATTATACCTACTACCTCCTGCACGCTCTACCCAGACAAATGCCTCACCTAAACCACACTGTTTCCAGTAGTGCAAAGCATGAGCAAAAAATATTATCCCAACCTGATTTCTCTGAGATCATCTGAAGTAAAAAACAGAAAAATATAAAAAACCTTCTTTTCTTTTTTTTTTTTCTTTTTTTTTAAAAAAAACAGTTGGTAAAACTCGTGATTTAAAAAAAATCTCGTGTGGAACTGTTTACTAGGCCGACACATGCGAAACCAAACATCTTGGAGAGCATGACAACTCCAAACACAAGGGTTCAGACTAGGGCTGCCACAATTAGTTGACTAGTCACGATTAAAATCTATCAATCACTATCAAAATCGTCGACGACTGATTTAATAGTCGACGCGTCGTTTGAAGCTTTGTAAGATCACAAAAGACACAGGAACAAGTAGTAGGATTTAAGAGTGTAATAACGGACTGAAACAGAAGATGGCAGCACTGCATGTACAAGGATGCCAGCTGCCGTTAAACCCCGAAGAAGAAGAAGTAGCTCCGTCCCAGAATTCATAGCGCAGCCCAGCTCAGTTTCCAACAATGGCGGCAGCTAGTTAGTTTTAATATTACTCTTTTTAATTCTTTCTGGGTCACAAAATAAACGTTTAACATATTTTCAGGCGAGAATGTAGCTGTGTAAACCTCAAATATCTGCTCAGTTTATCAAGACACCACATATTTTGAAAAGCGCTCCGACGTCTGTTACCCACTAGCTTGATAGCTAGCCGGGGGCAAAGCTCACTAGAGCCGGTGAGAACACCGGACTCCGGGCAAATCATTTTCAAACCCACCGCCGTCTTTCGCTACTCAGGTTAAACATATATAAGTCACTTAGATAACTTAAAAATGTTATTGTTTCGCTTTTTAGTATTTTATTTGTTCCTTAGTAAATCGGTTTGGCTGAGATTAAAGTTATAGTTTTTACACAGCTGAATAAACCTCAAGCAGACAACTGATTATCAGAAGTGTGAGATGCTCGAGAATATACTCCGGTGTCCTGTTATAATTTAGATAGCAAGGAGTTTATTAAACTTCACTTAAACAATCTGCAAATTTCATTAAAATTTAATAAACTATCATCTTGTCTTTATTTTTAGTTAGCACATAGCTTAAACACTTAAAGCTGTAAGCTAATGATAGTTATATAAGAGCAGATGCATGCTGGTGCAATAAGCTGTACGTTTTACATCCAATGGATGCATGATCTGATTAGTCGACTAATCGCAAAAATAATCGGTGACTAGTCGACTACCAAAATAATCGTTTGTGGCAGCCCTAGTTCAGACTTTCTGCTAGACTTCAAACCTGGGACCCTCTTGCTGTAAAATAAAAGGCTAACCACGGATCTACTGCGCTAAACATGACGGTGTAACCACAAACACCAACCGCAGCATTCAACCTCACCACAACATTACACTCAGAGCACTGTAAAAGGCACATTAAACCTTTAACCTTATGGGGTGGCTGTAGCTCAGGTGGCAGAGCAGGTCAGCCACTAATCAGAAGGTCGGTGGTTCGATCCCAGGCTGCCTCCTGGCTGCATTCCAAATATCCTTGGGCAAGATACTAACCCCATGTTTGCCTACTGGTGGTGGTCAGAGGGCCCGGTGGCGCCAGTGTCCGGCAGCCTCGCCTCTGTCAGTGCGCCCCAGGGCAGCTGTGGCTACAATGTAGCTTGCCATTGCCAGTGTGTGAATGTGTGTGTGAATGGGTGAATGACTGAATGTAGTGTAAAGCGCTTTGGGGTCCTTAGGGACTGAGTAAAGCGCTATACAAATGCAGGCCATTTACCATTTAACCGTGTCACAAAAGAGCTATTTTAGAGCTATTTTTCTCTGCAGTGTAATTGTTTGTTAGTCTGTAAAAGGGCAAAATGCAACCAGTCTTCAAAATTTTGTTTTTTGTAGGAAAATCTTTTTGAACTCCAAAAAGGACCAATGAAATTTATTTTACTGTTAAGTACCCCTTTAGATACTAGAGCAGGGGTGGGGAACTCCAGGCCTCAAGAGCCGGTGTCCTGCAGGTTTTAGATATCACCCTGGGTCAGCACACCTGAATCAAATGATTAGTTCATTACCAGGCCTCTGGGAAAACTTCAACACATGTTGAGGAGGTAATTTAACTATTTAGATCAGCTGTGTTGAATCAAGGACACATTTAAAACCTGCAGGACATATTCAGACTTTATCATATAGTCTGACTAAATAGACTCATGTTCTCTTAAACTTAAACTACAGTGAAAATTGGCAAGATACATGCATTCCTTCTTTTAGAGTTTTAAGTGCCTTCGAGGCTTAGATTTGTACGGTGAACGGCACTGTGGGGCTAATCTGTGTGACGGAAGAGTGGTTTCATCTTGCTGACACGGTGACAGGAAGCATTTTAAATTCCTCTCCGACTAAAGACACGCACTCTGACACAGACAATGTTTTATGTTCCCACAGCTTTAATGTAATTACAAATTTTCTGAGCAAATTATATTATTTTCTACATACTTGAATGTACTGTGTTGTAGCTGCTGGATGTAACATTTTCATTTGTAATGGTCGAATAGGTCCAATCAAAACAGTTAAAAGATGGCGGAGATGTATCATATGACCACTGCACAGAAAAGCATTCAGACAAGTCTTACATTCTTTCACTCTATCGCTCATTGAACTCCATCTAGGACTATAATAAGCAGCTTAAGACTTTAAGTGCAAAATCAGGATCCACGATAAACACCCTGAGATGGAAATGCCTGCTTTAAGCACGGATGTGGCCATAAACTGTGAGCAAAGAGCACCAAGTCAGACGACAGTGACGTCTACATTCCTTCTCGTGTGTCCGTTTTCACTCAGGCGGGTTAAAACTTCTAAACAAGGTTTTAATAATAACTTTAAAAGCCTTGGTGTTTCCATTAGGTCGCCTGGAAGAAACTCTGGTTGGATCAACTGCCATCAGCATTACATAAATCTTGAAAGAAACTACTTTTATTCTAC
Source organism: Neolamprologus brichardi (assembly GCF_056152115.1). NCBI lineage: Eukaryota > Metazoa > Chordata > Actinopteri > Cichliformes > Cichlidae > Neolamprologus > Neolamprologus brichardi. Next base: position 18,055,304 of record NC_142104.1, read on the forward strand.
ATTTCAAATAAAGGGGATATATCAGTATTATTATCTTTTATCAATACAAATGTAAACTTAGTGACACATTTAATATTCAACCTTGTTTGCATGTTTACACACACACACACACACACACACACAATCTATCTCATAAACATGCAATAACCTAAAAGTCTGAAATTAAAATAACTGACATGTAAAGTTATAGTCTGTTAGAGTAGCCCTATTATACCCATTTCCATCTGCATATTTTTGGGAATAGTGTTGCAAAGTTCAAAATAAGCTCATCTTATACTGGGCCTTGGAGCAGCCCCTCACTTCATCTACTGACTTTAGCGCCTCTCATTTTAAAACCACCCTCTCTTTAAGCCATACTTTATTCTGATTGCGTGCTCCTCCTAAAGCAATGATTAGAACAGTAGGTAAAAGGGGCTTCTGTGAGATTGAGGGGCTATGTCTAATACGGCAAATAAATCATGCAGATCAGAGCACAGTGCTCAGCACTGGGCCATCTGTATATTTTTACTGGTCCACAAAAAAAAGCACAAAAGGTCAGGGTATGCGTATTTAATATGGGAATCCACCATATAAAGATCTCAGACTCCTGCTCTTAAAGCAGCGTTTTCATGTTTGTGCTTTACAAATTTAGATTCTTCACCACAGAGAACAACAAGATCTATCAGACAGGTTCATACTGAGAACCATGTATTAGCTCAAACAATATGACCAGTGTTGGGAATAACGCGTTATTAAGTAACGCGTTACAGTAACTACGTTATTATTGTGGTAACGAGCACGGTAACTAGTTATTATGCCAAAATCAGGAAAGCGTTAATCGTTACTGGGATTTAGATAGGTTCGTTATTCGTTACTTTGTGTGGTGGCTATCTCGGAGCTTCCACAGATTCAGTAACATTAGCAAGTGGTGGAGGCCAGCAGGTGGATGAGAGAAAGGGGAGGCAAGAGGAGAGACCCGAGGCAGCCGCCGGTCCGAGTGTCAGGTGAACTGAACTTCAGGTAAGAAGTTATGACCTGCAGCCTATCTGGGTCAGATATAAACCAAGTTTAGGTGGAGTTTATTTTTTGTTATGCTGACTTTTTTGTACTGCATACTAGCTAGCATGACGGAGTTTCTATACAGCTGGGTGGTGCTATGTTACTGATGTTGAACTTTATTTTGTTCATAAGGTTAATTATTAGAGTTGCCAACCGTCCCCTAAAAGACGGAATCGTCTCGTATTCAGAGAAAATATTACGCGTTTCGTATTGAGCTGAAAAGGAACACAGTTTGTCCAGGACTTCAGCTACAATGAAAAAGACACAAAGCTGGAGTTATTCTGTGTCTTTGCTGCACAGCTGCCTCTTCTTCTCTCATTCTCTTCCCCTCCCTCTCCTGTTGCTACTTTAATCATGAAACTGATCAATGATCAGCTGATTGGCTTTTCTCTCTTGTTTGTTTATCGCCGACTTCGACTGATGTTTGCTGGAGCCACAGCTGTAAAACCTGCTCAGGGCTCACAAAATCGCTAGCCCGACATCCCGGGGCTAGCGATTTTTCCAGTCGGGCTACCAAAATCTATCTCTGCCCTGCCCGTCGGGCTATCATAGGAAGGAAAAATGTATGTCAATGCTTTTGCATTCTTTCGGAAATGTAGCTGGGTAATTATGTCATTGGCATCGGTGAGCCACTGTCAATATGTGACACATTGAAATCGCGTTTGAATTTGCGCTTGTTTTTTGCTTTCACTTTGCAATCGCGCGAACTGTGTATAGAGAGCAACAGCACTGATTGGTGAGTGACGATAATTTGCGCACCAATTCCTCTGACGTCGTCTTATCAATCGTTAGCTTACTATGCAACATGACAAGTGAAATCTCCCGCAGCAAGCTTAAACATGTGAGAGGTTGATCGCGCAGAGAATCGCTGAGCGTTATGTGAGTGCCTGTGTAAAAGCAGCAGGATATATATTTTAGTTCTGCTTAGCCAAATAAGACAGGTAAGGGTGAAGAAGTGACAGCCAAAGAAAAGCTTACCACAAAACGGAAAAGTTATGACAAATCAGGCTATGAGGCAAAAAGAAAGTGCAGCTTTATGGTTTCATGGACAAAAGAATTTCTGTGGCTGCAATATGACGAGCTAAATAACCAGGGGTGCACATAAGTGGTGCGCAGGCGCGCAGGCGCTGTCAAAATAAAAAACGCGCACAAGATAAGAAGTTGCAACGCGTGTTTGCGTACATAAGATTTTCTGGAGGAGGACAGACATTTGTTTAGAACTCTTAAAGATGTCGAAGAAGCAAGCTCCTTTAAGCAATTACTTTGGTGTTCCTCCACCTCCAAAGAAATGCCCGAAGGAGTCCGAACCACAAAAGAAGCACGTATTCTCGGAAAAGTGGTTGCAGGAGGTGAGCTGGCTTCAAACAAATGATGAACGCACAGAGATGTGGTGCAGAATGTGTCGTGAAAATCCCACTCTAGCGGACAAAAACAGTGCCTTTTATATGGACGCAAACGCGCGTTGCAACTTCTTATCTGGTGCGCGTCTTTTATTTTGACAGCGAATGCGCACATGCGGACCACTTATGTGCACCCGTGTAAATAACATAATGTTCTGCCGGGTGTGTTGTTGGTTTTCCCTCGATTTCTGAGTCGACAAGCGCCTTTGTTACTGGGACCAGTAATTTTAAGAAAGGCCCCCCATTAGAACCCATGAGAAATGCATTATTGCTCAGTCTGCAATATCTTTCCCAGAACAAACACCAATTGCAAATAACAAACTAAAAATAAACCTGAAAAATCTGTTTAGAACAGCGTACTATGCTGAGAACTACCACTGGCACAATTTAGCAGTCTTTGCAAACTTCAAAAAGCAAATGGCCTAGATCTTGGTTCCACTTGCGTCTTAAATTTCAAATTCAGGATCTGACACAGACTGATTCATGTTCTACACAGTTCTTACAAGTTCATAGAAATGTCTGTTCAATTAGAACCAAGTATTTGAGTTGATGATTGTAATTTTTATACAATGTTGTAATTTGTGTTTCAATTTTTTGATTAATGTTTTGTTTCCGTTACAATATTATACATTAAAGTATAATATTGTAACGGAAACAAAACATCAATCAAAAAATTGCTCTTTTTTCTCTCTTTTTTTTTTTTTTTTTTTTTTTTTTAAATTCGGGCTACTTAAATTTATTTTGGGCTACCAAAAACTGAAGAGTCCCTGCCCGAAGGGCTACCAGGGATTTTGAAATTTTGCGAGCCCTGCTGCTGGTCATGATATCGGTTTGGATATGTGGTGAGAGCGAAACATGGATTTGAAACCAGGAGATGTCCTTACTGAATCATCAGAGCTGAACAGGTGATGGAGAAACAGGTTTACCTTTTAGGTGACATGAATGAGTTGAAGGGAAGTTATGAACTGTTTCTGAGAGACAAATAACACAAGGATCCTTTTCTACGTAGCTGATAGCTGGTAACTGTCCAGCAAAGTGTTGCCAGGGGCCAGGTAGGGCATTAACAGGGAAAGGGGGGGCACAAAGAAATACTTTTCTTTCTTATTCTCATTTAAAATGTCTAGCTTTTAAAAAATAATTATCTGAGTCTTACAACAAACGATTGATAGATTGATACATATATACCATCAGAACAGTGTACATCACTGTCACAACAGCGTTTGTTTTCATTCAAAGGCTTTATGATTTGGTAAAAAATGGTAAATGGCCTGGATTTGTATAGCTTTTCTAGTCCCTAAGGACCCCAAAGCGCTTCACACTACATTCAGTCATTCACCCATTCACATACTGGCGATGGCAAGCTACATTATAGCCAAAGCAATGCCCTGGGGCACACTGACAGTAGGCAAACATGGGGTTAGTATCTTGCCCAAGAATATTTGCCATTCAGCCAGGAGGCAGCCTGGGATCGAACCACCGACCTTCTGATTAGTGGCCGACCTGCTCTGCCACCTGAGCTACAGCCACCCTATAATGGCGGGCCGGTCTCTAATCAAAATGCCCGGGCCGATTTCTTGTCCCAGTCCAGCCCTGTATGCAGCTCATATGCAGTCTGGTGTTGCCTACATCTTCCTATTCAGAAGGCAGAATTTCCGAGTTCTGAGGACAATCGAAAACACCGCGACTGCAGTTTTTGTGTTGGATGTAAAAAGCGCACATGATGCTGTGAGGTGGGCGAGAATCATGGCGGCGGTCAACGACTGTCCAGGCGTGGGATTTTTCAAAATTTGTCTGGAGAAATCCAGGGAAAGAACTCCAACAAGATTACAGGACTACACTAAGCCTACAGAGAAACATGGAGGAGGGGCTGTTTTCCCCTTTAGAAAACTTTCAGGCCAGAGCCCTAAACCCTGTAGTTGGCCTATGAGATGCCAAGAAAAAAAAAGTTAATGACTGGTGTGAAGGTACCAAAAGCTTAGCAGGTTGAAACATGCAGAAAAGTCTCTGCGTGAGTCCAAGCACAGGCAGTTCTGTGAGGTTTCATGAATTCCCTGTTGGGGTTAACTGCCACTCCATTTCCACATAAACATTTAAACCATATAACTGATTAAAACACCACAACATCACATCAAAGCAAAAACTAGTGTAATCCTTTAACTTTTTTCAGGTCAGAAACAGGTTTGTAAAAAAAAAGTCCAGATAGGGCCAACAAAAAAACACAACGAGAAGAAATAGAGCATCTTGTACAGGATGGATGGAGTTCACTCTGTGAAAAACTGTAAGAAGTAGTTTAGAAATGTTATAGCGTAATACTGGGAAAAAAAAAAAAAAGTGGTATTTCCACACCTTGTTTAAAATACTGAGAAATCTCCTCAGAAGCGCTTCTGAAAGCTACCATCAGCGAGCATGGCTCCTCGTTGTAGCCACCGATACAAAGACAAAACAAATGCAAACAAGACACCAACTTCTCTGGGCTCAGGCTTATTTAAAATGGACTGAGATTGGACTGAATGGAAAACTGTCCCGTAGCCTGACCAATTAAATCCTTTTTTCAGGATCTGTGATGTTATGGAAGGCATTAGAGCACACAAATTGGGTAACTCGCCCACCTGTAAAGGCACCATTAATGCCAAACAATATACTTACAGTGACTTTGGAACAGTATGTGTACAGATGCAATCTTTTCCAGCAAAAGGCAGCAGGCCACATATTTCAACAGCACGATTCTGTGGTAAGAGTCCAGGTACTAAACTGCCTTGCCAGCAGTCCATACTGGCCACCCAATAGTGCATTACATAACAATAAACAAATGACAAAGAGGGCTACAAACTGTTAAGCAACTGCTGAATTAAGCAACAATGTAAAACTGTTTCACTCAACTTCCATATACTTAGTGTTGTTAAAGAGGTGATGCAACACAGTGGGAAAAGTGTTGTTTCTGAAACGTGTTAGCACGCAACTGAAATTATGCATAATTTTTCTTCTTTGTAGTATTTTTACTTGGGTATAAAGTGTAAATATGAATTATTGCACACTGCTTGTTATATATCTTTTAATCAGTGTCCCAAATATTTGGAAATGATGTTGTAAATTTTGAAGTGTGGCTGAACTGCTCACATGCATGTAGATCAACAACTAAAGTGACTACAAAACCATCTAAATAGTTTAATCAAGAAGTAAACACTAGAGCCTTTACCCCAAAAGCTGATTCTGTTCATCTGGGCGGGGCATTTTCAGCATGCGAAACATTTTGTCACTCATCCAAGTGACTTCTTCAGTCTCAGCTGACTGCAGGTTTCTCCAACCTTACAAACAGTACATTTGCACAATGACTGAAACTAGCACCACTGACAAACATGGGCTGTGAGGTCAGTTTCTTGATCATTAATATGCAAATTGTCATGAACATTGATCAACAACTACTGATCAAAGACCATTGATCAGTGACCATGTGTACTATTCACAGAGTTGAGGAATGGCTGCAATCACAGCATTGGTGATGCAGATGATGAAAGATATACGGTACCCTTAGGCCCCTTCCTTGATTCAGAGATCATCTTTCTCTTTTCACGTAAATGGGCTTCTTGACATCCCCCTCAAACCTGTGTTCCTTCCTGTCCAGGATGTTTACATCCTCATCATTGAAAGAGTGTCCACTGATCTGTAGGTGTAAATAGCCTATGGGGTCCTGGCCTGACAAGTTAGCTTTTCTGTGTTGTGCCATCCGCTTAGCCAGAGGTTGTTTGGTTTCCCGGATGTATAAATCAGAGCAATCCTCCAGGCACTTAACAGCGTACACTACATTACTCTGTTTGTGCCAGGGGACCGGATCCTTGGGGTGGAGCAATTTTTGGTGCCGCTTATTTCTGGGTTTGAAAGCCACAGAGATGTGGTGTTTAGAGAAAAATGTGTCTTAGCTGTTCCGATACTTCTGACACATGAGGGATCACTAAGGGTTTTTGCTTAGACAGCAGTTGTTCTTCTTCTCTCCAAGAGAGCCTTTACAGCCTTTAAAGTAGAATTTATTACAGGATTTCTTTTTTGTTTCATCCTCAGCAAAAAGTTGGAAAAGTAATTATATAATTTAACCTAATTATTACATTTGTTAAAATGTTCACTAATAAAAATCATGTTTATCTAAAAGAGTTTAAAGTCCTTGTATTGTATTGTGTCTCACTGGAAAAGAAACTGAAAAATGTGCTTCTTCATTTATGACAAGTCAAAAAGTACTCTGTAATGGAGAAAAAAACCTTTCAGTTTTAAATCAATGGTTTTAATAAAAAGCACTGGATTAACCTTGTAGGACTTGCAGCCAGTTTTACAAATAGACCAGTTACTGTTTTTAGTGCTCAGAAAATGGGCCAATATACTTCATCTACGAAGATACACTAAAGAATTCATTCATTATTAGCATTAGTATTCTTTTTTAATGAAGGTTTTTCCTGCTACCATATAGCAAACTGGCAACTATGTACCTAAAGATAACAGGACCACATGTTACTAAAGAGAAAAAAGAAAAGAAAAGAAAAAAAAAAACAAACCTACCCTGTTTATGTTTTTTTTTTTTTTTTTTTTTTTTTTTTTTTTTTTTAAATTGACGGAAAAGCTTGAGCCAATATACGAAATGTGCTTCGGCTAAAACAGGTCACAGAAGTGACACAGTCGAGCAAAACCACAGTGAAGATTGTGTCAGCACATTTCTGCAGATTATTATCAGCTAATCAGAGACGTTCTTATTGCGTTTCATTTAAATACAAAAAAAATGGCACATCATCATACATCAAGAAAATGCATTACATGGTATGTGTGGCACTGTTCTAAAATGTAAAGTTTGAGGTAAATTGCACAGTCATACAGCACTTCACAAACCTAGTATAGCTGTGAAAAGGAAGCAAGCTCTGATAGCACAGTATGATCTCTTGTGTTAGGCAAGAAAACATCATGAGCTGTGAGCATCAAAAAGAAGAAGCAGCAGCAGTCCTGTCCTTGTTACTGCCTTACAAAATGCGAATCTTTCATAATCAATAACACCAAGGGTCCTCCTCGTTCACTGGATGTACACCACTCTAAAAGAAACATATTACATGCTGGTTTCATGTAGGAGATCTGAACTCTTTACTTGCAGTGTAAGAATCCAAGTGCTGCCGAGACTCAGAGGTCCACCAATAACCATTTTAATAACCTGTGTGTCTTTGGACTGTGGGAGGAAGCCATACTGTCTGGAAAAAACCAACACAGGTACGGGGTAAACGTGTAACCTCCCCACAGAAAGGCCTAAGACAGCCAGTAGAACCATTACCCTTCTTGCTGTGAGGTGACAGTGCTAACCACTGCACAAGCTAAAATAAGAGTAAAGACACATAGTGCAGACACCACATACAAGTTGTAATTCATGTTATACTTGTATAATGGCTCCACCCTCCAACCCTCCCATTTAATCGCCGAGACTGGGATTGGCACTACAAGCTTGTGACTCCTGAGGCTGGAATTGTGCCTCAAACCAGGGAACTTGTAACTGTACTTGTCACATGTAACACAAGTGTGTTAACCACTACACTATGGAGCCGGTATGAAATGCCTCCATAGATGGGAACTAAGTCTGTTGCTGGATTTAAGTACATTTATTTCATTATTAGGGCAAAAGGTGACATGCAGGTTAGGATAATGGGTGGTCCTAAAATTGCCCCTTAATGTAGCAGTCTGGCGACCCATCCACGGTTGGCTGGACGGGCCGATAGATAGATGGTGTCATTACTAACAACTTCATTTTATAAATGAAGGAGGATTACTATGACATTTGTTTTGTTGATGGTGTGCTTAATATTCAAAATTTGGAAGCTTAGAAAGGAGATTTAGAAAAAAAAAAGAAGCATATTTAATTATCTGAATAGTTTTTAAACACTTTACCCTACTGCCTACTGGTGTTGGCCAGAGGGGCCGATGGCGCGATATGGCAGCCTCGCTTCTGTCAGTCTGCCCCAGGGCAGCTGTGGCTACAACTGTAGCTGCCTCCACCAGTGTGTGAATGTGAGAGTGAATGAATAGTGGCATTGTAAAGCGCTTTGGGTGCCTTGAAAAGCGCTATATAAATCCAATCCATTATTATTATTATTATTATTATTATTATTATTAATAAATAATTTTTGGTTGTCTAATTGTTACAGTTCTAGTAAACTTTAAATTGCACAGCAAACCAATGTTGAGACCCCATTCTATAACCCAAATTAAGTGTTAGGCTATATTTATTTTTGTATATTTTATGGTGCAGTGAACTAAAAAAAAAAAATAGATATGTTTAACCAATTTACCCTATTGGAAGCTAAATAAAACCCATCATGCTTTTGCTTTAAAACAACTGCATCTGAACATCTTTATCTGTGGTACACCTGCATTCCTAATCTAACCTGATAGTCCACCTTTCTATCAGCTAGGATGAGCTGTCACCAGCTTCAAAATTACTCTTGTTTGTACATGTGTTATATTGTCTGCATCGACAACACAGTCTAATAGCAAAATGTGAAACAGTCCCTAGAAGTAGTTTGTTTGTCCTCATGGAGGTGAGATGTCACTTTTTCATCAGTCAGCTGGACTTTGAAACTAACATGTACGCATGAATTATATTTTTACTCTGTTTTTATTTCAATTTTCCATGTTTTATTTTTATAGATTTTTGTTTAATATGTGTTTTTGGACTTTATTGCTATCTTTTAATCAGAAGGCACTTCGGTCAATTATATTGTTTTTAAAGCGCTCTATATATGAAGTTGGGTTGGACTGGATGTCTGCAGCATATCTGCTTCTCAGACAAACCAGGGACGTATCATCAAGGTAACCAATAAAAGAGCTTTGAAAAAAAAATGTTTAACCCAATTTTGTTATCCCAAAAAAGTAATTTTTCTGAATCTAATCTGGTACTTTTATCACATAAACCAAATCATTCACAACTAGACTTAACCAAGTCATTTTTAATGATAATAATGTGCCCAAAATAATGCAAATGAACTGCAAACATCTGTCACATGGCTGACTTGAACTACAATGTCTCGAACCACTTTGCACAGAAGGTTGTTTCCACCTCTGAAAAAAAATAACTTTTCTGCCATCCATGAGCCTAAAGTTCAAATTATTATCTAAATCTTTAATTAGTTTCTCAAACATTTGAGTAAGTAAGTTGAAATATTGATATGCCCAACTAGGGCTGGGCGATGTGGCCTAAAATCCATATCGCGGTATAATTTGAAACATGTGCGGTAACGATATATTCTTTTCTTCTGTATAACGTATTTTCCACACTATAATGAATTCTGGTTGTGCTTACTGAACTCGAACAGATTTTGGCATGCAGAAATCTGTTAAAAAATGTTTTAGTACAACTTTGGTAAGCCGCACTGCTTAATGGATTGTCAGAGCATTACGCATGCCGTAGTGAGAAGCTTCGGGGAGTAATCTGGGTCCAAAACTCCGTCCACTTCAGGTCCCAAAGTCAAACAAACACAGAGTTAAAAACTGTCTAAATTATTTCATCTTTAATAAAATCATCAGCGTTGCTGCTTTACCAGTTGTTACAATTAAGTTTAACATCCAGGCATCCATGAAAACAGAATTTTTATTAAATTTAACAAAGTTAGAAGTTAACAGGAAGTTAGTTCGCTAGTTTCCCCCTAAACATGACATACCATGTTCTGACTGAGAGATTTTTTAAACTAATTAAAACGTACAGCTCTGCTATCACTTCCAACATAAATGAAGACAGAAAACTAAACAGCAGTGGCGTTTGCAGGGTTACTAAAGTTGGACTACCTAGTATATAATGTTGTGCTACGTGATTGCTAGCGACACAGCTATGTTAGCATAACATTAGCACAGTGAAGCTGGAGGATGAACGCCAACTTTTTTTCCACTCGATAAAAGTTAACGTGAGGGATTCTGATTGTCAGGGTCAAATGCAATCACATAGCAGGATGCTATACACGGGCCAAACTTCAGTCAGGAGAACAACTGAGATTATTCATCCATAATACAAGGTTAGTTATTAATATACTGCAACAACATGGGAATAGAGCAGCTGCGAGAGAATTCAACATTAATGAATCAATGTTACAGAAGTGGAGGAAGCGCAGTTTCTGGCTTTCCCCATATTTCAAAAGTGCTTTATCTCTTTGCTATGACTGTCGCCCGGCATAATTTGCAGATGATAATGGTTGTAGCCGCTGCGATGCTTTAGACCAAAACAGGAGCAGCTTGATGACATCATCAACATGCGCTATCACAGTAGAGCGGTCTAGTCAGAATCTCTATCGTTGGCCAAATTTATATCGTTTCTATCGTATATTGTTTATATCACCCACCCCATGCCCAACTCAAAAGATTGACGAATAGATGACAAAAAAAATATTGATTTTTTTCAGTGGCATAAACAGGCTTCCATATAGTCAACATAAAAAAGCTATGCAGAGGTTGTTGTTATTACAGCATTACATGCAAGACTGGACAGAGGAAAAATCGTATTTGGGGACACGTTAAGAAGTGTGGGAAAAGTGTTACCAGGAATACAAAAACAGATTAGAGGTTAAGACCATTTCACAAACTGTGATGAGACTTAGCACTGATGGTGGAAAGCTCTTTTATAGGTTTTGAAAATTGTTAAGCGGCAGCTTTAACTAATCTATGTTGTTTCTTTAAAAAAGGTCCTTAAATGACAACATTGAAAACTTTTCTGATAGCTTTCTTATCACATTCGTTATCATACATGTGCCATGTTGTTTGTCCTTAATTTAGTCTTGTTTTTTCACATCTTGTCCAGAGCTGTCTAGAAAGAAATCTTTTTTTAAAAAAGATTACAATATACAATATACCCTAAAAGATCTCAAGGCTGTACCTTGGTATGCGTGGGAATGGATTTAGAGGCCATTCCTGTCAGGCTGCCACCCATGCAAACAAAAAGCAGCTTTAATCATTTGTCAAAGCTAAAGTGGAAGACCCACCCTGGGCAGCTGTCCAAAACAGAAGGAGGCAGCTCCTTGGGAAAATCCGGATGCGCCAGTACCATAAACTTCAAGCAAAATAGGCAAGAAAAAATTAAAAAGACAAAGAAAAGAAAAAGGGTGCTACACAAGTGATGTATTTGACTGGATAAGGAGGTGCTGCATCAACGATCTAGTCAATAAAATACCTTGTGAGGACTTATCAGCAGCAGGCAGTCGGAGGCGCACAAAACCCATTGCCACGCTCCAATCGATTAACCGAAAACAGGCCGATAGAATCTAATAATCATCAGCTGGTCCTCGTGTGTGTGTCACTTCTGATCACGTGACTTGTTAGGCAACAAATAATCACTTAATAAAATTTTAAAAAAAAAAAAAAAAACCTTTAACATAGATCCTGTGAAGAAGGCAGACCTGCATGGCAGCTTCCTCTGTCAAACAAACTGCTGCCACCAGTTTGGTCTAAGCATGGCAGAGAAGAAGTGTGATAAGAGCTGGAGACAGCCAGAATTTCACACGTTTCAACAGTCTGCTCCAATTATCGAGCAAGTGTGGAGCAAGCTACGAGCTCTGGCTATTTGAGGAGAGAATACAGCAGGTGCTAAAACGTTTCCCCACGCCAGCGCTCCTTTACGTTAACCACACACAAACACAAGCAATCCCAAAGCAACATATTCGAGCGAGGTAAAAGTTTTCTTGCTAACTGCAGACAGATGCTACAGACTGGTTTCTTCGACTTACATTTCCTGGAGTATACTCACCCGCCGCGGGGCGTTGCTGCTGGGCGCTTTGTCGCGTCTTAAAAAAAGTGGCTAAAAAAGTGGCCCCTGAAGACTTTAAGGAAAGTTAGGAAATGAAAGTTTTACTTTGTCCGTCGCCGCTGGCCTTTTAGTCGACATGAGAGCAGCCTCAACAGCAGTGAACAGCCGTGGTAACTCGGTCGGTGTGGTCGTGCTGAGAAACAGCTCCTCCTCACGGCTAACGTCAGCTAACTGAAGGAAACGGCAGTTACAACACACAGCCGGACCAGACCGCACTGCTTCAACTGACACACGATACCTCCTCAGGAAACATCACATTTTCTAATAACTACACACGGCGGCGTGATAACCGTGCCAACGCAAACTGTAACTACGCCATGTGCTCGTTTTGAGGCACTTTTTAATTACGCGATATTCAGCGCAGGGGCGTTTCCAAGATTTTTTAAAGTAGCGGGCACAAAGGGGACCCACGAACAGGCAGGGGGGCATGGTACATAAGTATATGTAATGCAGGATATTAAAAAACCAACAGAAAGTCAGACTTTTTACATCAGAATCCTGATTTTTTTAAAAATAATTTTTCTGACATTAATTATGAATTCTGACTTTTCTTTATTATAATTCTGACAATAATCTCAGGATTCTGAGATCTAAATTTTTAGTCAGAATTCTGAGATTAATGTCAGTATTCTGCCTTTTTTTTAATTAGAATTCTGACATTCTGTAAAACAAAAGTAGGAATTCTGTGATTACTGTTAGATATAGATAGATAAATAACTAGCTCAACTACACATTTAAGTCATGGTTCTATCTTATGACCCAAAGTATACAGAAGAGAGCACGATGAGGACCCTACCCAGTCTTTGGATTGGAACAGTGTAGTGCTGTCAGTGACACTCTTGAGTTCAATCCCTGAAAGATGCAGTTCTTAGGGGTGAATAGTTTTTATTTCTGTAAATGGTGGAAACATTGTAACCACTTCTATGTTGGCAATATGTATTCATAATGTAGCTGGTCCCCTGAAAATGATTGCTGAATGAGTAATTCTATACGAAATCACTTGTCTGAAGCTATGAAGCACATGTTAGTTGAGAAAATGGTAAAACCTTTGTATATAGCCTCTGTGTAGGCTATATATTATTACATTTGGGGGAAGTAATTACATAGTTCTGATCACTTAAATGTTTAGATGTTTAAAAAAAAAGTCATATTTTTGTGTTTCTTTGTGGTTTTCTGTTAGAAGCACAGAAAATGGGAAAAGTCTAGAACTGCATCTTTGACACACCTGGTGTAGTTCAAATAGGCACCTGTGTTGAGGTTTTGTTTTGTTTTTTTTAGAAAAAATTGATCTGGGCACACTGCACTGATATCACAACACAATTTTGTGAGTAACACCATGGGGGCCAATCAGATATCAGAGGATATTCCACTCGAGGTCTCCCTTCAACCATGGTTTTGTTTATATAGTGATTATAATTAAATGAATTACAAATGTATAATTTTTTTTCTATATAGTTGCATTGTTAGTTCATTTATTCCATGAAGAGACACAAATGCATTTCATGTGGCAGAACAAAATGTGACCTGTTTTCAGGCTTCTGTGGACCACAAACCTCATTTTCTCTTTGCAGATGTCTACATGTGAATGTGGCACTGTATAACACTTAGCAAGGGCAACTAAGGGGCCATTACAGTGCTTTTAGTAATGTTTGATTAATTTAAGTTATGTCTAAGCTTTATGGGCTCGCAGTCTCATGGGTAACAGCATTTACTCATATGAGAGATACCTCCAACAGACAACTGTTAGAGTGTAAGGCAAAGACTTTTCTTTTTAAGAAACTGATGAGTAATTAATTTTGTTACAAGTCAATCTGAAACAGATATGAGAACATGAAATTATTAAATATTTATTCTGTACATTTATAATCACAAACAGCAGGAATCAGTATGACTTCATCCATGGTGATCTTGTCTTTTTGTTTGGCCTCCAGTCCAGCAGCCTCCTGCCTTCTCAAACTCCTTCAGTCCAGTTCATTCTCTTTCTTTGGCTTGTCCTGGATCTGCTCTCCTGATGTCTTTGGCACAGTCTCGAAATAAGGTCTGTAGATGTAAATTCCACCGGCAACTCCGAGCATTGTGGCAAAGGCTAACTGTGTGAAAGGCAGTCTTCTTCGAAACATGATTTATTATTCTTTTAAAATTTAGGATTTCCCAATAGTGAACCTAAAAGAACAACAAAAGAGTTATAAGACACTTTAAATGCTCAAGCCAGTCCAACACACAGCTTTGAAACATGTGAAAACAGTAGTGAAATCACTCATCTCTTTACCACAAAGGCACAAAAATGTGAGGAAAGTGAAAAGTCTTTTTAGGTGTTAGCAAATTCGTTTGCACCACCGCTCAGTGCCTTTTTTCTCTGGAAAACTATCTATATGTATACTATTATTTTGAAAAATCCATATCGGATAATAGAGGAGGCCGATCGCTAGCTTCACAGCTTGTTCACCTTCTAGCTGGGAACATTTCAAATATAAAAACTTTTTATTTAAAAAATTATTATTTGTAACTTTCATAGCTCACCGAGGAAGCCTTTTGATCGATGTGTTTGTAACTGCGGAGCAGACGCACAAAGATAAAAACCCGAGGAGATAAAAACAGAAGAAAGAACAAGCAGGACAGTCAGTTACAGCAGGATGACATTCTTCTTCTACGCTGAGAAGAAAGCTGCACTGCACCACCTACAGGAGCGTAGAGTTACTTGCTGCTTGCTCACACACACAGAGTTTTAATATAAAGTAAGTTTTAATATTTTAACTTTAGAAATATTGATTCAAACAAAAATTTAATTATATGCATTGCTCTTCGACTTGAATATGCCTGCATATTCTGGCATATAAAATAAAATTTTTTGTGGTTATACTCACTCTTTCAAATAGATGCAAGTAAAACACAGCAAAATAAATACAATCAAAGATTCAGCTGCACTAAGTCCTGTTGCTTTTAAATCCATTTTCACCTCTCTAGCAGGAGTGGAGCCGTCTGAGCTTTGTCCGGTGCCACAGCAGTCATGTCAGTGGGGGGGATCCAGGGGCTTCTCTGTGAATTTCACATTGCCATGTCAATTTGCTAGGTGCTTGCTCAGATTTGAAGTTTAATTTTTACACTGTAGAAACACATTTTCTTCCCACACAGAGTGTACAGTGGACGCTAATGTTTTTGTCACTTTTTATAGAATCAAACTCAAAGTAATGTTAGTACTTCCAAGCTTTAAATGCAGCATTGTCATACTGTCTCCCACACTCTATATTATCGACTGTTGATCTATACACTTCTGTTGTTACCATGGACGTCGCACATTCGTATGTCATTGTCATGAGACACTCTCACAAACAAAATGGTTTAGTAATGCAGTAAAACAGCATACTCATGGGAAGGTAAGAGTAATCCAATTAGTTTTTTGCAATAGTAATCCCTTACTTGAAAAAAAATGTAATTGCATTAATTGTACTTGTAACACATTGCTGCACATCTGTGGTGGTCAGTATCTGAAAGTAGTCCAGGGAAGGAACAGTAGTGAACTAGTGACAAAGGCATGGGCAACCAAGGCTCTCTGACAAGCTACAGAGGTGTCAGAACACCCCTGTGCATTACAGATCAGTCTGATTCCCGTCTACCACCAAAAGCACCAACAACAAACTGGACCATGGGGCAATCACCTGTTTAAATGAATCATGTTTTCTTTTACATCACATGGATGGGCAGGTGTATCCATATTTTATCTGGTGAAAACCAGGCATCAGGATGCACTATGGGGAGAAGGCAAGTTGGTGGTGGCAGTATGATGCTTTAGACAATGTTTTGCTGGAAAACCTTGTTACTTTGACATGTACCACCTACATAAGTATTGTTGCAGACCATGTACACCCTTCCACTGAAACTGCATTCCCTAATGGCTGAAGTCGGCCACAAAGCAAAACAATGAGTGTGTGGTGTTGACTTCGCCTCCAAATTCTCCTAATCTAAATCCAGTTGAGCATCTGTGAATGGACAATATATCCAACCTTAAAACAGCAGGATGACAAAAATAAATAAAGGAGCTTTTATTTTGAAGGCGGGAGAGAACATTTCACCGGAAGTAGACATGATTGCGGAAGCGGTCCATAGTTCATTTAGCTAACTGAAGTTACCTTACATTTATGAAGACTTTTTGGAGATGTAACAGTCTAATAATGCTAGTTAAATAAACCCGAAGCTCGTCCCTGTCGGCAGGCCTGGAGCTCAGTTTGTCTTCACTTTTAAAACTGATTGTATATGTTAACTTTTTGATTGTGTGAGGAGCGAACTTACCTGCTGCAACACATACGCAGGTGAGCTGAGCTGAGCTATGCCCGCAAGAGGTTTATGTGAAGATGGAGAATCTGCGCTCACGTCTGAAGTTTGGGAGTAAAGTGGAGGACGTGAAGCTGAGGAGACGTAAATCCCAGCTGTACTCCAGGCAGGAGGAGAGTCCTCTGAACATCGGTGGGGCTCTGAGATTTATCACAAAGAGAAATAAAACAGGTGTTCTCCGCAGCTGCTCAAATGTGCTCATTTGTCTGACCTCCACAGGTGTGCTGAGCGTGACCGTGTTTTGTGTCGTGTTCAGACTGATTAACTGCCTCCTGGTTCAAACCAGCTTCGTCCCGGATGAGTACTGGCAGTCTCTGGAGGTCTCCCATAGGATGGTCTTCAAATATCCTTTTTGGGAGACACCCCTCACAGAGGGCACAGTGGATACGTGCACTTTTATTCATTCATTTACTTTTATTAAATATTTTAAGCAACTTTGCTGTGTTCAAAGTCACTTAAATCACCTTCCTTCCCCAATGTGATGCTCAGATTGGACTTCAGCAGGTGTCTTGATCATGTCACCATGTCTAATTGCAGTTGAGTTGGTGACCTGTGATTGGCTGATTGCAAATTTGGTTAGACTGTTGAGCTCTACTTTTTTGTGCTTTTCTGAACTTCCTAATTGTTGCCCCTGATACAATTCCACCAATTAAACATTAAGAAAATGAAAAACTAAACTGAAATGTGCAAACCCCCTGTTTATGTTTATGGTTCCCAGCAGAGATACATAAAGTGACTGTTCACTGTTTTAAATCCCAACAGCAGCTTCATGCATTACCGTTGTTATTCTATCCTTAACACAGTAACTTATGGGTATCTGACCTGGGAATGGAAGGCGGGAATAAGAGGATTCTCATATCCACTTCTCTTTGCATTCTTATATAAGATCTTACAGTTCATCAGCTACGACTCGGTTCAGCTGCTGGCAAGTTTCTTTATTATTTTCTCTCAGTAATCTTTTTTTAATGAGCATTTGAACAATTTCCTGTAGTCACAAAGTTTCTATAAACTTGTCTGGCTCTTCAGATTTGGCTTCCGCGAATTCTTCAGTCGCTTCTGGCTTCGTTTGCTGACGTGAAATTCTTCTTCCTGCTTCAAACGCTGGAAAATCAGGATGTTGCAAGATGGACAGTAGGTGGATGTATGCAGATAATGAAAGATTTGAGTGAATATAAGCAGACTGTTTTGCATGGTGACTGTGCTTGGGATTATTTTAAAGATGGAAAATGGAAGCCTGCCTTTTGTTCAATTTACACTGCGGTTTAAGCATAATAATAATAATAATAATGATAATAAAAATGGCTTCAGTGCTCTGCAGTTTTCATACCTAATCCTCACTTGTCTTTCACCTCCAGTTCTTCTGTCACATGTGCTCCTGGTTTACGTGGTTCTGCTGCACCAGGACTCTGACCAACAGCATGGAGGCCACCATCACCACTCTGGCTCTTTCTTACTTTCCTCTTCCCGGGTCCAAAACACACAGCAGGTCTTGATCTTAAATAGAATTTCTTCTAGAATAAAATTAAGAAACATGAAATAAATAAAAAATGAAAAAAAAAAATCTGAAAAAGTTAAAAGTAAAAAAAAAAACTGAATTAAAAAAGTCAATAAAAAATAAAAATACATTAAAAACAAGAGAAAAAAATCTTACACAAAGGATGCATATCAGAAAGTATCCTTGAAGTGAACTTACACTTTTCAGTTCACAGTAGTGTAAACTGTAACCTTAGCTATGCTTTAAATAAACAATAAATTAAAACCAAAACAGGCCGAACCCACCTCCCCATCAATCTGAGCCCTCCCCATCACTCCACATAACCAGAGACCAAAATAAACATCTGAAATGTAGCTTGATCAGAGTTATAAATAATAACCTCCATCTAAACTGATTGCCGGCAGTTTTAAAGCAAAGCGGGGCACCAAAGTCTCTCCTGTTGAATTACACAGAAGCGAAATGTACTTTTTATTTACCCTGATGATCTCTGTGGGGTGTTTTATATACATGCTGCTGTTTTCCAGTAAGAAGTACTTGGCCCTGGTGGCCTTGGCTGTGATTATTCGCCCGACGGCCGTGATCGTCTGGTTTCCTCTGCTGTTGTATCATTTCTGGCAGGAAGACAACAAACTGAGGCTCATCACTCATCACTACATTCCCACAGGGTTTGTACTTTCAGCCTCTTCTCCTCTATAACCGTTAGCTTTACAGTCTTTTGTCTCCGGTGTATGATTGTTCTGTCATCACTAGGACGTTGGCCATTGTCACTTCAACAGCGATTGACTGCTTTTTCTATGAGAAGGTAAAATCTCTCTGTCTCTCTCTCTGTCTCTCTCTCTCTCTCTCTCTCACTCACACACACACACACACACACACACACACACACACACACACACAAAAACAAACACACATATCCAGTAACTCCCTCAGCATGAAGTCGGTCGGCTGTAACGGCTCCTTTCTGTTTTCCAGTGGACACCAGTGCAGTTTAACTTCCTCAAGTTTAACATCTTGCACGGTGTGGCTGATTTCTACGGCTCTCACCCCTGGCACTGGTACCTCACTCAGGGCTTTGCCGTGGTGATCGGCCCTCATCTCCCGCTCTTTCTTTACGGTTGCATGCTCGCCTTCAAGAGATACAAAATCCTGCTGGCAGCTGTCGTCTGGACAATCGCAGTTTACAGGTGAAGCTGCAACCCACACTGCTTACCTGTTCTTGTGATGCTGGCTTATGGTTATTAAACACAAACGCAGAGTTTCCTTTGCCCCTTATTTTTATTCTTTAAAAAAAAAGATTAGTGTGAAATATTTGATGTCTGTTTGGACCCCGATTGGCTGCAGAGTGGAGCCTTCTATGGGTGGAGTTTCTTTCAACGCATGCGTGTGTGGATTTTGGATCTGGGTGAATTGGAGGCTGTGTCTGTGGCTTTAGCTCTTTTCATGTTCTCTGGCATGCAGAGCGTGCATAGTGTGTTTGGCCCATTTAAAACATTTATGTTGGTGGTGCTCGTCAAAGAAACCTCTCCACAAATGTCAGGAGCCAGATATTTTCCAACAGAACATTGTAACTTAAAGGCAAACAGCTTTATTCACTTTACCATTCAGTTTGATTTAGAGTCTGACTCATTTATGATTTATTATACCAATTTTATTTTGGTGATTTAAAAAGTCGATAGATCAGCCAATATTTTTCTTTTCTTTTCTGAAACAAATTTCTCTGACATATATGTGTAGTTATTTGTGAGTCGTTACTAAGATAATACGTCAGTCCAGTTTAACAATAATGTTGTTTTACTGTTTTGACAAGTCATGGATCTAGTTTGTACTCTAAACATTCTGCTTGGATCAGCTGATTTTGCCAACAGGGAAGTTACAGAGTGACCTCTGGTGGACAAACTATACAACATCAACACTCATAAAATCAGAATTAGAATACTTTATTAATCCCTAGGGAAATTAACTTAAGGGTCTTTTGCCAGTCTCTCTTTTAAATTTTTATTTGATGACCAATATGAATATCGATATTTCAGCAAATAGCTAAAATTGGCCGATGTATCATTTAGGTTGTGTTTGATGGATATTATTTTTAGTCCAATTATGTTGTTCAGTCATTCAGAGGCATTTATCTGAAAGCACATGCTCACCTGTTTCTGTTCTAAACATCCAGGAAGTCACATAGTCAAAGAAGAGGAGAAGGGACGGAGTTTAAATTGATGGTTTAAAGATCTCTGAGCAGATTTATTTTTACGCTCAACAAAACCCTTTATTCATTTTGAGTCCTCCTAAGACATTTGCAAACGTTTTTATTTTTTTTAACAGTGTGAAACCTGTTTAAATCCCAGCTACTTGTTATGTTACAGATTCCTATAAAGCTTCCTGTGGGTCCTGGTTGGTAGACAGTCTGACCTGTTTTATTTTTTCCTTCCAGTTTGCTTCCACACAAGGAGTTCAGATTCATTTATCCAGTGCTGCCTTTCTGTATGGTCTTCTGTGGTAAGTCACGTATTCACATCAGAACTGCAGTATGTGGTCATTTCCATCCAGGTGTGTTTATATAATAAACGTTTTCTTTCCACAGGCATTTCTTTGGCTCACCTGAAATCGTGGCGTCGACCTGCAGCAGCCGCCTTGTTATCGGCCAATCTTATTCCTGCTCTGTACACTGGTCTGATTCACCAGCGAGGCACTCTGGACGTCATGAACCACCTACAGCCACTTTGTGACGTAGGCAATGTCTCCACCACCCGTCCACAGCCGGATGTACTCTTTCTCATGCCCTGCCACTCAACACCCTTCTACAGGTATTTGATGTGTTTCAATAGATTTCCAAACCACTGCATTCAGTTGTTTTCATTTCACACAGCATCCCAAGTTTTCAAGATTTGGGATTGTCTTAACCTGATATTTAAGATTTATTCACTTAAAATCAGAGTTTTCAAAATAAAACATTGGAAACATGTTTTAATAATGCATCTGCTGTGGTACGAAAGATTGATTCATATAAACGTGCTTAGCTGTCCTGTCAGTCTTCAGAGCTCATTTCCTCGATCACATTATGATGCTGTGCAGCTGATGGTCCTCTGTCTCCTCACAGCCACATCCACTGCCCGATTAAGATGAGATTTCTCGAGTGTCCTCCAGATCTGGGAGAGGAAGCTTACGTGGATGAAGCTGAGAGATTTTACGAGGAGCCTCTTCTCTGGTTCAGGACCTCGTTCCCATACAAGTCCTCTCTGCCCACCCATCTGATCATGTTTGATGTTTTGGAAAAGGTAAGACACAAATTACATTTCTAATTTTTGCTTGCAGTGTTTTTAAGCACATTTTGTGTGTTTTCTTCACAGGAAATCTCTGTATTTTTGGAAGGGAATAACTTTGTGAGGGCAGCAAAGATATTTCACACTCATTTTCCTGAAGGAAGAGTCGGAGAAAGCATCTTTATTTATGAAAGGCACTGACAAACACTGAAACAATGGGAACTTTCTGTCCTTATGGCAAAACATGTGGGGGGGTTTCTTTTTCAAATGGAAATAAATATTTTACACTTAAATCTTGTCATTCATTTTCATCAATTTAAATTTTCATCAATTTAAAAAATCCTTTTATATACAGTTATATTTCCTCAAATGTTATTTTTTCCAGTTTTTTCCTTTTCCATCACAAGTGAAACTGTCCAGTTAAATTAAGTTAAAGGTGGAATGATAGGAAACAGCATGTGAGCTCTCACATCACACAAAGCTGTTAGTGTAGCAGCAAATTAAAACCATCAAACTGAACACAGAAACATCCAGAAGTGCCCCCCCCCCCCTTTTTTTTTTTTTAGTCTCTGCTATTTTTAAATGAAGGTGTTGGGGCGGAAGAGGGAGGTGCTCATCAGTCTAAAATTTACCAGCCAAAATTTAAAGAATGACTCAGTTTAACATCTTAGATAAACTCAAGCTACATGTAGTTAGGCCACGTCTTCCACTCCAACCAAATGATTTCTTCACCAAACACTAAAGAGCTGAAGGCCGTTCAGTAGCATTCAAAAGTTGTGCAAACTTACAAAAACAAAAAAGATGACTTTGCAACTAAAGTTTGTAGCCATTGTAATAAACTAGCTGAAATCGTTTCAGTATTTGGGGTCAAAGGGCATCGGGCCCAGCTCTATCTTCACGTCAGCCATGTGTCTGTCTGTGTTTCTTCCTGATCGGCTCCACTTGCGTTCGCTGTGGGGTCGAGACCGGGCTCGCTGCTGCTTACGCTGCTCCTGCTTTGTCCTCGATTCCTCCTTTGACTCTGCCTCGGGTCCTTCAAACGGCCCACTGGATGATTCAAACACAACACAGACGAATGACATCACCGTGAGCGTGATGATATGAAAAAATTTATATGAACCGGCTGCAGCGCTGAAGAAAACAGGTTCAGTCCTCACTCAATTAACCTAACCCCAACCTTTGTGGGGGACAAAAGGTGTTTTTGTTTTTTTTGTTTTCAGGTGTAAACCTGTTACCATGGCAATAGTAATTAGTGGTAACGGCAGGTGGTGTGCCTCTAATAATGACCTTCACTCCCTGGCTTAAATGGACCCTGTGTAAATGCTAAAATGTAAGCAGACATCAGAATAATAGAACTGGTAGAAGATGCCACGTACTTATTCCACTATTTAAGCTTAAAGTCAGCCAGAAAAGTCAGAGGTGGACTCCCAGTACACCTCCCAGTAAAGATTGAATCAGCTCATCTAAACACCCGATGGAGGCTTGTACAACCCAATAAATCATTCATAAAACTGTTTATACACTTGTCCCTGTGTTTGAATTGTATGCAGGACTAAAGGAGAAAAAACATTTATGATTTTTATTTTACACCAGATATTTCCAGTAGATAATCAAACTACAGACAAATGAATTTTGATTAAATTACTTCAGTTATTAATTTTTGGAACTACAAACAACATTCAACCAAAAAAAGGAACGACTGAAAACAGTGAAATTACATTATTTACACGTAATTTGAGTTACAGCAATTGATTGCAATTCTTCACCGACCAGTCTCTGATGGACTGCGGTTGTTTGGAGTCCGAGTTCCACCCACCAGGTGACCCGTGCAATCGCCTTGTGCTCAAAAAGTTGCACAAGTAACAATTTGCAGTCAGTTGCAAAAAGAAGAAAAGAAAAAAGTAATGAAAAAACTGAGCTGACCATCATAGTTTTACTTTAGTGTGACTATTGAGCCATTATTTTGCTTCCTTACAGTTATCGAACCACCTTTGATGAGCTCCGCCCCATTTTCCTGTCAGCATGAGGCTGTAAAAGTGAGCTCTCTAGTTTGATTATTACTGTTTATTGAACATTTAGAGGAGCTGGCTTTTTTTTAAAGGTCTATTTTTATTTTAGTTATTTTTCACACATTTTTAGTTTAGATCACTATAACAGCTTCACTTGGACTGTTTCCGAGAAATTTGGTGGTTTTTTTGTAAATTTATGACTTTAATCTAGAATTTATTTTCACCCATCCAGAACCTTTAATTTATTGTTAGGTTGCGTCTGAATAATTTATAAAGGATCTTTCTGGACGCTCACCTCGGGCCGTAACTCTTTGTGTTTGTTTCTCCAAAGAAGTGCCTGTAGATGTAGTCATCAACATCCCCGAAAGCGTCATCATCAAGGCCGTGGTACTTGCGCATGTCTGCGAGAAAGTTTTCGACCCCGCTCACAAAGTCTGTGAACAGCATCTGGTCGTGAATGAACACTCCGTTGCGGAAGAAGTTGTTGATGAACGTCTCCAGCTCCTTCCAATGGTGGAAGTGGTCGACCTCCTGCTGCAAGTAGCTCTGCAGCAGCTTGTGAAACTCGTCAGCTCTGATTGGCTCTGTGGCTTTGTTGAAGAGCCTGGTGGATTCCTGGTAGGCACAGTCGAAAACCCCGGAGCATCCCTTCATGTGGGCTTTGTGAGTGTTTTGCTCCCAGTCCTGGTGAACTTTGTCTCCTGACTTCCGGGTGTTGTGGCCAGTGTCGTGTTTGTGTCGTTGATGAGGCTTGTGGGACCTGTGCTGCCACGACTCCCTTGTATTCTTCTCATTGCTTCTCTGTTTATAAAACCCTCGGGCTTTATTGATGAAGGTCGAGGCAGAATCCTTGAAATGTCTGAAAGTGGATTTGACAGAGTCAGAGAACTTCCTCAGGTTCTCCTTCACGGCCTCTTTGGCTTTTTTAATCTGCTCCTTGTGGTGGTGTACGAACTCTTTGGTGGAGTTCTTCACAGCATCAAACGTCTCCTTCACTTTTCCCGCCATGCCATGCTTTGGTTTTTTCACTTTGGGCTCCGTGTCTCCTTTGGGTCTTTCCTCTTTGGTCTCCACATACAGCCGCTCCCACAGGTCAGAGCGCTGCTGCTCAAAGCTCAGCCTCTTCTCCAGCTCCATCAGACGGGACTGCAGCTCCTCCGCCTCTGAACCCAATTCCTTTCCAGCTCCTGGGAATCGACTTCTCAGTTGACTTAGCTCTCTCCTCAGCTCATCCGTAACCTTCCTCTCTTTGTCAAGCTTCTTTCTCAGCGTCTGTGCTTCGGCCATCATGTTAGTCAGCTGGCCGTGGAAGCTTCTGGTCACCTGCTTCTCTTCCTCCAGCTGCTCTTTCAGGTTCTGGTTTTCTGACAGCAGCAAGTCGGCTCCTTCTTCCATCGACTCCAGATCTCTGATCTTAGAGTGCAGACTCTTCAGCTCCTCCTGTAAGGCTGACAATGACATCTCTTCTCGCTGCAGAGAGCTTTTCAGCAGCTGGTTCTCAGCTGCTAACTTCTGCTGCTGAGACACCATGTTAGTGTTCTCCTCCTCCTTCTCTTTCAGCAACATTTCCAACTTATCTCTCTGGGTCTTGATGGGAAAAAGAGGAACAGACATAAGATAGCATAGCTGTGATTACCTGAAGCAGTGCATTCACTAAAATTATTAAATATTTCAACAATAAAACTAAATATTTAGTATTTCTATTTTTAAATACCAGAAAAACGCAACCAAGTGTGGTGGAGGAATAATTCTTCTTGCATAGAAACACCCTGTTCTTCTACTGGGTTTGCAGAAATCAAGTGAAAAGTGTACGCAGCAACAAAAACATTATGATCCAGATGGGGGATAGATCTGATCAGCTGTTCACAGCACGTCCTATGTTGGAATATATGTTGTCACGTTGTCAGAAAGAATGATCACGTTTTCATGTGCACCATCACAAGAGTAAGTGATGTCATTTTCCTGGGATTTTTTAACGTTAAATTTGTGTAAAATTTTAAGAGATACAGATTTGACATTTGTGTATCTGAAAAAATGTGTGAATTTTTTAATTTATTTATGTAGGTATTATTACATACATATACAAAACCCTGGGATATAAAGTTTGTATTGATGTATATTAAGTTAAAATGCTCAAAATAAAATGTGAAGAGGCTCTGACAGAATATTATAAACCTGGAGTGTCACCATCAGTTACCTGAACATGAGCCTGTTTCAGAATGAGCTCTTGGTTCTCGTTCCTAATACTCTCAAGCTCCATGAGCAATGGAATTTGGTCGTCATGCATTTCTTCTATGCCATACTCGAACAACTCTTCCTAAGTGAGAAAAAGAAGTAAAACAAGCCCATCAAAGTCCTGCTTATGGCTCCTCCATCTTTGATTTTTTTTTTAATCTATCTAAGATGAATATGGTTTGTGGGAGCTGAAGCTCAATATCCAGATGGTTGTTGGTTCTATATTTGTTTCACATCTTATAAGAGCAGAGGTGTCCAACATGAGGCCTGAGGCCAGATTTATAAAGTGGGAAACAGCAGTGAAATCATTAAATACTATTAAATATCTTTCACTTTGACTTCTGGTTCCAGATTTATTAAAATCTCAGCTCTGGTTGAAGTAAAGTTATAAGTAAAGAAATATGCAGCAGTGTTTTGTTTGAATGCCCCACTTCAGGTTAAATTTGGACTGAACTAAAAAGAGTTTGACACCCCTGTATAAGAGGAAGGTAAATATCCACATTTAGTCTTTACGACTGAGTTTCTGTTACACTAGTACCAACTCAGCTCGACTAGGTTTTTAGGGTTTCCATTAGGTGGTAGTGCCTGATATCAGATACTCTTTTAGTACCTACTCAGCCAGGGATCCAAGCAATCTGAGTCTGACTTTTGGTAGATTCTAATGCTTTTTTTTACTGCACAATTGTAGATCAAATTCATACACACCACAGCATTATGAAGGATTTAAGAATAAAAGCAAATAAAGTGATAAATTATCCATGTAAGAAGTTACAAAAATCAAAAGCACGGCACAGAAATTCATGATTACTGTTCTACTAAAAATAATAAAATTACTCCTCGAGTCGGGACCTGTGTAGTCACTGACCTGGGATGTAAGGTCCATCACATAGTCCACATCAAAGAGCTTCTTCTTCATCTCGTATTTCTCTGTAAGTGAAAGTTTTTACACATTACAGTAGACAGGAAACAGGTTGAATCACATGAGCTACAGTACATCCCTAAAGTTGAGGTCCAAGAAAACTTTCTACATTTATCCCAGTAAAGCTGGACTACTCACCATAGAAGTGACCCAAACACAGGAAGGCAGCTATTACGACAGTGATGAGGATCGACGTTTTGAAGATGCTGCTGCTTTGGGCTCTCTCTTCAACATCCCGAGCAGCTCCTCTCACTTCAGTCTCCTCCTCCTCTTGCTGCTGCTTCTGTTCTTTAACCTCCTGCTCCCCTTTATCATCATCATCATCACTCGGGCGAGATTCCAACACAGCCTCCTCCTCGGGGTCGGTCACGGTGTTTGTGGTACTCCTCCTCAACCTTCGTCTCCGTACAACAGTGCTGGCGCTGCGTCCAGCCTCGTCCTCGCTGCTGCTCGAGTTTGTCACCGCTGGCGGCTGCACTGGGAAAACTACGGTTAAAAAATGAGAAGTTTTACATGAAGAGAGGAAAAAAAGCACAAAACAAAAAACAGCACACATGCAAACGGTTTCAAAAAGCAGGCATCGGTGCAGTTAATCATGCAGACAACAAGTACTGGCAGTGAGACCCCTGATCCATTTGTACACTTTGGGCCACATATAGCTCATTTGGCTCTTACATGGGCTGAACCAGTGACACTGCCCTGAAGTTTAACTACACCTTTAATGGACAGTTGCACCTGAGTACTACTTGTTGGCCCCTGTCATATTACCTTAAACCCACAGTGGATGCTCTAGCTCACTGGTTTAGCTTGCTTGAGAACTGGTATATCAGCCAGCACTAACAAAAACAAAGCTTAGAACTATTTGTTTAATCAGAGATTTGCTTTCCTCGGTTGCTGTGTTTGAAAAACACAAGCATACACACTTATCCACCAATTCCTAAAAAGAAAGAAATAATTTAAAGGACACTACTTCTCTGGTGCTACTCCAGAGACTGTTCCTGCATTAATCACATTCAGAAAACTACAGAGTTGAGTCTACAGTACCACTGATTACTGACAGTTTGGCAGCCTGGACCTGGCTATCACTATCTCACGGTTTTGTAACCAAATGGGAGGAACGAGACAGATCTGACTAAGAAACTAAGGAATACTGCAGTCATTTAAAGACAGCCATACCGCAAGACATTTTAACTGTTCTGGTACCATAATTCACAAGATAAACACCCTTGTGTGTTAAAAATGTATACCACACAAACCAGATGAGACTTTAAATGTAGTTTGAAACCCTCTCCACTGTCTATGCTTTACATATAGGCTATAGTTATTATCTCACTTTTCCACACAGAAAAATTAAATAAATAAATCAAAGTATTTGACTCCTCATATTTGCTCAGGCACACAGGCTTTAAACTGTCTGACAGCATCTCATCACCTCACAGTGATTCAGCTGCATCAGGATTAGTTTCGAGCGCTGCTCACCAAGCTAAGCATCAAATCAGAGTCACTGCATTTTCAAATCAGGCCACCTGGAAAAGAGTGGCCACCGGTCAGCTGACTTCTCAGACGGCTGCTTAAGTTCATCAGAGTCTGTGGAAGTTTCCAGTGACTCAACAACAAACCTGCTTTGGCAAACAGGAGAAATGTTTGTGTTGTTGTTTTAATGTTGGTAATAAAATCAGCTGTCTTTAGTGTGTGTGCGCCGTCCTACCGGTCTCTGCAGCACTGAAGGTGTACTGGCTGCTGCAGGAGGTGCCGAGGTAAAGATCTTCACTGACGGCTGCCTCTTCTTCCACTTCGGCATGCTCCCCCTCCTTCAAGTCTGGCAGAGTCACGATGTCGGAGAGGTCGCTGGAGGACAGCACAGGCTCTTTCCCTGCAGCTTCGTCTCCGGCCTGCAGACGATACAATGAAGACAAGTTATACAGCGAGAAGAAGGGACGAGGCTCTGGATTAATTATTCCGGGGACATTTTCATGTCCTCTCACCTCTGAGGCGTTCAGTGTCTCATCTAAAGTTTGTTCTCCCAGAGTGTTGTCCAGTGAATCAGCAGTCCTTTCTTCTGCACACACAGCTGTCAATGTGAACATAAATGTGTGTTGTGTCAAACAAACTCCAATCAAAGTCACATCTGGATAAAAAAAAAAAAAAAGAAGGAGCTTTACCAGCAGATACCGAAGTCTGAACATCCTGCGCCTCTGGTTCTTGCACCAGAGGGCGCTCTAACAGCTGGGCTCCATACTCCACTGCAGTCTCGGATCCCAAAGTCTCAATATCTGAACCCTGCAAACACAAACGTTCAAAAACCAAACACACTGGATGAACTTCATTGAACTTTCTTTATAAATAACTGACCGTAATTAACTATTCAGAAATGGACAATTTAATGATGAATTATAGCTGTAACTGACCAGCTATAGCAAAAAGCTGAAGGTTTTATCAATGAAGAAAAATATTTTAAATTTTTCTTGTTAATGAGGGAAAAAAATTAAGCATAAACAGAATACATTAAGGCTAGTGCTGTCAGTGTCAGCAAACTCTGGTTTGCAGTTAAATTTGTTTATCTTGTAAAACTCTAAAATAAACTTGAAGAAAGAACACAGGAAACTGTAATGTAGCATATCTCTTCAACATGTTCAACAATTCATTGACATTTTATACTTAATGACCCATGCAGACCTGATTAAAATGATAAAAACCATAAGACAACAAGTGGTAAGGATAAAGGATAAACAGAGGAAAGGATTTATACCTCATTACTAATAATAGTCCAGCCACAGGAGGACTCTGCATCGCTGGAGGTCTCTGACATTTCTGTCAGCTGTCAGCAGCACACAGACGTCTGGAGGAGAGAAGAAGAACACCTGAACTTGACTGAGCATCATTTTCAAATTTACAATAAAATTGTTTTCAGAAGCTTTACACAAGTAAAAGTAGAAAACCAGCACTGGAAAAATATTACGTTCAAAGTAAGTCTAGTAATAAAAGTGAAACTAATAAAATATGTATGTAAATTCAGAAAATTTAGATAAAATAAAGGCACTCACTGGAGGAAAATGGCCCCTGAGTTTCTTATATCGTTATGCGTTTAATCAGACATACAGAAATATAAAAGCAGTTTGGTTTTTGTAGATGATGAAAGTCGAGTCCATTTTCTAACATATCAACCTGCAACTAACAATAATGATCTGCTGATTATGTTTCCAATAAATTAATTACTTAGTTCCTAAAACTTCAGAAAATACTTTATATTTCTGTATTAAATCGACACTGTAAGTTAATTTGAGCACAGCAACTCTGACTGACTGCTGCCATTTCTGATATCAACTTGAAGAGAGAAACACTGCCGCCATCTGCAGAGCGACGCAGGTACACCAGACAGATAAGTGCAAATGCTGCCAACGGCATCAGCCTCTTGACTGGGCTATGTGGTAGGCTGAATTACCACTTAAAGTGACACCATCACATTGATATGTTGTCCAAACAACACCTTAAATCTCCCTTAATTTTCAAAATTACTGAAGGTTAAAATGAGCAAAAGTAGCAAATTTTAAAAGCTGGGAGGAAGAAATGTACAAATATTAACCAAGCAACCAATAAACAATTATACAACCAATACCACAATATTGTCCTCTGAAATAACATGTAGGTCTCAAATAAAGTAAATAAATCCTCCAGTTTTTCCACTTCGATGCAGCACTCAAGTTCTTTCTTTATGTTGCACCGTCTTTCCCATCCCACCCATAAACAGAAACCTAAGCTGCTGAGAAAAACACTTCAAGCTTGTTCAGAAGTCACGGAGGGATCAATTAAACGCTTCAGCACCACCATCCACACCCAGCTACAGGCATGAGCAGGGTGTGGGTTTTCACAGGGATAGCAAAATAAATACACGTAACAGTTTAACAGTGCAGGCAGTGACACCAACAGCTGCACAAATCATTGAGTTATTATTTCTATCTGACTTAGACTATGCCTGCTGTTCAGCCTCTTGTAGTGAAAGGCAAAGCGAGATGTGCAGGTGAGAGTGGCACAGCATGCAATTAAACTTCTATCAATCACTGCACATCCTGTTTATACAGCAGGGACTACTTTCACTCCATATAAAGAAAAAAAACAAACCCCCACACATCAGTTAAATAAATTCATCCACCCATCACGCGGCTGACCAGTGGTGTCACTTTACATTCGACTGCCAGACTGCTGCAGCAGTGGAGCTCCCGCTGAGCTCCACCTACACCTGACACAATATGTTGTAGTGAAAAGATGAGAAAGACCTGTATGCCACAAAAAATTCACAGCAGGCCTGTCCAACTCATTTTAGTTTGTAGATCTGACTGTAACACGCGAAAGAGCTTTCTGCTCGTCTCCTCCTGCACCATTAGGAGCTTTGCACACAGATACATCTTAGGCTCCGGAAGGTTCTTATCTAGATGTTAACATGTTGCCTAGAAACCATGTAGCAACAGCTTAAAATTATCTGTTTTTAGTATTTAAGCACTTATCAACACCTTATAAAAGAACTGTAGATTTTTATTTTTTTTTATCAACAAAAATATCTTATCCATATCCACAAAAGTTGAATTATGCACAATATAGTATGTTGCCCTCAAGTTGCCTGGCAACCACCCTGCATTGGGTTAAGTGGCCTGTTTATAGTCTTTAGATCTGGGGTGACCAACTCCAGTCCTCAAGGGCTACCATCCTGCAGCTTTTAGATGCATCCCAACACAGCTGAATCAAATGATTTGATTACCTCTTCAGCATGCCATGACGTTTGGCAAAGGTCTGTTAACAAGCCATTCATTTGGTTCAGGTGTGTCAAAACAAGGATGCATCTAAAAGCTGCATGAAGGTAGCTCTCGAGGACTGGAGTTGGTGACCCCTGCTTTAGATACAGGATTTTTAAGACTGATACCAATACTCAGTGATTTAAAAATCCAATATTTACTCATATCACCCTAATTATTACTGAACATGGTTCTGCGTAGATCAGCTGTGTTTCGTCAGGACACACAAGGAAAGCAGTGGTTGACTTGTCAAATCTAGAAAAACCAGACAAACTAACATGAATCAGTTGTAAAGAATCGTTTCTGCTTGCTTTCATGTGAAAGTCACAATACTCACTTGTTATTTACCGACCATTTACCGGTCTGCAACGTGCCCTCTGATGGGCACACTATTAAACATCAACATCACAATATAGTTGCGAGCAAGGTTATAATAACTAAAACTAAATATGCATAATGGCAAAGAGGCCAGCAGAAAGTACAACAAAAGTTAGTTAATAGTTTTATAAAGATATTTAAAGTGGTCAAATAGGACTGGGTTGATTATAATGCAGAACACTGACACAATAACACAGAGTCATAAAGATACTTGGATAACAGCTAATTTCTTTATTGTATATACATAAATCCTGTAAACTACAGCCTGTATATAAACACAGATATTAGTCATAAAAAAATCACACAGAAACATCAGTAATCACTTTTTGGCACGAAACCTCATTGGAGTCTTGTTGTGGCATCCCTAGATCTACGCGGTACTGTGATAATACCGTTATAACCCCTAACTTTGGCAGTGTCAAACTCCTCACCCCGAATCCGGTTACATGTCCCCCCTGTCGACGTGTTGTAACCGCAGCTAATGCCTTTTTTTCCAGCTGGTCACGAGCTGATACCTGGCAGTGTAAACAAACAGAGGAACCAGCGCCCTCTGGCGGTGAAAGCCAACCAGCGCGCGGCCTCACGCTGAAAAAAAGCCGCTGTTTACGTCTCTAACGGACAAATCTGCGGTTAAGCCTGCAGCAGCTACGGGCAGCGAACACCAGCTTCGTCCGCTGACATCAAATAACCGCATTTGGCGTCAGTTTCGCTGTTACCGAACTAACTTCAGAGGCGTGTTATTACCGTCACCTCTATAAACGTCGTCGGAACGTATAATTGAAACCGTCTCGAGACTATCCGTTATTTTTAACAGTCGTTTAACATCACTGCAACCTAGAGTATGACGATAAGTGACTAAACTCACCAGTGTTTTGTTCCTGGCGGCGATACAGCTATTTGCAAGAAGCTCCACAGTTATTGCAGTATATGCCCGAGCCAGTTTATCCGTTAACGCTGCGTAACCGACCAGTGGGAGGGAAGTGTAGTTTTAAAGGGTTTAGCTGGACACGCGGCGCAATGTCTTCTGCGAACACCCGAAACTACATATCCCATGGGTCAGCGCGGCGGCCAAACAAAAGGGTGGAGCGAAAATCCCCGTGCGGCTGCGAAAAAGAAAAAAATATAAACAAGGAAGCGTGACGAAGCACCGACACAGTAACAATAACGAGGGCGGAGACACGTCGATGAAGAGCTTTTCAAATGAGTGTTTTATATGTTTAGATGTGCAGCCTAAGCAGAACATTAAATAAGCAAAACGCCATACCTGAAAACTTTAACTGAACACACGTGGTAGTTGTTGTTCAAATTCCCTGTCTCTTGCAAAAGACTTAATGAATACATAATAATATGTTGCTCGACTGGTTTGGGAAAACATGGTGTTGCAATCTAACAAATACTAAACAGCTGAAACTGTACTCGAAGAAGAAGAAGATAATAGTTTGTAAGAGGGGAAGAAAAGGTAAAGAAAGAGAATGATTGAACATTTGTTCATGTTCCTGTAAAGCGTCACAGGTCTGTCAGTAACTACCGACACGTGTGTTATTGTGTTATACGTATATATTATGAGCAGGGCAAATAGGCTTACAACACACTATTAAGAACAATAACAACAACAACAATAATACAAATAAAAAACAGAGCTAGAGTAGCAATATGAAACTAGACAATGCCGTTTCTGGAGAAATTGCAGTGACATTTTTGTTACTTGGTCTGTGGCTTGTTACTCAAACCTCTAAGGTAAATAAGTTGTTAACAGCAGCTGCTAGTTGCATCATAAGAAGCTCAATAAGTAAGCAGGTGGCTTATACACTGACACTGATGCAAAGACACATAAACTGGTTAAGATCAAATAAAACATTTATACACTGGGTTATAAGCAAGGAGTTGCTCTACAAATGTGAGGGTTTCTTGTCTTACCAGTTTCAAGAATGCGGTCACGAGATCAAACACAAGAAAGAATCATTGATCGAATTCTAGTGGTTGTCTCACTCAGATGCATACAGATGAATAAAAATGTGTACATCTGCTGATTTTGAGGAAGACATCCTCTGAAAAGAGCCACGCTTCCTACGAATTGGTGGTAAAATGATGCCCATAGAGTGAAAACTGTGAACTTGTAACGTGTAAAAGACAAATATTTCTGAAATCTTTCTGCTTCTTCCACTCTATCAGTTAATCCTTCCACCTTCACTCTGAACATTTTATTTAGGGAAATAAATGAGATTTGGTCAGAGGTACGAGCCATTTAGGTATTTAAATGGTGTTTCTGAGACAAATCTTTGCACTTTCTGATAGTTTCATTTGTTACAATGTTTATTATCTCTTTAAAGATGCAGACAGTGAAAAGAGAAGTGGAAAGCCTCAACCGTCACGGCATATGGCTGCCCTCCCTGGCCATGGTTCTGCCAGAGGTCTTTTCCTGTTAAAAAGGACTTTTTTCTTCCCACTATCACCACGTGCTTGTTCATAGGGGGGCCATCTCATTGTTGGGGTTTTCTCTTTATCATCGTAGTGTCTTTACCTTACAGTATGAAGTGTGAGGCAATTGTTGTTGTGATTTCTTGCTGTACAAATATAAGTGAATTGAATTGATCTTAAAAACTTACTTTTATTTTTTTCATTTTGTACTTGAATAAGAAAAATGTATATTTTAAACTGTTGATACAAAATCTTAGGTAACTCGGTTGTTCATATTATGCAGTCTCCTATAGCCATGCTCTAATTGGTGTACCATAATTTAAAATGGGACATTTTACAGTCCCTATTATTCACTTAAGTTCTGAAGTCCAGTTCTAAGGTGTTATACTTCAGTATGAATGTTTACAGCTCTCTGTGACTCCATCCATCCATCCATCCATCTTCTTCCGCTTTTCCGGGGCCAGGTCGTGGGGGCAGCAGCCTAAGCAGAGAAGCCCAGACCTCCTTCTCCCCAGCCACCTCCTCTAGTTTATCCAGGGGAACACCAAGGCGTTCCCCGGGCAGCCGAGAGACATAGTCTCTCCAGCGTGTCATGAGTCTGCCCCGGGGGGCCATATCCAGAGCACCTCACCCAGGAGGCATCCTTGTCAGATGCCCAAACCACCTCAACTGGCTCCTTTCGATGTGGAGGAGGGTGACTCTACTCTACCCACACAAATTAAAATGAATCAGTTGTGAAGAATCGTTTCTGCTTGCTTTCATGTTAAAGTCACAACACTTACTTGTTATTTACAGACTATTTACCAGGTTGTAGTTTTAAGTAAGACTGTGAGACTGGATGTTTGAGATTTTAGTGATATTGTGCAAATGCAAGAAAAAAAAAAGTCCAACATTGAAGGACATATTCTGGTCAAAAATAAATCCAAGACTCCACAGTGTTCCTGGAGCCCAAGGTAATGCCATCCAGAGTAAGCATCTGGTTAAACACCATGTGTGTAAGATGTTTAGGGCCAAGTACAGTAACCTAAAGTTTTATCAGAATTTACAAGCAGAAAATTGGCTGTCATTCAGGTCTTTGTATCTTTAAGACATTGCTGCAGTTTAACTAATTGGTGTGTGTTATCTAGCTTCACGGACAGATAAAGTTGGGTATCATCTGCATAGCAGGGAAAATTTATGCCATACCTTCTAATGATACTGTCTAAGGCAGCCTTCCCCAATCCGCGGGCCACGGACTGGTACCGGGCCGCAAGAGTTGAAGCTCGGGTGTGAAATTTATGGTTTTCAGGGGTTTTATTGTTAACTTGGTTTCCCTGGGTCTTTCCCGTGTTGTAGTTGTGTGTCTTATTTTGAAAGAAATATTTTACGCGTTATCATAGCGACCAGAGAGCATTAAGGGGCAGAGGAGGATGCTACTCTCAATGTTGTTGGCACATTTCAGGAGGACGCTGCTAATAAAGTTACACAGTGAATTCACGTTTATTATTATATTTACAAAATACCACTGTTGTTCTCGTGGTTGTATCATTTTATTTTGTTGTATTTATCCGCCACACTTTAAAGGCCGGTCCGTGAAAATATTGTCTGCCATTAAACCGGTCCATGAAGCAAAAAAGGCTGGGGACCGCTGGTCTAAGGGACACATGTATAATGTAAACAGAATTGGTCCTAGCACAGATCCCTGTGGTACTCCATAATTAACCTTAATGTGTAAAGAGTACTCTCCATTCACATGACAAATTGGAGTGTATTAGATATCTATGATTAAAACTGCAGCGCAGTACCTTTAATACCTATGGCAACTGCATACTGTATAGAAAAGTAAAAAGAATGCTCAGAGTTTCAGATAGAATCAACAAAGACCGACTACAACAGCAGATATTATAACATTTCTGTATTTTTATTTAAAGTGAGAATCAGACTTTTTATCATTAGCTGTTTGTATAGAAACTTCTATCTAAACATTTTGGAAACTTGCAAGTCATTCAGCTGGCACAGACCAAATATAACAAAACATTAAGAGAAAATATCAGGTAACATAATAATTACATAAAGATACATTCAATTTCAAACACTTGAAACCTGCTGATGGATGAGCAGCTGTGGGTCCCCCTGAGTCTGACTGTAAATGACCCTCAGTGCTCCTCCACACAGGATTAAAACATTACTGCAGAAGACTGTGTGTGTTTAACCCTTTAAATTCACATGTTTTTAACATTTATGAGATGAAAAGCAGCACATCAACTTCCCCAGTCCCACGTTTGATGGCCGTACATCTTGGCCCTTACAGGCATTAAGGACCCCAATCACGTTTAATCTGTACCCATAAAAACAAACACCAGAGGTAGGACTCATGTACCTGCATGAACTACTCAAGGGTCTAATCCAGAACCTGCTCGACCAGAGCGGTGATGTGTGTGTAAACGCACAAAGTTCAGATGTTTTTGGATTCTGGATCGGGCCCTTAAAGCTCAGGCAGTACGTCTGAAAACAAAGACTCAAACTGTTCTTTGCAAAAGCAGGAAAACAGTATTTAGTATTTAAAAAACCACAACAGCAGTTGTTTTTGTTGAAATGATTAAAAAACACACTGTAACGTTTCCATCCTCCTGACATCATGCAGTAATAAAATGAGTACAACAGCAGTGGAAATAACATTTCACACAAAGACAGGATGATTTTAAACTGATCTCTTGCCAACATGCAACGGTGACCTTTTAATAAAAAAATCTTTGGTTTGCTTTTTCTTAAGAAAGAAAGTTAAACTGATTGTGTCACCTAAATATATCAAATGATTGAATCCTCTGCAAAGTCCTCTGATTAAAAATACAGAAATGTGACGACTTGTGCACCCACTGGCATTTTAGCTCATTTATGCCATAAAATTAGTTAAAAATGCACTATTTTTTTCTTGTGAGCACTTAGAATGAAATTAAACTATAGAAATATAATAATAATAATACACTTTAAACATATTATTCCTTCTAATTATTTTTTTACACTCATTTACAGGAGACAAACCAGTGGATGCACGTTGACACACAGCTGCACTGTCGCAACACAGACTGCTAATCCATATAAAATACTGTATTTAACTCTTATAACATTATAACCATGCAGACGTATGTTTGCTTCAGTCTTTGAGGAACTCTGCTGCAGGATAACCTGGCTCGTGTGCATAAAGCTTATTAGTCATTGTCACTCCATTTAGTGCCTGTGAATCCTGCAGGCACAACTTCCACCATTTATTTTCCTTTAAAATCTTCATCGTGGGTCAAGGCCACTAATGTGCAAGGCTTTGTTTGATAATGAACTGATCTCCGAAGCCGGGTTTCATCTTTGGTCTTTGGTTTCAGTTGTTCCAGCCAGAGATCAGTTGAGAAACTAAAATAAACGTGATAGCGTCACAGTCACCGCTGCACATTGGCCTCTAATACAAACTACTTTCCAGACAAGTGCTAACCTTTATCTACTCTAAAGCAAAGCAAAAATACTTGGAACAAAAGTAACTACAAGTACATCATCCTCTAACAAAAATAGACTTTTTATAAGTAAATGTTGTCCATTCGATTCTTCACTTCAGTCTCTGATTGAACACTTCCATTACAACCACTCTTCATGTGTTGCATCCTCATGTGGGGTGTCTCCCTCAGAGAGATTAGGCTTTGGTTTTGGAGTCTGAGGAAACGCTGTCCACATTAAGGCTGATCATAAAGCTTTTCCATACGGACATGCCGTTGCAAGCACTTCTGGTGTGAATTCTTACACAGATACAATGAAGAAGAAGTCAACATACAGACATTAAAGAACCCGCAGATGTGTCCGTCTGTGGTAAGGGCAGCACAAACATCTGAGCTGCTGGCACATAATGTCAGCGATACATTCATAGCGTTTTCTTTGAGGCAATTACACGCGAAAACAGCTTAGTACTGAGAAGTTACCCTGTCAGTCCATCATATAACACTACACGACTTTTCGAACGTACTAAACTTTGTTCCCTGAGTTTAGGAAAACAATAAGACAATAAAATTAAATCTTAAACGAGGTAGTATAAAAACAGGAGTAGCAAGGGCGACTGCACACCGACATAAAGAAGAAAAAAGAAAGATAAAACAGACATTCATTATATCAGTAACTGATAAAAAAAAAAAACTGAACAAAGACCTATTAATACTGGCTCAGTGCCTCAGCAACATCTGAGGTGATAAATAATAAACTGTGAGTGTGTGTTACATCCTTCAGTCCACACCACAGGTGGAGCGAGAGGAGTGAGCTGCAGCGCCCTTACCATCCCGTACATCAGAACAAAGCGAGGAGAGAAGACGAGGAAGTATAAAGTGTAATGTGACGGAAGCAGCCCATCACACAACGCAAGGTTTAAGTAGTTATTAAATATACAGTGGGAGGTTTACCCATGAGGCAAACCGAGGTAGATAATCCGCAAAAAGGACCTCCCTTTCGCTCCAGTGATAAACTCTTAAATAGCATCAGAAATGTCACTTTGACACTCTTTTTTAAACATTCATGGTGGGTGAGAAAAACACACGTACACACACGCACACAGATGCACACACACGCGCACACACACAGGAAATGAAGAGAGAGAGTGAGAGAGAAAGAGAAGAAAGTTAAAAGGATAAAACGAGCTTTCCTGTCAACACTTTATACTGTAGAAGGACTTTGTTAGCTTAGCGTTCATAGTGTGTAGAAACAAAGAAGAAGAAAAAACAAAAAATCAACACAGTCATGCTCACATTCAGGCCAGCGGTTTACCTGCACATAAATAACATTATCAGGTTTGTTGTTTGTGGTTAATTCAATATTTTGGTCATTTTAGGTGCTTATTCTCTCTTGGCCTAGAGATTAGTAAGCGCTCACATCTCATGTTCTTTAATTTGATGCTACAGCTTAGCTCAAAGTCTACAACAGAGATGTTCATGAATATGTGACAAGATGATTAAATGTTGCCGTCCTTACAAGATGGCAACAGAAACAAAGTCAGGTTCCCTAATAATTTATATTTTATTCATATACAATGCAAGTTAAGATGTTATCCTGTGGCAGATGGAAAAAAAACTAGAAAAAAATGGTCTTTTCAGTACTTTCATCATTAAAAGGATTTTAGGTTGGCTATGTCAGAGTAAACTGATTAAACTGACATATAACCAATCCACATTAGTTCTTTAAGGCGCATGTGTGTAACGTAAAGCCCTGTGCTAAAAGCCACATATTTCAGTGACATTTAAAAACACTTTGGTTACTGAAGAATGTGATTAAGTATTTCAAATTATTCTTAAGGCAGTGCTTAACCTCGTCCATGATCACTCGATTGTGATCACTTTTGACCGCTTCTGTTTTCTGACCGTTTTTTTTTACTTTTAGTCTAGTCGACTAGTCTGTTTTGTTTCTTTTCCTGTTTAACATGCTTATATCACTTTTGTTTTACAGGTATGTGTGCCTATTTCTTACCTCTGCGATGCAATTAAAGCAAAAAGAAAAACTCATAACAGCCCAAATAAGAGGCAGCATGGTTCCAGACATTCTTCACTGCACTCACTGACGTGCAGTGTAAATAAACAATAAAGTAAACTCTGGTGAGTGCACACACTTTTATATTATGTGAATGT